>NC_141694.1:280015712-280317444 GCF_964263255.1 Lissotriton vulgaris | reverse complement strand
GCAAGAGTTGTGAAAAGATGTAATGAAAACAAACATAATGCCACACAAAAAAGGAAAACATGTAGAAAGAAATATTGCACGAAAATTGGAAGAAGGAAATAAAAAAAAAGAGAAACAGATCTAAAGTAAATAGAAATGAGTGAGCAAATAAGAGAGAGTACGTGGGAAAAGGAAACAAGACATAAGCAGAGAAAGAAACCCTAATGGTAAAGAGTGGGAATACTTTGTTGTAGACTCGGACTTTAACTTCTAAAAATAGAGATCCACTGATGGCTTAGATAAGGGTATATTTTAATATTGACGTCTTCCAGCTTAAGACATTAAGGTGTATATTCACAAGAAGGTGTGATAAAAAGCGCAAGAGTAGCGTAACGCAACTTTCAACATCGCAGCCTATCACTGTAAAATAACCCTGTGTCAACGTGGAATTCACAACAAGGCGGTAGCATGCGATAGACACCAGATAACGCAGAAAATGTTTGCGTGAAAATTAACACCACGCCGCAAAAATGCGATTTACGAATGCAAAACAAAAGCGATGAGGCCAACCGCAGGACAAAAAGTAGCAAAAAAACAGCCACAGGCCTGCAAATCCCATGCTTCTGGTGGGACAATGCACCATAAAAACCTCAGGCAAAATGCACATGAAACAAGCCAAAGCACATAGCAACATGGATGCAGCCTGACCCAGCGCAGAGGTCCACTCGAACCCCACAGACCCCCAGAAAGGAACACCGGGGTCGGGGAAGGCCAAGGAGAAGAGGGAGAGGAAGATGAGGTGCAGACCACAGAAAAACAAGACCAGCGTCACGGAGGTGACAGAACACTACCAGCAAGTGACCCACAAGCAAAACCACCTGGAATGCAGTCGGAGTGCCAAGGAGGCCAGTCCAGGAGGCCAATAGGTGACGGCATGACATGACTACCTAAACCAGGCACCAACCCGCTGCCAACAGGAAGGCAGCAATGGCGACAGGAGGTGGGAGTCCAGCACCACCGGAGGAGCTGAAGGAAACCCAGCCCACAGTCATCAGTGTGGAGACGGTGCAAGGAGCAGGGAGTACAGACACAGCTCAAGAGGACCTGACACAACACCAACAGGGAGTGCAACGATCAGGGCCTGGGGGCACGGGGGAAGATGGGCACAATGGCACACATGCATAAGGAGGCGTAGCACACTGCACACCCACAAACACCCAGAATCATGTCCCAGATCCCCATGGCACACTGCAGCACACACACATAGCATGAACAGCACACCCACATTGACGACAGCGTGGAACTACGCGCATAGCCGACACTACAGAACAGAGGACACAACTGGCTACGCACATGCACTGAAACATGCCCACTACAGCTGACAGAGCCAATAACAGTGAAATGGTAATGTGCGCGTACGACCTCACATTCATCATGTAGTCCAAATGTACACTAACCCACAGACGAATCCAGCACCACCCAGTCACAATGTACACTGCCATACAGCCTGCATGCAAACAAGCACAATGCGCCAACATATATGTCAACACAAAGGCAACACGCACCTCCCCTTCACATCGCAGAGGGGCACACAACACCTGTAGAAGAGCACATAATACAACGCATCTGTGATGCCGGAGACTACCACAACACCGTCAACACAGACGCCCTATAACAGCACATCGATATCCCACACAACACCCCCCCACCAGGAGCCGGACAGCCAAGCTACTCAGAGGAGAACACCAAGCCTGCAACAGACCACACAGCAAGGAAGCACCCGCAGGCACAGCTGGCTCACCACACTTCACCCACCCACACATGGCACCCTATTGGCATGTGTCAGCACGTAGTGGTCTATCACCCTTCAGGGCCCACCCATACCCCACTAAGGAGACCCACCTGCCATAGAGACACATGCAGATGCACATGAGCGGCACAGAACCACACACAGGGGCGTGCAATTAGCAGTCATACACCCATGTTGGCTGTGCGTACGATGGCCTTGGCCACTCCCCTCACAAATTGAGTGGGTGACGACAAAGGTAGATGTCCAATCCCCAACCTGCTGCCTCCGGTGACATGTCTGCATCCGATGTACACAGCACAGTGTAAAGTCGTAGGGCCCAGGGCCCACATGCATACTACAAGACCACAAGGACACACACAGAGATCATGTTGAACTGGCTACAGGCACATGCGCCCGGCCCCTTTATTGGCAGGGCCACATGTACAGTGACGCCTGTGCTGGATGTGTAAGCCAACCCGCACGGAATGTCTGGTGTTGGCAACCACTTGGACATTGGACACCAGTGCAACACAAACAGAAAACACATGCAATACAGAGTCAACTGCTGAGCAACATGGGGTGAGAGGTAAAAAGTCCAGAGGACAGCCAACATGCAAACAGAAGTGTCCGTGAGTCGCAGTGCACTGGGCTGTGGACACTAGAGATGAGCACGCTCATATGCAGAAAAAGTCTCGGATTGTGTCCCTTCGATACATTCCTGATGCAGATGCAGTGTTGTGTGCCAGACCTGCATCATCTTCAACATCAACGTCTCAGGGCCCTCACACTGTTTGAGGTGACATACCTGCGAAACCGCTCCACAGCACAAAACACAATCAGACAAGGACAATGGCCTGCAGTGCACTGAGTCCCTGGCACCTGGAGTGCTGAGCAGGGAATCAGGCCGATGATGGCATCCACGACAGGCCCAAGCAACCATGAAGTCAATCAGGACCACACCTCAAATCTGGCAGATGGTGTTTGGAGGTGGGCCTTGCGGTGGTGGTGAGTGCCTCCTGCGGTGATGCATCGTCCGGGCCGTTCTGCACTCGCTATGGTGTGTGAGCCCTGGTGGGATGCATTTGGGCCCAAAGGCTGCATACAGCACAATGCCACAGAGTCATGGCATTGATGACCCCAAGGCCTATGCCTCAGGGGCCAGGCTATGTCTCCGGAGAAGTGGTCCCAGACTTGACCAGCACAGAGTTAGTGGCCCTGGATGCACTGCGGCCGGCACAGGTCCCCAGCCACGGGACGGTGACTTGCGGTGCAGGCAGATGGGCCATGCCACCTGAGCGGGTAACCATCATTGTCAGAGGTGTATGTTTTGGAGTGTTTCGGGGGACAGTGGAAGGTGTCCTCCAGGGCAAGATGTCAAAAGGTTTGATTTTATCTGTTAGCAGCAAATGGAGGAGTGGAATGTGACAGCCCGTTGCCACCCCCAATTCCGTATCAGCTACATGGGCGTGACAACTGCACCTTAGTCCATAGGCTCAGACGCCACCACTGTTCAACCTGAGAGTGTCCATGAATGTCAGGGCTGAGTGGGGATACAGACTGCGATGATGCCAGTACACTGATATGGACTCCGACATTGCTGAATCATGACTCTGTGACCTACTGGACCGCAGTGTAGGACGAAGGCAGCGGTCAGCAGTGGCCCACAGCCACGTGTCTTTGGCTCACGATGCACAGCGCTAGTGACACCAGTGCAGTTGTCAGTAGTGTACGAACACCTCCGTAACAATGATCCTTTTCTCTCAGCCAAGATGCAAGACAACATCCTATTAGGCCCCTCCTTGCGTGCAATGATGTGTAATCTCCCTTTGCATACTTGATGTTCAGTTCCAAATCTGTGGCCTACTCGAGCACAGCCTAGGCCGAGAGAAGTGTAGGCCGGAGGCAGCGGTCAGCACAGGCCATTCACCTAGTGTTGCCGGCATCGGTGGTGGCCCCACTGGCCTGCGTAGTTCAGGCTCAGTGGCACCAAGTGTTCGGTCACCTCTGTGGCTGTGACCCGGCTTTTGTCCAGACTGAGCTGCATCTTCCTCTTACTCCTCTACGTGCGACCATTGGTGTGGACTCAGCCATTCGTGATTCGTGACTAGGTGCTGGATGTGAGACCAACTTGTCCGCAGGGTAGTCCTGGTCCCTCATACACATGTCGCCGGATGGCATTGGACAGGGTTTGTGGCAGCACAGCTGGCGTTGGACAGGATTTTTGGCAGCACTGCTTGCCGGATTGCATTGGGCAGGGTTTGTGGCTGCATGTGTCGCAAGATGCGAATATGGCACTATGCCTCACTGATCGAAGGGGATCTGGTGCTGGGGCGGCTGTCCCGGATTTGTGCTCAATGCCATCCAGGAGCCAGGACACAGTCTCACATATGGGACCCACTGGGCCCCATATGTGGGCCCCTTATCGCGTGTTTTGTGTTCTTATTGCTGATCTGTCTGGTCGTTGTGAATGTTGAGGTGTGGTGCTGTCGCATCTTTTTGCAAGGGAACGCCTACTCTGCATCTCTTTAGCGATAGAAACGGGGGTCCTCTGTGGCGATGTTTTTTGCGGCTGCTTTCGAGGGAAAACTGGTGCTGTGGGCTGTTAGTACCTGCTTGTGAATGGTGGGGTAAATTTATCACGACTTTGGCTGAAATAAAGTACCCTTAATTCAGCGATAGCTCCTTGTGAATATGCCCCAAAACATTCAGATAAATTCCATCTCCTTTAGCATACATCAAACAAAAATGCCATGTCTTCTTTACCCTAGATGATGCAGCACGTTTCTCTAATTGCAGATGTTTAGTACGCACACTAAGCAAAATGTACCACTACTAGGTAATAATACAAAGTGAAGGTATTTAGTCATTCGTGGCTGTTAGCCATATTAAAATAAAAGATCAGAACTAGGAAAATAATTTGTATGCTTGGATGTGTGGTTCATTAAAACCCTTTCTTGAAACTAAAATTGTGGAATCCTGTGATAAGGGGACAGCAGATGATGCTGGTTTAAAATGCTCTAATGAAATTCTCTTTTTTTAAAACAGGCTTGAAATCTAGGTTTCATTATTTGGACTCAATTTTTCTAAAGCAAGATGTTACTTACATCAATTACCAAATGGCATTCCACTTGAGGACATGACTATTTCAAACAACTCACTCAAGGCGGCATTTGCTTTGAATCACTGGATCAAATAGCTAATTAAATCCAATAATCCACATATGTTATCTTAAAATGTTCAAGTGAAAAGAATTGCATTACTGCCATACTCACAGGAAGATTACATTCATTAGCAAAATGTTTGATTGGAATTTATTGGAAATTTATAAACTGTGTCCACCTCTGCTACTCAAGAAATCAGATTTGTAGGAGTAGAGAAAAAATTGCAGTTTTGAATCTGATGTAGCCAAACTTGATATATTTAGCTATGTAATAACCATGATTTCAAAATACCCCATTTAGTGGAAGTCAGTTTACTGGCCTTGGAAGTATGAAAGTCTTGCTCTTTGTGGCTGGAATTTGAACCTTTTGACCTTCCCGTCCTTGTAGATGCCAGAGATGAACCTTAACTTTACTGAGCCATCCTAACACTTTAATTTGAGGTTCTGTGAGAATCGTAATGACGTTTTTGACTTGTTAGAATATGGACGAGTATGGTATCTATGAACCGCAAATGACGAGTTTAGTCGGTGTACGTGTTTTCGCTACTCTACTTTGCATCGTTCGTCCTATTCGTGGGTTTCTCCATCTGAGCCCACGGGTTCCATTTTAGATACGGCATCCATTTTGTTTCTTGCCCTCACGTAGCCAGCGAACGGACAATGTCCGCTTCGTGACCCTGGGATTCCCAAGCTCTTGCAAAAGACACATGTTCCTTTGAGTGTGTCTTTATGACTAGGGGGATGACACGGCAAAGGCAGATGGCTCCGCTCGAGGCTCATCTTGCCGTGCTGGTCTATTGTTTCAGCCGTGCATGCATTAGGCACGAATCCTTTGATCCTGCGATCATGCTTCCGATATTGCCCCCTACACTCTTTTTCAATCTGTTGTCTGTCTTTGTCTTCCTTGCACCTGTTTCTGTCTCTTCTCTTAACTCGTTTTCAGCCAGAATGGAATGTGCCTAATGGTGGGATAACGTGCTTTTACAGTTGGGAACCGGCGATGCTACTGTAATTATGTTCCGGGCTCCTGAAAACATGAATGCAACCCTTTTGAAGTTTACTGCGGGAACTGAGTTGTAACCTTTTGTTCGCCATGTTGTGCAATGACGAAAATATGTATAAAAGGAGCGATCCACTTTTGCAATTCGAAGCAGTCTCTCAGAACCTACACTTTGTGTACTTCTTGCGATCTCTGTATCCCTGCAGTAAATAAACGCTGATCTTTGACGCCGAAGGAAGTGTCCCGTGTCTCTGTGATTTGTACGCCGGAACAGGTAACCCACGAAGGTTTCAGGTGTTGTCCCCTGGCACCGCTGGGCCTTAGAATAGCCCAGTCCTTCAGTTGGCGCCCAACGTAGGGCGACATCAGCGGTACCGGTCCAAAGCCCGACGATCGTGGGGAACTTCGTGTGAAATCTCCAAGGGAAGGTGCACCCCGCTTCATCGATCCTGTTGTCGAAATAAGTGGTCCGAAGACTTTTCCCGCGAATATTCCCGCCTCCTGACGGCTGCGACGGACTGATGCCCTGACTGTCGACCTGTTTTGGCGCCTGGCGTAGTCCTTTGTACGGCGAGATGATAGACGGGCCTTCCTGGTGACGCCATTGTTCTTTCAGTTAAGTATTTGTGGGTCGCTCCCAGAAAACCTTGGTTGTTGTTGTTGAAACTTGGTTGTTTGCATGGTTCCATTGCATTTGTGGTTCTTAGTTGTTGGTTCTTAGTTGTTGGGTTTTTATTTGACGATTGCAATTGCCAAAAACCGAGGGTCTTGCATTTTTGCGAGGACATCGTAATTCGATAACCTTTGAAGTTTGTAAACTCGGTTAGTGTGCACGATGCCTGGCCGTAGTACTTTGTTTGGTTTCCTTAAATGTTGTGGCATGGATTCCCGGTTGGAGGACTCATGTCCGATACCTCCAGTTGGAACTCCTATTTATGAGCTCTATAGTCGACATGGAGTGGGTCCTATCGTATATAATGAATATTGGATCTGTTATACTAAAAATGATGGTGTCCTTAGTTGGCCACCCCATGGTAGCTTCGAAACTGCAATTTTAGATAATCTTGAAGCAAAATTGTTTAAAAAGAAGGCTAGGCCGGCCATGTTTGATTCCTTTCGGTTATGGCGCAAAGAGGCCAAGCAGAAAGAAATCAAACAGATTAAGAAAAATAAGAGAGAAGGTATCATTACGGTGATGAAAAATGCAGAACAGTATCAGCGAGACAAAGACAAGAAGGAAAAGGAGGTTTTTACTAGACTGCATTATATGGCGGTAGATAAATGTTATCCGGTTTTACCGTCAAGTTCTGATAAGAAGGGAGAGGAATCGGTAGAGGACCCTTTGTTGTCCTATCTACTAAAATCACCACCTCCTTACGCACAGGGTACTACAGCCCCTGTGGTTCCTCTTGTCCCTCAACCTGTCGTTCCGGCAGCTGCTGGTCAGCATGTCGTTGGCCCTGTTCCTCCGAATCCTCTTGTTCCTCAAGTTGTCCCTGCTCCCTTACCTGCCCTTCTTCCTACTGCTCCATTGTCTATACCTTCTCAGCCTATTGTTCCTGCTACTTCTGCTATCTTGGCTACTCCTACTGCTCCTACGTTCAGTCCTCACGTTGTTGCCCCTGTACTTCTCTCAACTTCTCTTTCTGTTCGTAGTCGCATACCTAATACTGTTGCTAATCTTTACTCTCCACTTTTTGGACCGATACTTGGGTCCGATGTTTCTGAAGTCTCTCAGAGACGAAGTCAAATTCCTGGTGGTAGGGAAAGTGAGACGTTGGTGAATATGACGCGTAAATGGATTAGACATCCTGCTACGTACACTCCGCGCATAGT
This sequence comes from Lissotriton vulgaris, assembly GCF_964263255.1. NCBI lineage: Eukaryota > Metazoa > Chordata > Amphibia > Caudata > Salamandridae > Lissotriton > Lissotriton vulgaris. Next base: position 280,309,680 of record NC_141694.1, on the reverse strand, counting down.
TTACGATACGTTCTCTCAATTTAATGAGCCCACACAAAGATTCGTGTTTGAGGAAATGTGTAAATCCTTGAGAGAGGAGTGGGATAATGATGAGGTAGATAATGTACCGCCCGAGATGACTGAACTTCAGAATCAGTTTTCGAACAGTATGATTGTGGGCGGTAATGTCCGACGTGCCTTGGAGCGTCTGTTAGCCTTTAGATCTACAGTGCATCCTCGAGTGTTGTTTGACAACGACTCTGAGGATTGGAAAGCACAACCTGGTCAGTATCCCATGCGAGAAGTTCCCCCAGTGTGGATGCCAGGTGATGCTGCTGCTAATCCTGCAATTCCGCCACACTTCCAGAGAGTTTGGATACACCTCCCATGGAAGCGATCAGAAGTTTTGCATGTGAAACAATCTTTGCCTGACCCCCGGAAAAATCCGGCAGGTTATTATAAGGAGTTATCCCAACTTGTGGATGCTACTATTATGAACCTTGCCGATATTGACATGTTGTTTGGTAACGTAGTACCGCAACCGATTTGGGCGAAAATCCGTCAAGAGAATCACGCAGCTGAGTTAGGCGGTGATTGGGCCGCACTTGTAGCGGCTGACGCACTACAAGTTGGTGGGGTCAAGCCTGAGCAGTTAATTACGGACTGCCTCAAAGGATCATTACGCTTATGAAGACACTTATGCCAGCAATGAGAGTTAACTGGGATAAATTGTCTGCGTGCAAGCAAAAGAAAGACGAAAGTGTCTCCGAATTCTTTACCAGATTTGAGGAGGCATTTATCGATCATAGTGGTCAGGATATGAGCACTGAGGGAGGTCAGTGACTGTTTGTTCATAAATTTGTGTCAAATTTGTTGCCTGAGCTAAGCAACAAATTGAAAAATTCCGAAAGTTCGTGGGCTGTTTCGACCACTGCTCAAATATTAGCAACAGCTCAATATTATGAAAATAGAGAAAAGGAAGACCATGATCGTGCAGATAAGAAAACGAAGGAGCTTAAAACTAAGGTTTTGTTGCAGCAAGCATATCCTCCGCGCTCGAATCAAAATGACTCACAACAGCAAAATCGATCACAATCACAGTCTTCTAGGACGCAGTCGCGTTCTGACTCTTCTACACCCAGATCTATGCTTGGGTATAATCAATGCGCATATTGTAGACGTGAGGGCCATTTGAAGTTTAATTGTCCTGTTTTACGTGACCGAAATAATGGTGTTTCGGCCCGAGGTGGTTGTAGTGGTCCTCAACAGGCATCGCGTGGTAGAGGTCGCGGTATCTCTCAAAATCAGAATGAGCGTTCTACTACTTCATCGGACTCGAACAATTGCTTTGATCAGCGCGATTCATCGTCCGGTAGATCTGCACAGTATCATGTGGACGATTATTATGTCGAGCATGACATTGATATTGACGGTAATTACTAGGACAGCCACAGACAAAGAGAGGGAGTAGTATCAGTTCCGTTTGATCAGAGAGGGCCTTACGTCGCAGTTGCCACATCGGGCGTAGTTGAGCCTTTTCTGTTGGACACTGGTGCAGCGAAAAGTTCCATCATGCATTCGAAACTCCCTGGCGCACCTTTGTCTGGCTTAACGAATGTTTCCGTTGGATTCTCTGGCGCCCCGGTTAGCATTTCAGTTTCTAGCCCTTTGCCCCTTACAATTGGGCCGCGTGAGCTAGAAGCTCCTTTGATTTTAACTACTGGTTGTGGTGAGAATCTTTTGGGCCTGGATTTGCTGAAGCGGTTATATGCGACTCTGTATTGTTCTCCTGCGGGAGTGGAGCTTACATTGGGTCAGAGAGTGATCTCTCCTATGTACTTGTCAACTGATAAGCTCCCACCGGAATTGAGTTCTCTTCCTGAGTCTTTGTGGGCAACAGGTCCCAATGATGTGGGCCTGCTGGACATATCACCTTATGTTGTTCAATTGAAATTGAATGTGTGATTACCACGTATTCCCCAGTATCGTATCTCTCTTGATGGTGAACGAGCGCTATTAGCGATCATTTATGATTTGATCAAGAAAGATGTTATTGAGGAAACTCTGGGAAATGTGTGTAATAGTCCTGTGTTACCTATTTTGAAACGAACTGATCCATCCAAGCCTCCTGTGTATCGTTTTGTCATTGATTTGAGAGAGGTAAATAAAATTGTGATCCCACAATTCCCTGTGGTGCCTGACATTACAGCTTTGTTGACCCTGATTCCAGCCTCTGCCTCTTGGTTCTCGGTAATCGATCTGAAGAATGCTTTCTTTAGCATTCCGATTGCTGAGGAAAGCAGAGATCTATTCGGCTTCTCATTAGGTGGTCGCAGCTTCAGGTTTAAACGCGCTCCTCAGGGCTACTGTGAGAGTCCATCGATCTACAGTCAAGCTCTTAAGAGTCAACTTGACGCGTTTGTGTTACCAGCTGGTGCGGCCTTGATTCAGTACGTTGATGATCTGTTAGTGGCTGCTGACACTAAGCAGATTTGCAAAACTGCTACAGTATCGCTGTTACAGCATCTATGTGACTTACATCATAAGGTGTCACCTTCTAAGCTACAGTATTGTTGCCAAGAAGTAACCTATTTAGGTCACTTATTGTCAAAGGAGGGAAGAAGGTTGACCCCAGAAAGAATTGCAGAGATTGCTCGAATGACTGTGCCAACAACTCAGAGAGATGTGCGTGCCTTTCTAGGTATCACGTCATACTGCAGGCAATGGATTCCAAATTTTTCATTGCTAGCGAAGCCATTGTTAGCTCTCACGTGCAAGGATATTCCGACTCCTTTGCCATGGACCGAAGAGTGTCAGAAAAGTTTTTCTGAATTGCGTGATGCGTTGTGTTCGGCTCCTGTGTTAGGCACTCCTGATTACAGTAAGCCGTTTACACTATACGTTCACGAGAGAGAGGGTTGTGCGTTGAGTGTCTTGACGCAAGCAGCGTCCATGTGCATATTTTTCCTCGACCTTGGATCCAGTAGCTAGAGCATTGCCGAGTTGTCTAAGAGCGACAGCGGCAGCTGCGGTGTCCATTCGGCAATCTGCAGGCCTGGTTATGGATAATATGCTTACGGTGATGGTTCCGCATGCAGTTGACACTCTCTTGAATCGAACGAAGACTCAACACTTGACGAGCGCAAGGTTGTCTGGTTATGAGTTGACACTTTTGGCAAGTCATATACAAATAAAGCGTTGCAATGTGCTGAATCCGGCGACATTGTTGCCGACTAATATGGAATCAGATGATGTAGCACCACATGATTGTTACCTAAGAACTGAAGAAGAAACGAAGGGTCGTGTTGACCTAAAAAACACTCCATTGGCAGATCCCGATGGTACTCTGTATGTTGATGGTTCATGTTTCAAGTTGCCGAATGGTGATGTGACGACCGCGTATGCTGTAGTGACGTTGAGTACGGTTGTGGAAACTGCGAGGTTGAGTCAGAATTCAGCGCAAGCGGCAGAGTTGATTGCATTAACGAGAGCATGTGTTTTGTCTAAACAGCATACGGCATGTCACATATTAGCGCGAAAGGTATATGTAAGTTGTTGTCTCCTGTATGGAAGAATGATGGGATTGCTAAGTGTGCTGAAAGAGTGGTTAAGAATTGTATGGTATGCTTGATGTATAATCCTGGCAAGGGCACCCCCACTCCACCTGGTCATTTTGCTCCTCCTACTTGTCCCTTTGAAGTTATCCAATTGGACTTCATCCATATGGAGAGATGCAATAACCTGAAATATGTTTTGGTTGTGGTTTGCGCGTTCTCCAGATGGATTGAGGCCTACCCTCTTAAGGATAATACTGCCCTGTCCACAGCGAAAGTCCTACTGAAGGAATACTTTCCTCGGTATGGAATGCCACGGATCGTATGGTCGGATAACGGAAGTGAGTTTGTGGGGAGTGTGATGAAGAGTGTGTGTAAGGGCCTTGGAATACGCCAGAAATTCCATAGCGCCAATCATCCCCAGTCAGCATGTTTAGTGGAAGGGTACAATGGCACTCTGAAACTGAAACTTGCTAAGATTCAAGCGACGACTGGTCTGTCATGGCCCAATGCACTGCCTCTAGCTCTCTTGTCGACCAGAGCGACTGTGCACTCTCGAGTAGGGCTTAGCCCATATGAGATTGTGTTCAGCCGTCCTGCGAACATTTGGGGAGTTCCGAGGCCTAAGGCATTCGACAGTCTTGAATATCCAATGTTGATTTATTATCTTTATGATCTGACTGCTAAATTGAGTTTAATTCATCAACAGGTCTTTGAAGCTCTACCGGCACAGACAGAGGGTGCTGGACATCAGCTCCAACCGGGTGACTGGGTAGTCACCCGCAATTTTGGGAGAAAGCATAATCTGGAGCCGAGATTCGTGGGACCTTATCAAGTTTTGCTGGCAACAAGGACTGCAGTTCGGTTGGAAGGCAGGAAGAACTGGGTGCATGCCACCCATACGAAGAAAGTTCCAACGCCTGTGCCAGCAGATAACTGGGTAAGAACTGGAATTGCCCCAATGGAGACCGAGACCCCTCTACGTTATGTGCCGTTCAGTGATGCTCAACCTGTAGAAAACAATTCAGCGCAGCCAGATACACCTGTTGAATCGTCAGCATTGGAGAATTCAAGTCCTGAACTGTCATCTGAACGATCGAACACTATTTTGCAATCTGAACCGTTATTTGAAGAGCAAACTCTCCCTGGAAGAAATCGATATTTTCTTTGATCGCATAACAAAGACTAATAAAAAATCCCTTTTGTTTTTTTGAATTCATATTACCCCCCCTATTGTTGCTATGAACATTATGAACAATTGCATCTTTTATTGATTTTTGAGTTATTTTTCACGTGTGTTCCTCTTTTTATACAGCTAAGAGACTTGTATTAAATTGAACGTTTGTTTAAGAAAACCTATCATCCGGGTTGACCGTAGGGCCGTGCGGGTACTTCCTTCTGTTTAGAAGGTTCCTGACACTAGGTCGGTTACTTTTGTCGATTCCTGGGAACTCCTGGGAATTGATAATCGCTACTCAGAACGAAGTGCGTCAAGAACGTTACGGACGGTTTTTAGAGGATGGAGTTCTCTAAGCTGTCGGAAGTAGAGAGGATGTCGGCGAAAAGATCTAAACTGCTTAAGGTTTTGCGAACAAAATGTTTTCTGTTTCAGGTATTCCTGCTGTTCCTAACTGTTTCTATGCTATTAGTGGGTGGAGTGTATTTTGGGATCCAGTCGTTATTGCCTTCCACTTCACCTACTTCTTCTTCTCCTGAACTGAATTCTGTTCCCACTGTTTCTCCACATTCCTTTCATCTTCTGCCCCAACATGAACAGGTTAGATGTGCGGAATTCATGAACAACTCCTTTGTCCAACTCCTACATCAGCATCAGTTGGTGATGAATACTACTAACTGTTGGGTGTGTGGGTTAATGCCACATACCATGGATAAGGGTATTCCATATTTGGTTCTTCCTTATAGTTCCCAGGGGTCAGCTCGGGCATTCCAAACAATGTTCCGTAGTGCACTAGATTCCTACCCCCGTCGAGAGCCACGCTCTGCAGACCTTGGTCCTGGCCCGTACCACAAGTCTTTGGCGATAGCGATTGCTGACTTAGATAGAGATATTTTTGATGCATCACTTATTCCGGAGGAAGAGGTACGAACATACAAGGATCTGAGTGAGGCTGAGTATAGCATGTCAGTGGGTGATAGGCAGCTTAAGAGCTCGTCTCCGATCTGGATCGTACCCCACCTCGGTAATTTCTGCTTGCAAGGTCTTGGTCGAAATCCGAGAGCTCAGCTTGGGAAGAGTGCTTGTACTGAAACGTATGTTTTACCAATGCTCTCTTCCCCTGTTTTCCTGACTGCCAAGGGTACCTATTTTGTATGTTATGATCGCGCTTATACGTGGTTGCCCCGTGACTTCTCGGGCACCTGTTATATTGCGAATCTTTTGCCACCAACTTTCACAGTTGCCTCAGACTATCACAAGACTAGAGTTGTGAGAGGCGTTATTAGCAAAGAGGACACTGCCGGTCAAGAAGCAGGAGACTTCTTTAAGGGTTTCCTGCCGTTTTGGGGACCTATGGTTGATAGTAGTAGGAACCTGAGACAGTTGACTCGTGTGGTAGAATCGACTGCTAACATAACTGCAAGTGCTCTTGGTAATCTGACAGCAGAGCTTCAGGCGGATTGGCTTATGACGTTGCAGAACCGTATGGTTCTAGACGTTGTTCTAGCAGATAGAGGTGGTGTGTGCAAGGTGATCCATTCGAGTTGCTGTATTTTCATTCCTGATAACGCTCCAACTGTATATCAAGCCATCTCGAAGTTGCATAAGATCTCCGAGTCCATACACGTGGACGTAGGTGATTGGACGCTACTAGGATGGTTTTGGGGCCTGATGTCGACTTGGGGTTGGAAGATTCTGATGATCGTCGGGGTTGTTGTGACGTTTCTGTTCATGTGTTGTCTTTGCGTGCAGTGTGGTCCTGCCTTATGTGGCCTCTGTGCTACGATGTGTTTAAGACGGCCATCTGTTACCAAAGAAACATTGATGGGTAGAATAATGTTACAGCAACATCTGAACGATCTGATGAATATCGAGATCGATTCTGATATCGACTAGTGCTTGCCTACCTGAGGGCAAAAGGAGCGTCTGAGGTTCTGTGAGAATCGTAATGAGGTTTTTGACTTGTTCGAATATGGACGAGTTTGGTATCTATGAACCGCAAATGACGAGTTTAGTGGGTGTACGTGTTTTCGCTACTCTACTTTGCATCATTCGTCCTATTCGTGGGTTTCTCCATCTGAGCCCACGGGTTCCATTTTAGATACGGCATCCATTTTGTTTCTTGCCCTCACGTAGCCAGCGAACGGACAATGTCCGCTTCGTGACCCTGGGATTCCCAAGCTCTTGCGGAAGACACATGTTCCTTTGAGTGTGTCTTTATGACTAGGGGGATGACACGGCAAAGGCAGATGGCTCCGCTCGAGGCTCATCTTGCCGTGCTGGTCTATTGTTTCAGCCGTGCATGCATTAGGCACGAATCCTTTGATCCTGCGATCATGCTTCCGATATTGCCCCCTACACTCTTTTTCAATCTGTTGTCTGTCTTTGTCTTCCTTGCACCTGTTTCTGTCTCTTCTCTTAACTCGTTTACAGCCAGAATGGAATGTGCCTAATGGTGGGATAACGTGCTTTTACAGTTGGGAACCGGCGATGCTACTGTAATTATGTTCTGGGCTCCTGAAAACATGAATGCAACCCTTTTGAAGTTTACTGCGGGAACTGAGTTGTAACCTTTTGTTCGCCATGTTGTGCAATGACGAAAATATGTATAAAAGGAGCGATCCACTTTTGCAATTCGAAGCAGTCTCTCAGAACCGACACTTTGTGTACTTCTTGCGATCTCTGTATCCCTGCAGTAAATAAACACTGATCTTTGACGCCGAAGGAAGTGTCCCGTGTCTCTGTGATTTGTACGCCGGAACAGGTAACCCACGAAGGTTTCAGGTGTTGTCCCCTGGCACCGCTGGGCCTTAGAATAGCCCAGTCCTTCAAATTCACATTTCGAGTTATATGATTTTATGAGAAGTAGTTGTTAGTACAGATATGATTAAGATTGTCTAGGTCTTCTTGGTGTTTAAGAGAAGAAAATATTACTGGTCGCTTTTTTAAAGTCATGTTGCTATTTTTACTATATGGGGATTGCTGGGCAATATGATAAAAAGCAGCACACTGGTGGCGTAAAGGGCTTGTAAATTAACTCCTATGTTTGTTGCCCAGCAATCCTAATCCCTGTCTTCCCTTTCGCTCAAATGTCTCCCCTCCTCTGTCTTTTAATGTCCCCCTTTATACAGCCCTCATTTCGAAAAGGAAAACATTGCTCCCCCTCTGTTCTACTTTCCTCCTCCCTTCTCATCTTTTCTAGCAAGGTTTGCACGTCACAAGCCAAATTATATGGTTGGAATATGCATAATTATTATGTAAGCTGAATTTCACAAATACTTCACTACTTGACTACTGGAAGATTGTCTAATTTCCAATGTTTCCTCTGCTTACACCAACCGTGTAGTGCTGTCTCTCACAGACTGGACTCTAGCAGAATTGTTTTGCTGCAAGTGTAAAATCAGACACATGCCACAGCTGTTAGCAGCGTTCACCAAATGAATTAAAGAAACCAGATGGACTTTCATGCCAGTATCTCACAAGCCTTTTCGACACAATGTTATGTTATATTGATTAGTACAGCACACTAATCACCCAAGAAGGTATCCAGGGCTTGTGGTCCCAAGGAGCTTATATAAGAGCCAGGTCTTCAGCTTCTTGCAGAACTCAGTAGGTGAGGAGGAGGCTCTGATGTGTTTAGGGAGGTAATTCCATGTCTTGGATGTGATGTAGGAGAATGAGTGACCTCCAGTTTTGCTTTTGCGGATGTGGGGCATATGTGAGTGAAGCAGAGCATAGGTGTCTGGTGGGTTGGTGAAAGTGTATGAGTCTGTTCAGGTATTTTGGCCCTGTTTTTTGTAGAGCTTTGCATGTGTGCATGAGAAGTTTGAATTGGCTGCGTTTGTGAATGGGGAGCCAGTGAAGCTTCCAGAGGTGTGGAGTGATTTGGGTGCGGCATGGGAGCTCGAGTATGAGCCTTGCCGCTGCGTTCTGGATGATCTGAAGTCTGTGTAAAAGTTGTCTGGAGATTCTATGGTAGAGAGTGTTGCCGTGGTCCAGCCTGCTGGTGATGAGTGCTTGTGTGATGGTCCATCTGGTATTTTGAGGCAACCATTTGAAGATCTTTTGCAGCATGTGTAGGTTGTGGAAGCAGGAGCTGCACACTGAATTGACTTGAGCCGTCATGTTAAGCTTGTCATCTAGGATGATCCCTAAATTTATTGTGTGATCCGTGGGTGTGATTGTTGGTCCTAGCTCTGACTGCCACCAGGTGGTAATTTCATATATATTTCTCTAGAATAGCGAAATAGTGGACAATAGGGAGGAAAGTTACATTAGGTCATTTATACATACAAAAAAGACCGTGAAAATCGGGATACCACATTAATGAGTATGATTTCTAGGCGGACATCTGCCATGGTGGAGCATGCTTAAAACATGCATCCTTGTGAGTACTCTAGCATCCTCCCCAGCAAAGGATCACACCACACACAGAGCTTGGTATTACGTGTCTCTATTCCACAGCATGTAACCATTAACTCAACTTTCTACATTATGAATTCTGTCGCCCACACCCAAGCACTTATGTCACTGTTCTACAGAGCCCATCAGGGCCCAAATGGTTCCGTCATCTCTATCTCACAAGACATTGTAAGGTCTACACATGGAAAAACTATACAGCATCACCTCCATCTAGTACACGGGTAAACATAGTACGGCCCGCGGGCCGCCAGTGGCTCAGCAAGCCTTCCTTGGCGGCCCGCAGACCTTGCAGACATTGTACCTGTGTTTTTTAAAAACATTTTTAAAGAGTGTCAGCAAACACCCCCGCAGCGGCGCAGACTCCGAGACACTCTGCTCTATGGGGGCCGGGCGATTCACAATAAAGCCTCATTAACAAGTAAATGGTCTCTTAAAGACCTGTGAAGTACTCGGGTGCGGCTGAGTGTGTGCCTGGGAAGCTGGGGTGAGGTGACAGAGGGTGACAGACAAAGGGTGACAGACAGAGGGAGATAGAGGGAGGAAGACAGAGGGAGGGAGACAAAGGGAGGGAGACAGAAAGAGAGGGAAACAGAGAGAGAGAGTGACTGAGGGAGGGAGACAGACGGATGGAGAGTGAGGGAGAGGGAGACAGAGGGATGGAGATAGAGAGGGAGACAGAGGGCGACAGACAGAGTAAGACAGACAGAGGGAGGAGGGCGACAGAGGGAAGGAGACAGACAGAGGGAGGGAGACATATAGAGGGAGACAGAGGGAGGGAGACAGAGAGATGAAAACTGAGGGAGGGAGAAGGAGGGAGACAGAGAGAGAAGGAACCAGAGGGAGACAGAGAGAGAGGGAGACACAGGGAGGGAGACAGAGGGAGGCAGAGGGGGACAGAGGGAGGGAGTCCAGGGGAGACAGAGGGAGGGAGAGGGAGACAGAGAGAGAGAGGGAGATAGACAGAGGGAGTGAGACAAAGGGAGGGAGTCAGGGGGAGGGAGAGAGAGAGAGAGGGAGACTGTGCGAGACAGACAGAGGGAGAAAGAGAGGGAGACAGAGGGACAGAGACAGAGGGAGACAGAGAGAGTGTGACAGAGGGTGACAGACAGAGGGAGACAGACAGATGGGGGAGGGTGACAGAGGGAGGGAGACAGACAGAGGGAGACAGACAGATATAGGCAGACGGAGGGAGACAGAGGGAGGGAGATAGAGCAAGAGAGAGGGAGGGAGACAGAGAGAGAGGGAGACAGACAGAGTGAGTGAGACAGAGGGAGACAGAGGGAGACAGAGAGAGATAGAGGGAGAGAGACAGAGAGAGAGAGGAAGACAGAGAGAGAGAAAGAGGGAGTGAGACAGAGACAGACAGGGATAGAGACAGACAGAGATAGGGACAGACAGAGACAGGGACAGGGGCAGACATTTAGAGGAAGAGACAGATAGAGACAGATAGATGGAGAGGGAGAGAGAAGGAGGGAGACAGGGACAGACAGATAGATAGAGGCAGAGACAGTGACAGACAGACAGAGGCAGAGAGACAGAGAGGGAAATGGAGAGGGAGACAGAGGGAGACAGAGGGAGAGAGAGAGGGGGAGGGAGGCAGAGGGAGACAGCGGGAGGCAGTGGGAGACAGAGAGGAGAGAGGGAGACAGAGGGAGGGAGACAGAGGGAGGCAGTGGGAGACAGGGAGGGAGTGGGAGACAGGGAGGGAGGCAGAGGGAGACAGGGAGGGAGTCAGGGGAAAACAGAGGAAGACAGACAGAGGGAGAGAGACAGAGGGAGAGAGACAGAGGGAGGGAGACAGAGGGAGACAGAGGGAGGGAGACAGAGAGAGAGGGAGACAGACAGAGAGGGATACAGAGAGGGAGAGAGAGAGAGGGAGAGGGAGACAGAGAGGGAGACAGAGGGAAGGGGACAGAGGGAGACAGACAGAGGGAGACAGAGGGAGAGAGGGAGACAGGGGGAGGGAGACAGATGGAGGCAGACAGATGGAGGGAGACAGATGGAGGGAGAGAGGGCGACAGACAGAGGGAAACAGACAGAGGGAGGGAAACAGACAGAGGGAGGAGGGCGACAGGGGGAGCAAGACAGATAGAGGGAGGAGACAGAGGGAGGGAGACAGACAGGGAGACAAATGGAGACAGAGGGAGGAAAACAGAGGGTGAGAGAGGGAGGGAGACAGAGAGAGGGAGACGGACAGAGTGAAGGAGACAGAGGGAGACAGAGAGAGGGAGAGATCGAGAGAGGGAGGGAGACTGAGAGACAGAGAGAGAGAGAGGGAGGGAGACAGAGAGAGGGAGAGATAGAGAGAGGGAGGGAGGCAGAGAGAGAGCGAGGGAGAGAGAGAATGGAAGAGAGTGAGAGAGAGAGAGAGAGAGAGAGAGAGAGAGAGAGTATTTTTTTGTTATAGCCCCACCCCCCCCAACTGACCCCGTCCCCACCGGTGCGGCCCTGGCCCACAAACCACACTGTAAATTTGGCCCACGAGAGAAAGTTTGTGAGTACCCATGATCTAGTACATGCACAATCAAGTGATGTGTAATGGCCATCATGCTATCCGGAGGGAAATTGAGTAACCCTTGAACTGAGACAAACGCCATCGTTTTATGTAACAGGACAAGCCGAACTGCAGATACGGAGAAGACGTTTGGTTCTTTCTATTACTTGCATCACATAATGTCCAGTGCTTCCAGCTCGGAGGCTGCTTGTGAGTGCCCTTCTTTGCAAAACAACTATAAATAAAGTTGCTTCCTTCGTGTACCTTCTCAATACTAGGAAAGATGATTCATGATGTTGTTTTCAATAAACATGCCTTTTACTTTTGAACCAAGATATCTTTAAAGGTCACCCTGACCAAGAGCATCTGATATAATTCCATGTTCTGTAGCAGGTTCTGGCATCCTTTCAATAATTTGAGCGTCCATGTTTTCTATTTATGTTGCAAGGTGGGTTTACGTGTCTTAGAGGGGTCTACGAGAACGAATACCTTGGAATACTTAATTTATTGTAAAAGCATTAAACATGTGGTTTAGATTCTTATTTCGTTTCTAGCCTTTATCTTACACTACAATAGCTATCAGGAACACGTGGAATAATATACATAAACAATTCATTACAATAGAGCACATTATACATCCAATGTGCTGACGGAGACACTCAGGGGCTTATTTATGAGCCCCTGAGTCAATTTTGCGCCACCGGTGCGTCACTTTGTGACGCACCAGTGGTGTAAACATGCGCCAGGCTGCACCATATTTACGAAGTGACGCATCTAGGTAGATGCGTCACTATGTAATCCTCTGCTCTACATTATACCTGCGCCAGGTATAATGTATGCAGGGTGGGCGTTCCCCCGCAAAAAAGAGTCGTAGGAGTGGCACAGCTAAATCTATAAGACAGGGGTCTCCAAACCTGTCCTGGAGGACCGGATCCATTCCAGATTTCTGGGATATCCCCATTGAGATACATGTAGTAATTTTAAAAATCTGGCATGGATCACTCCCTCCAGGACCGGTTTGGAGACCCCTGCTATAAGATTTCGCTGCGCCACTTCTAGGATGCCAATGCGTCAAAACCTTACGCCTGCCATATGGCAGGTGTAAGAGTGACACAGGCCCTTTCACATGGGGCTGGCCCCATGTGAAAGGAACATTGCTGGTGTTGCGTCAGGCTTCCGACACAACTCCAGCAATGCGACACTTTTTGCGCCAACAGATACACCAGTTATACTGACGTATCTGTCATTCCCCTTGCGACGTGATGCGTCATACTGTAAATATGATGCATCATTCTTGTCGCAAGGAAGGTGCACTGAGAAGTGGCGTGTCGCTGCTTCCACGCAGTGATGCGCCTCTTCTCGTAAATGAGGTCCTCATGGTTTTAAACAATAAGTCAGTTGTCAAACAATATTCCACTATAGGAGCAGTATTATATGTTTGGCATTGTATTCCAGCTTTGGGATAGTTGTCTAGATTTCGGAATGGTATTCCAGCTTTAAATGTTTTTTGCCATTTTGGACAGGGGCGTAACACAGGCCCCCACAGCCCATGCTGTGCGGGGGTCCCCTAGCTCCAAGGGGCCCCCTCGGCACTGAACTCTGGCCGGAAGAGCTCCTGATTGAGCCTGGAGGGGGCCCCCCTAAGTACTGTTCAGGGAGGCCCCCTCACTTTTCGTCTCCTTTATTCTCAAATTGAAATTGTACCGGAGCCTCTATTCGAGACCTTCAACCACGGTTGCCCCATTGCAGGCCTCCTCAAAATTCTCTCTCCCCCCCATTGGTGTTCCCGATCTGGACCCCCAATACGTTCGGTAGCTTACCGGCTACAGTCAGCAACTGTGTTAATCACCACAGTGCTCTTTAGGCTTTTTATGCAGGCAATACACTGGTTGCCCTGAGGATGATCCTTGATTTAGATAGGTTCGAAACGCCGTCGACAGTATATGTAGTTTAAACATGAGTTCACTATTATGTGGCATAATTGTGTGTGTTTTTTCTACATGAGTCAAGCTAAATCAATTTTCCCAATTCTGTAGCTGCTCACAATATGTTAATTGCCTGAGAAACTCCTTACCCTTGTACATTCTTTTAATGTTTATCTAGCCTTGTTGGATACAGGATTGTGTCCCACTGTATTTATGTTTGTTTGACATAATTTTCATTTTCTTATCAATTAAATTTTAGGTCCGGTTGGACCACTTTGTGGCTCTTGATCATAAGGAGTCCGATTTTACTTGGACGGTGCTATCAAGCATTGACCCGAAACATAGGTCACCTAATGTGGAACAAGCGCTGTTACATAAGGAAGCATACCTCATTATGAAGTTCGATAGTATCAACAAAGGATTGAACTCAATGAGTGAATTGAACAGACTATGAAAACTCTATTACACTGTTTCATTCACTACAACTCCCAGAATGCACCCTTCTGGGGTTCTCGCAACACTCTCCTCCTATTGGTCAAAAAAGTTTCAAGATTCTGAGAGGCGGTTGCCGGTCCAAACAACACTGGTGACTCAGATTGAGGATTGTAGCGAGAGGAGATGCAAGCGGAAAGAAGAGGTAAGCGTGCACTTTGAGCCCGCTAAAATAGTTCGAGATTTCACCTTAAGTACAGCGTCCCTGAACCGGTCCTTTTAATGTTGCAGATTCGTGAAAATTGCATGAGCACTGCCCCATAAGAATGGTGAGAGACACCAACTAACGCGTGAGAAGAATCGCAGTGAGTGGTTCAGCGGTTTACTAATCAAAGTAATTGAAACAATTCCAAAATGTAGGCAGAGACTATAATGGCATGCCGGTCACTTTTTTTCACAGAAATACATGGCACGAGTGGTCCCGCTTAATCATAATTAACTAGGAAGGAAAATAGTAAATACTACTGAACCTTCAAGATACATCGGGAAAGGTAAAAACACTCTGTCTTGGCTTCACATAACTATTGACTGTAAGCAGTGAGCGATGTCAGATAGTTTGATCTAACACAAACACAATGACTTTTATATTTTTAGAAGCATGCACACAGCTTCATTCTAAGGCTTCAAGTGTGACCTTCACCTCTACACCTCTGAGGTAAGGCGCCTTGTTTTCAATCTTTTAGCTCCCTTTTTTAAAGAAATTGCGAAACCCAAGGAAGGGGTCCTAATAAGCACACATATGTTGTTTTTCTATCACTAGGATAAGGATTGGAAAAAGATTCATTCAGCCCTGATGAGAGTGTGGGCACAGGAAACCCACACTCGAAACGCGTCGGCATAAAGGACTAAATCCCACAAGTTTGGCATAAAGGATTAAATCCTACAATGTTGTAAATATTGTTGACAAAGGGGACTGAACCTTATCAATTGAAAAGATTGTTGATACATATACTGAATAACTATAATATTTGATGGCATTTCAGTATTTTGAAGTATTTGCATTTATTTGTTGATGTCTATTTGAAAATAAATTTGACATCTTTTTTCACTTTACCAATTTTCTTTTTCCACCTGTTTGCTTTATTACACGTCATACCTTGAAATGAAATGTATTGACTGTATGTTTTCATTTTTTGTACATATGTTGTTGCACAAGTTACATCACTAAAACGTGTGGCTATGTTTGTGGAGAACTCCTTCTTCTCTTTCTAAAAAACAGAACTGTTCTAAAAAAACGAATAAAAGGCATAAGTAATTGCCGAGATGAACATGATAAAATTGGTTCATTTCTTTTTCTAAGTGATATTTGACTAAATAACGTGAAGTGTGGGTACTTTCTTCTTTTGTTAAAGATTTATTGGGCCCAACCCCACTTCTGTCCACAGGGCCATACCCCCCAGTTCCTAAAGTATTTAGAGAAACAGCCCTGGCCCAAGAGAAAAGTATAATAGTCGTTACCCCGGTTCCAGCCTTAGAGGTTGCGGAAAGGCAAGCGTTCCCAACGCTAAAGCCTTACATCCAAGATGGATACAATGGGCTAATTCTCTCACTGCAAAAGATGTAGAATACAGGTATGACCCAAATCTAAAAACACAAGCATTTTTGCAATACGAACAAGCTTATCCTCTACCAAATTAAATAATAACTCTTTTAGATCAGTATGAATATATAATTTGCACTGACGGTTCTGTTCAACCGGCAATAGGTAGTAAACAGCAATACAGCGCCGAATGTGCTATCGTTTCATCCGCATTGTTCAAAAACACAGTCTCTAGGAGACTGCAGGGCACAGCTGGCAGAATTAAAAGCACTAATACTGGCACTGGTAAATACGGATCGAGAATTCCCAACTAATCGTGTGTGATTCCTTTTACTGTATACAGTTGTACAATTAATGTTTGCAATACTAGGGACAGAATCGGTTTAAAGATGCAAAAGGTGGCCCAATTAAGCACAAAATGCTATGGGAACATGTAGTGGAGTTGAAAAACGAACTAACAAGGGCTCACGTGATAAGCACACTGAGTCATCAACGTGATGGCATTCACGTTGAAGTGAATTCATTGGTTGAAGAAACCGCAAAGAGGGCCCTACGCAGGGCTTCCGTAGCTGCAATCACTCATTAAAAAATGAGAATAGATGGTGAGATAATGTTTGCAATTATTGCCACACGCAATAACTCAGCAGTACCAAAAATATTTCCACTCAAGTACTCCTACAAGTTAGATGCAAACAATGTTCCATTTGCTCAAATTCCTGGAGTGGGGGCTAGAGTACTACCAAATATGGATCGTAGGTTAGGATTAATTCTAGCAGCACATGAGGGTATAGGTTCTGCACATGCAGGAGTTACAGAGACTGTTTCTCTATTGAAACAGCGCTAATGGTGACCAGGACTAAAAAGGGAGACTATGGACTACGTCTTGAAAAGTGGCATCTGTCAGCAGATGTAAGTCTCTACAGTAACACTCACATGTGTTTATTTGGACCACTGCGGCCCCTTACAATCTGATGGGGCTTACAAGTATATCATGGTTGTAGTGGATTTCTGCTCTAGGTTCCTATGGGTGTGACTCCAGCGCTCGGCAGACACTCAAACTGTTATAAAAGATTTGTGAGTATTTATAGGGACATACACTATCGGCACATTATATTCTGACCATGGCTCCGCGTTTAGCTCTAGGGTTTACAAAGAAGCCATGGGAAGTCTGGGTTTAGCATTGCAGTACTCCTCTCTGTACTATCCCAAGGGAAATTCGGTTGTAGTGAGGAAAAACCGGGACTTAGGCAGTCTTTAACAGCTAGAGTATTAGGCCAGGGTGGAAATTGGGTAAAACATCTGTATGGAGTTCAAAGGGCATTAAATAATCAGCTAAGAAGCTTTCTAGGGGTCGTCACTCCTTATGAGGTCCTATTTGGGATGAGAATGAGGGTACCTGATCTTGATTGCGAAGACACAGTAGCGGATGAAAAACCTTTTGACATCCATAAACTTTTGGCTACAGGACCTGAATGAATCCAGGGCACTACAAAGTAATGTCCAGGTGAAATGGACTGCCACTGGGGAAGCAAAGTGTGCCACGGCAAAACCTGTCTGGATCCCTAAAGTTGGGAATCTGGTCAGAGAGAAAATTGCTGACAAAAAATAATTTGGGCCATCATACAGAAAGCCTGTACCTGTCCTGGCAGTTGAAGGAACAAGAACAGTACTTCTGCCACCTCTTGCCGGTAAAAAGGGGAAAAGATTTGTTTCAATTAACCTGATCCAACCACACTATGTGGCCAATACTGAGAAGTAAGCTGCATGGACTCCGGAGTAACGGACACCCTTCTCTCACAACTATCCAAGAAGTTCAAACAGAAAGACTCATCACGTTTGAAGGGTCAACTGCATGGAATGTTGGACTATGCAACACTGCAATGGAACTCGTTCCTCGTGAAATTGAAGTTCAAAATGAGAACTCAACTGAAAGACAAATCTCTAGTGGACCAAACACGAAATCTACGTCAACATGTCCCAACAAGAACAAGCTACAGTTTCCACAAAACCTGCGGAATTACCAAAAATTGATCGAACTGCATCTGGCTATTTCATTGACTTTGACACTTTTTCTTTAGATCCATGTGAGCCTGAAACGACGCCAGCCCCAAAAACTCATCTACAATGATTCAAAGCATTTCTGAACTTTCTTAAAAAGACTTACCTGGTATCGCCTTGGGTGAAACTCTGGGGGCATCATTTATGAAAAGTGAAGCATCGCTGCATGAAAACAGCGATGCGTTACTTTTCATTGCGCCCTCCTTGCAACATGATGGAATCGTCATATTTACAGTGTGAAGCATCGCGTGGCAAGGAGTTACAGATATGTCAGCATTTCTGACGTATCTGTAGGCGCAAAAGTGGCACATTGCTGGAGTGTGTCACAAAAGTGATGCAACTCTAGCAATGTGTCCTTTCACATGGGGCAAACCCCATGCGAAAGGCCTGCGTCAGTCTTACACTTGCTGTGAGGCAGGCCTAACATATTGACGCATTTGCACCCTAGAAGTGGTGCAGTGAAATCTCGTAGATTTCACTGCATTACTTCTACAAGGCTTATTTATGTGGGAACGCCCACCTTGCATATATCTGACGCAGGTATAATGTAGCGCAGGGGTTTGCAAAGTGACACATCTGCTTAGATGCGTCACTTTGTAAATAGGGCGCAACAGGAGGCATGTTTTTCGCTGCCGATGCGTCACAAACAGTGACGCATAGGAAGCGCAAAACTGTCGCAAGGTCTCATAAATAAAGCTCTGGATATGTACCGGGATACTTTTGTTTTCTGGATAGGCTTAGTAACTGTCTTTAGTATGCTTATAAATTGTACTTATCTTCGAGAAAGCTCTGCGGCACAACAAGTGAATGTGATTCTGAAACCGCATCTATCATCACATCAGGAAAAAAGAGACCTATCATCAGTGAACATTATAGCAGTTCCTATACCTGACAGTATAGTATGGGACAAAGTTGAATACAATGTATTTGGCCCGACAGAACTTTTAAAATACCATTTTTATTTAAAATTTCATTAAGTGATATCATTACCTCCAGTACATTTCCTGATGATTGGGATTATGAAACTGTAAATAATATGTTGTCTGATTTGGAAAAATCTGCTGCTTTTTTTAATAATGAAATGTTAGAAGACACATCAGACTATGAAACAATGTATTGTTATCAACATTATGGTCATCATTTACTGCATACTCTGCTAATTCCAGAAATGTTTTCACATATCAACAATGAGAAAATTGCTCAACACCGCCGAAAAGCAGTTAAAAAAAATTTGCACAAACGTTTCCATATTTTTCGGGGTTTAACATGTCTGACCCAGCCTCATATTATTATAAGGCTGCACCAACACCAGCACCGAAAAATATTTTGACAAACACCAATCCGATTTACTCTGCGTCTTTTTTTGCCCAGTTGTCTGAACAAGGTTTCTACTTATAGAAAGACACCATAGACTTAAAATCAGTCTGGGGTACTAGAGACTGGCAGGTCCAGGGAACAGAGGCACTATTTAGAGCATGCCTCATTCCCCAGCAAATAATGTTTTAAAATGAAACGCTGCAACAAACGACCTGTCTTGGATTAGCCAGGAACAAAGATTTGAATATACCTCGGGTGACCGCACCATCACACACTGAGGGTAACATAACAAGAAGATGTTTACAATGGATGACATCATTCAATTCAATAGATCTGACCCCGATTGGAAGGAATGGTTGATTTGTGCCCACATACACCAATAACTGTCAGGAAAGATTTTTGGGTAAAACCAAAAGATTTAGTATGAACAGGCCAGATCCACGCTCTGTACAGAGACATCGCCCAGGGGTAGTGACATTATACAGTGGTGGGAACTTATGCCTGGATTGGCTAAAGACCTCTGCACTCACACAGGTGAAACAACACTTAGGGCCTGATTCTGATACGGGTTGGAAAGCTTCCTGACCGAATCTGTTTGGAAATGGTTTCCGACCCACTCAGATAGGGAGAGTCCGACAGACGGAGTATGATGCATCCGTATGCTTCCAGATATGATTTGGTTGGACTCCCATTGACTTCAATGGGAGCGTATGTTCCTAACCGAGTCGTAATTGGGCCATCGGTTGGGAAGACACGTTCCCGATCTAATTTGGAAGGAGCTAATGCTGTTAGGAGACCTTCCTAACCGCATCAGAATCAGGCCCTAGGTGGGAATACTTTCCTAACTGCATCAGAATCAGACCCTTTGTCTTACTTATGGAGGATGTGGACCTACAGCATTTTTTATTAGGTCCGAGGAAGCCACGTCACAAACCTTTCTATTATGCTGTCTACAATGCAATTTGGAAAATATCACAACAAGAGGCCACGGAAAGACTATGAGAAATAGATCCTATAAATCTGCAGAAAGCTCTAGCAGTGGTCGATAATGGGTTAACAACACTAATCTCCAGGATGTATTCACTGGGTAACATTGTATGTTCTGCTATTGATGTATGTCCTAGAACAGGATTTGTACATATTACAACACGGGCAATCACAATTGCGTTCTATTATGTTATTAAGCTGAACACTGCAATCTTTGAGTGCAGGTTATGTGCCTTGGTGTTTCATTAACAGAATGTCTCTGTTTTCTTTGTACAATCTGACAGAAAAACAGAAAGAAATGGCACAGAGGGGAGCAAAGTATACAATGCTGCGTATTGGAAAACTGGACAGATTAGCATTCCCAGTGGCAGAGTCACCGGCCATGGAATGGTTAATCCATGGCCACATAACTCTTCTGGTCACAACTTTTCAATTCCAATGTTGCCTTGAGCAAATGCAGGCAGGCAGATATGAAGAAATTGGTAGGGAATTCACTAAGGAAACTTGGGAATTACTGTACAGATTTCAATGCCGGAGTGGGAAAAAAGAAGTATTTCTAAGCGGTACTAAGTGCGTAAATACTTTAAGTGGATCACTTATATGCCAGGATATAATGCTTCATGGGGCCTGTAATGGTTCGGTAGCAAACTTGTCCTGTCATTTATAGGGTGTCCCGGTTGCCGTGGTCACTCCAGTGTTCAGACTACTCTCAAATGGGAGTTACTTGATGCTGAACGATCAAGGTTGCTTTGGGATGCTTCCGGGCATCGCATATCTGGTAACAGTGAGTTCCAGCGTTACTTGCTGTATGCAAGTATTGTTTCCACCAACACATACAGTCAAGGAGGCACCGTTATGGCCTTCATTAAATGTTTCATTAATATAGTTTGATGCTTTGAGCAGAATGAAAGCCATGCTTATACAGAAATTCATGCCCTTAATCTCCGCTCGAGAGACTTTTGATCTTCAAGTTGAAAGATAGGCAGAGATAGAGGCACTTATACGTACGAATTGCCCCTTCCATTTTGCAGAAATGGTAAATCGTATCTTTAACATGTCTGATACGACAGGCTTTGTCCACCTATTTAAGACTATAGGTTCTGGATTATTAAGCATCTTTTAGACGGTCCACGGAGTTATGCCAAACTTTATACACACCGTATTTGGAAGCATATTTGGAGGGCTGCCTCTGATCCTGTTTCTAATAGCAGGTATCCTGTTTGTCATTTTTCTGCTTTGGAGGTCCCAGTCACCAAGGAGATGAAAACAGTACTCCTGGAGGGAAAGTACTGTGATTCATGGTAAAACGTCTAGGCGTATTCCTATGTTTATGGCGGCATTCCTAGAGCCACCACAGGTAGTATCAGCTCCTGTTGGTATGGACAGTGGCTCCACCTCTGACACCCAGGCCTTGGATGGCACACAGGCTGCCCCAGCACCGGCTGTAGACAGTACAGAAGATCATCTGTGCTTAATTTACATAATCTGCAAGGTTTTATAGGGACTGTCGGCAGCAGAGGCAAGCAACGACAATGTTGCGTCTACCAGCCAGGACACATAAACATTTGACTCATTTGACCCATCGTGTGCTGGGAAAAAAATTAGACTTTAGAAAAACAAACAGAAAAATTGAAACTTCATCTCAAAATTGACATTCCTTTTGAGCATGTATTGCTTTCAAATGCTTGTAGCAGTTCGGACTAAACCTGCGGACACGTTAGAGCTGTAGCTTAAGTGTCAATTTTTATATCTTCTCTTTTTTAACATTTTTTAGACCCCTTTTTAACTTTTTAAAACAATGTTTTTTAACACAACGAGAAACTAATGTTTTACTATGTTGAGCACAAGTATCTAGTCCACCTAGTAGTACGTTTAGAATTTAACTAAATTGTACATTCAGAAGAGGAGTGGATGTTATATTCCATACAGGTATCATAATATAGGTCTCGGTAATTTCATTTCCCTTCACCTATATTCTTCCCTACATTACACTTGTCGTGGTTTACAGGGACTGACCTTTAACCTAGATATGACACTGCATTCAGAATGCGGTTTTCCCTAGTTCGAAATCTCATACATTATGCTTGAAGATTCTTGAAAGCACAGCGGGACTACCATCCCCTTTATAATATCAAAGTATAAAGTTCATGCCCAACGTCATCCTTAGACCGACAAAGTAATACAGCAAGGTAGGACCCCTGGAGAGACCTATGGTATATATACATCACATCTTGCTAAGATAGACAGAGGAGACCGAGACTTTCCGGCCGACACACTGACCAGCAACGCTGAGGTTCAGCATGCAGTGGTCTAACATCCCTCAAGGGATGTCCAGCTCGAGACCAGGACGGTGTCCCATAGTCTCACTAATGGAGTTGACTAAATCCTAGAGGGATTCTTGGCTTAACACCTACACAAATGCTAGGTACACTTAGGTACATCTATATTGAAAACGCCCAACCTGTTTATTCTGTGTATCTCTCTGAGACAGACTAAGTAAGCACGAGTGACTGAGCGAAATGTCGTATATTGTTTCCACAGTACTGAGGGATCAGGGTTGTCATGTTTGATGGTTGCCAGGAACTATTCTCTCCTTGGTAAGAGGAGATTCTAGTGGCACTGTGAGCTAGTTGGTACAAAAGGCCAACATACCCAGTGGGGGTGACCAGAGTTAGTCTGACACCAATCCTACAGGTTATGTTGTCTAAACGTGCTGATCCTGTATACTTTTTATAGGAGCTACACAACAGTTCATGTAGTTGGACTCAATGTCACTGTTTCTGTTGTCTTTTCTTTCATTTTTCATGACAGCCTTTTATGCAGTTCTGAAATTTTGTTTAGTCCATGTTGCACTGTACCCAGTCTAAATATCCATCCCCTCTCATTGTAGAAGCAGTTCTCAATCCCCACCTCCACTACTGCATTGTACATGTTCATTTGCTTGGAAGGTGAGTGTTGTGTTGTCTTTTTTGCTCTGCAGTTGTGGTCATGCATTCAATATTCTACATAGGTGCTCCTGAAGCCCAACTATCAATCATATTATATCATATCAAATATCTTTGTGGATTGTGGCAAAACACCTGTGAGGGTCTCGATGTACTGGAGATGTTGGCTGTTGCATGGAGGTTTGATCATTAAAACATCCAGGTCTTTAGTTCTCTCCTGAATTGCTGGAGTGACAGAGCGGTCCTGGGGTGCAAGGTGAGGTTGCTCCAGGTCTTTGCCAGTAGCTGTGAGAAGGAGGATCCTCTGCTGTTGGCTTTAGGGATTCGTGGGGTGTCTGTGAGTGAGAAGGAGGCTGATCAGCAGTGTCTGGTCGGTTGGTGAAAAGTCAGGTGTTTGTTGCTGTATTCTGGTCCTGCATTGTGCAGGGTCTTGTAGGCATGGGTCAGCATCTTGATCTGGCACCTCTTCTGAATCGGCAGCCAGTGTCGTTTCCTGAGGTAGTGTGTGATGTGGGTTCAGTTTGGAAGGTCCAGTATGAGTCTTGCCGCTAAGATTTGTATCGTCTGGAGTCTCTTCATGAGTCGTGCATTGATTCCCACGTAGACAGTACGCCAATAGTCCAGTCTACTGGTAATGAGAGCCTGGGTGATGGTTCTTCTGTTGTCTATCGGGAGCCACCAGAAGATCTTGTGGAGCATGCAAAGGGTGTGGAAACAAGCAGCTGAGACAGCACTGACTTGTTGATTTTTGGATAGCTTGCTATCCAGGGTGATGTCAAGGTTGCGGACGTTGTCTGTTGGAGTAGAGGGTGTGCTGAGTTCCACAGGCCACTAAGCTTCAGTCCATGGCAAGGTCTTGTTCCCAAAGATGAAGGCTTCCGTCTTGTCTGTGCTCAGTTTGAGACAGTTGTCCTTCATCCAGTCTGTGACATTCATCATGCATTAGATTTCTGTACGTTGCTTTAAATGAGGTCGTGCATTGTTCATGCTGGTGCATATTACGAAGCAGGACATTGGTCTATACCATAAAATACGAAGAAAGCGCACCTGTGATTGATATGACCCTAAAAATCATGGCTGCCACCAAATATTAAAGTACCACAAGTGATCACCCAGGCCCAAAAACATGTGATTATCAAACTTGCCCCACCTGTATATAATGTATGCAAAGCACAGATGGCTAACCATGGACATAGGACAGCCTCTCATACAACCATGGGATACAATAAAAGATTACTCCAGCTTAGAATAACTCCACAAAGCTATGAGAAAAGTGTTACTTCAATTCCATCTTTTCTCCATAAAGTGTGTATGTAATCTGTGCTTAATTTCTAAAAGAATAAGGACTTGGTTTACATGTTGGCGGAATGGTTGCGACAGAGTATACATTCAGCCAATATGAAGGTTTGCCCTCCTGATTTAAATGTGGGTGAACCTTCAGTTTAGCCATAGTGGAGCCTACTCTGTCTCTGCTTGGCCAAACTTTTCAGATGGCCCTGGTGAGGAGGGGCTGTCAGAGAAATTGCTACATGTCTACCCACCACATTTACATGGGCGAACATGTAGGCATTTTATTACTGTTTCTTACCACCAAGAAAATCCTGGTGGTAAGGAACAGTAAGAACATTAGAATGCTTCCCTGCATTGGGAGAAGACTCCAAAGGCAAGGGGATCATTATATATATTTATGTTATAAAATAAATCTTGTTTAATGAAAAAAAACATTCTCTCCACTACAGTGCTGTATCTGGCTGACGCTGCCCTGTAAATTGCAGTGACAGGCACTACAGAGTGGTTACTGCCAATGCTTTTATATATAACCACCCGCTTGGCAATCATTTATAAATTAGTCAGGCGGTCCCTCCATCATCGGGACTAAGAAATTTACTCCTTACCTATGGTGGAATGGTGGGCCATCTGCCTATATATAAATCACCCCCTATGTCCCGGGTCTATGGCTGGTGCTCCTGAGGGCCAGTGTGCTGAATACTCAGCCTGTGTATTTTTTATTCCATCTCAGGCCTCTTTAATCACCCCAGACACTC
This sequence comes from Lissotriton vulgaris, assembly GCF_964263255.1. NCBI lineage: Eukaryota > Metazoa > Chordata > Amphibia > Caudata > Salamandridae > Lissotriton > Lissotriton vulgaris. The sequence goes on along the minus strand of NC_141694.1, from coordinate 280,284,745 downwards.
CCTGTACTTTTATCTCACTCTTGCAGGTTCCTTCACTGTCCACTTGTTTCTTCGTTTTTTCTATTACTCCTTCTTTCTCATTGTGTGTCTCTCACTCTCTTGCTCCACGTCAAAGTCTGATAAGTGCTGGTCCCCAAATATTGAATACCTTGGCCCTAATTGCAACCACTGGCCCAAATTAAGCACTGTGGGCCTGATTCAGAAACGTCGATGTGGAGGTCTCAACACATAAAAAAGATAGAACAGGCCTATCTTTTCAGGTGCAGAGTTCTCTACCCCCACTGCAAAGTCTCCGCAGTTATAAAACTACTATTAAAATGTTTATTCTTAATAACTGAAAAGAGTAAACTTACACAAATGTAAGTACATTTATCTTTGTGAATTGGACCATGTATGTCAGTTGTGCTGGAACTATTTTCTTAGTGAGTGTGCTGCCATCATGTTACATCACTCATGTTATAGGGATTGTGAAACATCTAAACACAAGTAGCAAATGTATTCAGTAGCAGAGTGGTTTGGGTTTAGTATGTAGCTGGTGGTGCATTTTGGAGAACACTGTTGTAAATATATTCGTAAAGCATAGTATGGTAGTGCACTATCGTTTACAGACACACCATTTTCCATTGAAATGGCCACTAGATTTTTCAGACAAAAAGGCCAAGCTATACTAAGGTTTAGCGTCAGGTTTGTATTCGTTTTTTGACGCAGACCCGACGCAAAAACTTTTTGGGGATTTACAAACAGCATAAATTGGTACTTGTGTTCGCTTATAAGAAAAAGAAATGGAAACCAGTGCAAAACACTGCTCTGCATTACTCTGCGATAAGTGGGCATTCCATGGGTGGTACATGGGCATTTCTGTGCTACCACCCATAGTTCGTAATGCAAAACCCTATCCATTAGCATTAGCAGATAAGGTTTTGCTCTAGAATTTAATGTCACTTCAAAGCAGGCGATAAAGGGAGAAATGTTTTCATTCCTTCTTTATTTTCTGACTTTGCATGTGTGCTGCGCTGTACAGCACACATACAATGTGGGAAAAGTTGTAAAGCCTATGCCAAACTCACGCAAACACCTTTGCACTATGGCACAAAGGTGTTTGCTTGGTGCTCGGTAGCCTGATTATGTGCCGGCGCTAGGGAGAGGGGAGGAGAATACCTTGTCTTTGTAGATAGAGGGGCAGATTTACAATAAGTGGCGCATCCCTGCATATCAGCAGGGATGCACCACTTATTGTGCACCATGACTCCGCCTCCATTAATGCGCCGCATTTACAATGCGGCGCCCCAATGGGCAAAAACGGCACAGATGCGTGACGCAGCTCCTGCAAGGCTCTTGGGGGCCCTATCTTGTTAATGCTGCATCATTCCTTACGCCTGCTTCAAGCAGGCGCAGGGTTTTGACGCAGCATGGGCCCCAAAGTGACTGAGTGAAATCTTGTAGATTTCACTCAGCCACTTTTAGGAGGCGTTCCTGCGCTGGAACGCCCCCTCCCCCTGCGCAGGAACACCTCCTTCTGGCGCAGGGCTTCACAACGTGACGCATCTCCCAGATGCGTCTCAAGTTGTAAGTACCCCGCACCATGGCGCATCTTTTGCGCCGCCGCTGCGTCACAAAATGGACGCAACGGCAGCGTAAAAGGGGCGCAACGGGCTTGTAAATCTGCCCCATAGTGCGTTCCTCCTCTCTTCCTATCATGCAAAGCAGCACATCAATTTGCGTGCTGCTCTGCATTTCTCTACAGTCGTAAATCTGGACCACAGTTTTACTGAGAAAAAGCAGACAAATGTCTTGATTTGTTTTGATCCTAATAAAATCTTTGTTTCGATCATACTTTAGAATTACAAAAAAATGTGCTTCATTGGTGATTTCTGGACTGCTGAGATATTCTGAAACATTTGTACAGTTCATTAACGGGTATTAAAATGTTACTGTGTGTTTGAAAAAAGTGACATCCTACAACCTCTACTTTACTTGCACACTACCTGAGACCCTGCAAGGTTGCAACATTGTTAACACTACACTTTGCAGTCAGAGAAAAAACACCCCTCTAAATGTTAAAAGGATAAACAGCTATTTGCCAGAATATATTGCTTGATATTTGACCTCTGTCTTTGAAGCACAGCAAATATTAAGAGATAAAAACTCTATTTATAGGCTTCTTTATTGCCCTTTCACCTTCTGAAATCCAGCATGGGGCTATTTTAGGGATGCTGCAGCACCCCATCAGCCATAGTAAACATGCCCGATGTAAGGTCCCAGTGTGCATGTACTCAGTCAAATCAGCAAAATGGTGGCGGCCTCAATGCTCACACTACTAATAGCCAGCCCCAGGCCAAAGCTGAAAAATAAAACGGTAATAAAGTTTATTTATTACCATTTTATTTTTCACAAACCACCCCGTCCATGGGGTGAGGCCAGTACTGCTGTGCCGAGTGGCAGCATCAGGGAGCTGTGCGCTTTAATATGTCAATGTCTCTTCAGCCGGCTATCTTGCGACGGTCAGCCAGACATTCACATTTTAAACTTCTCTAACCTACCTGTCTTAGCTAGGTTAGAGAAAGCACAGGCCTCCAGTGCTCTTAGGAGTGCTGAGTGAGGCTGCTCCAACCAATCCTGGAGCTGCTCTCATGCTGGTGAGAGCACCGCCAGGATTGGTTATGAGAGTTTGCTGCTGGGTCCTGCAGTGGAGCCTACCAGAAGACCGAAGGAGGACGTTATGTACAAAGCTAAGTCTTTTTTTGTCACCCGCCCCTCCCCCATTTTCCGTTCATGGTAGCCACCACTGCTAATGGCTTCTGCCATCTCCTGTCTGACGGTACTGGCACATAAGTCTCAGGTGGCCATCTCGTAAAAGATGTCACTTTAGATCTCAAAACCCCCGTAGACATCATAAAACAAAGGAACATTCTAGAATGCCTATTGGTGACGATTTTTAGAGATGCAGGGCTGAGCAGAGAGAACTTTTTGTTTTGCTTCTCACTTGAAGGCCCCTCGAAGGGCGAACATAGATATGATGCTGCTTCTTGACATCACACAAGCAGTACTTTTGGCATACACGTTCCTGCTTTTTTTCAGAAAAGGAGAGTGACACAACTAGCCCATGACACTGACCTTACTGGGTCTGGTAGCAGAGGTGCAAAATACGAGCTGCAGACGTGATTATCGCGTCCTCTCAAATTGTAAGGCTTTTCACTTATGTATGAATATAGTCAGTTTACTGAGGATTAAAGCTGAAACTACAGAAAGCACTGATACAGTAATGTAGGTCATTCATTATTTATACTGCTCAATTTTCAAGCACGCCTGTTATATAGCCATTGATGTCATTATAATGTTAACATATCATTAATAAAACTATTTGACATTTAAACAGCGATAACCAGTCTTGACATTTGAATGCCGGGATTGTTCCTTGTTAATGTCACTGCTTTTCCGAAGGGCTCGTGAACGCCTGGTGGTTTCTTGCCCTCATTTCTATGCAATAGATGGAAAAGAAGGCTGCCTTTTTAGGGAAAAAAGCATATTGTATATGTAGTAGTTGCATTGTCGTAATGGGGCCAAACATGATTAAGTGAAACGCAGAGGAAAGCAAATCCCAAACCCTCTATACATCGCTGGGAGAGGATTTCAGTTCTCAAAAGCCTCTGAATTACATAGTAAGAATGGTAAGGTGTATCAAACCTATTAGAGAGTCATTCACATGGCTCAACATCCCTGGTGGGACTGTGAATGGGAGTTACTGTCTCCAGTGGAAATTATTAGTTGGTGGGGAACAACACAAGGCCAGAATTGTTCACCTGGGCACAGTGGTGTCTATAGAAGTGCATTTTAAAGGGGCGAGGAACACATATACACACCTCCCACACAAGAGCTCTCTCTCTCATCTCTCTCACATGAACCACCTCTAAATTACACTACATTGACTATAACTCGTGCCCTAAAGTAACTATAGCCCGCGCTATGTACAGTTGTGGCATCAATTATGTCATTTGAAATGTTGCAGTGAAATTATCAGTGGTGTCAAAGAACGTGTTGTGAGTGATAGTGATGTAATATTTGGGGTAATTAGCAGTGAATGGCGAGGATGTGACATAGTTACTTTCGGGCACAAGTTTTAGTTACTGTAGTCTGACTAACGAGTTGATAACACTGTGTATGGAGGTGCACAAGTTATCATAATTTAGGGGCAGTGCGTAAATTATGAATTTAGGGTATAACTAACTTTAAAAATTCTAATGTTTCTATAGTTTAAGTTTGTTTCTTACAAAAAACATGAAGATTACTAACTATATCTGTTAACCTAGTTTTGTTTCAATGAATTGTAATAGGTTTTATTTTTTAATAAAATGTTTTAAAACGTAGAGTGTACTGCCATTGAGTGGAGTATCACTAAGTGGAGTGTTGTAGAGTACAGTGGATGCCAGTGCAGTACAAGGTAGTGTGCATACAGTGAAGTGTAATAGAGTGAAGGAGCATGGAGTGGCATACAGTGGAATAGTGCAGAGTGAAGTGGCATAAAGTGGCATAGATTGGAGTGCTGTAGAGTCGAATAGCATGTCGTACTGTAGAGTAGAGTTCTGTAGATCTAAAAACAGGATTGGAATACCCTACAGTGGAGTGGCATACAGTAGAGTGGAAAAGAGTGTCATATGGTATTGCGTCGTAGAGTGTAGTGTTGTAGAGTGGAGTAGAGTTGAATGGCTTGGAGTACAGTGAAGAAAAGTATCATAGAGTGAAGTGGTGTGTTGTACAATAGAGTGGCATGGAGTGCAGCAGAGTGGAGAGGCATAGCATATGGTCGAGTAAACCGTCATGATTTGGAGTGGCATATTGTACATACAGTGGAGTGGTGTGGCAAAGAGATTTAGAAAATGTCGTAGACCACAGTAGGGCTTGGGGCATAGTGTGGACTAGAAGGTTGTACAGTGTAGTGTAGGGGCATTGAGTGGAGTGCAGTGTGCTGCAGTGGCACAGAGTGTAGTAGAGTCTTGTAGAGTGGAGTTGCATACAGTGAAGTGAAGTGTGGTAGAGTGGATCGGTGTAGAGTGGAGTGTCACACAGTGGCATAAAGTGGAATAAACTGTTGTGCAGTGGAGAAGAATGGAGAAGTATCCAGTGGAGTGGTGTAGCGTAGAGCGGAGTAGCGTGTTGTTGAGCTGACCCGACCGAAATAGCTTACCATTAAAGAAAGACAATATGATTTAAAGTTGGCAACATTGTATCCATATTGAGAATTATTACTATATAGCTGGTACAAATTCCCTTAATAATTTACAATACTAATCTGCTATATAGAAATAAATATTGGTATGGTGATGTGTTGTATGTCTTACACTTTGAACAAGATGTGAAATGAACCATGAATGTTGAACATTCACGTACAAAGCAATGGCCAACATTAAATAAAACATATCAGTTTTTAAGAAAACACATGTGTAGAAATTTGGCAACATATATATTTAATATAGCTAGTTACTTAGAAGTAACAACAAATAACTAATTGTTATGGACCTTTTCTCCTTTCAGGTGACCTAGGATATGGATTGCAGGCATGGATTATGACCTCCTATTTAAATGCCCAGATGGATGGCCAGAAAAGATATAATTATGCTATGACCAAAACAGGAAATGTTGTTCAGTCCATGTTTTGTGTACAAAAATTCTGCTTTAGATATCTAGATCAATCTGGTGGTAGACTATTGAACTCAACATGAATGGTTTTCATGATAATATTAGTCTGTGTAATATTGTACAACATATGCCTTAATACAAATGTGTGTCTGAATTAGGTATACGTGACATCAGATTCACTATCAACAAAATCTGATTGAAATTGCCATGTTTATGAGCCTACAAAATACATTAGCCTCAATGTTGATGATTGTAAACTGACTAATTGAACATTAACTGTCAAAACGTTACCACACAAGTAACATTTTCATCATTTCAGTTCACACTGCAAGATGACTGTGGAATGACTAAAACGCTGTCAAAGGATGATGTGTGTATATTAATTCCGCATGTGGACTATCAAACATATGTCACTCATAGATATTGTGGTCTCACCCAGATTGTGATGTGCAGCAATCGGCTGTATAAGGTACTGATAATTATCAAGATGCTAGTTGAGAAGGCCTATCACCCAATCAGTAATGTAGATGTAATAGGATCCAACCGTACATATACATGTTGAAGGAGATCATGTCATGGTGCTCACAGTAATGCCTGAGTGCAATGTATAGTACAATGTTAACACAATTGATGGAGCACTCATTACCTTTACAGATAAAACAAAAATTGCCACTACAGCTGAAAGATTCAAATATGGCACTAATCCTTGAAACTGTAAAAAAGACAAGCATGTTGTGTACAAAGTTACACATATAAAATGTTTTGATTGTATCATGGACATACTCTTTAATGAAAAAGTTTTCTCTCAAGCACTGGTATGACATATAACCTGAGTGACGAGAAAGGTTGTGAACTTAGATAACCAGCCTCGGAGATTTTCTTCCTTTCAGAAAGGCTCTAAAAACTTATCTTTTTCCCAGGACAGGCTGAGCTATTGCTTCTAATTGAGTACGGGTTAAGCGCCAGGATGCCCTTTGTGGTGACAGGTTGCGCTATACAAGTATGCCACAATACAATACAACCATCCTAGTTCACGATCTCATTTTATGGAACTTACATATACCACGATACAGGTACATCATCACCAGTATGGCCACAAATCACAACAAAAGATCAAGTTTGATTTGTGAGCAAAATGGAGTTAGATGTCTAATGGATGACAGTATCTAAGTCAATCATAACAATCTTCCCATATTAAATGCCAAATTGATCAAGGTTTTGCATCACCCTTGCGCCATGCAAAGGGGAGCAAGGCCAAAGCAAAACCTAAGTGAGATTTATCAAGCCACGCAGGGACACCTGGCGTGGCACTGCATGGCTTGATAAATCTAGAGTAACTGAAGGCAGCACAATTAGCTGCCTTGCTTTACTCTGCGGCAGTGAGGCATTACCTGGGTGTTGCGTGGGTGTTACCATGTATTCAACCATGGATTTTGGTACTTTCCAAGATTTACCATTTGTGGTTGACCAGGGAATGCGTTAAAATGCAAATCCTCCCTAGGTGAGGCGTAAGAATTAGAAGTCTCTTTATTTCCACTCATTTATTCCTCTTTCTCCGTGTGCTGCATTCTGCAGCACACATAGAAAAAGGAATATGGTTCTCTGAATTTTTTTTGTGCAGGAAGACGTCTTTCTGCACAAAAACAATCCTGCCTACAACACAGGCACTCTTGCACAATGACGCAAGGATGCCTGCGTTGGCGCTAGGCAGTCAAAATTACACCAGCACAATGAAAGCACAGGAATGGGCCCTATAATGGTAAATAGTGCCCTTTGCCTTCCGCACAGTGCACGTCAGCAAGGTGGTTTGTGTTGCATGATTTCTTTATATAGCTCTTTGTGTGCATTACTGTGCTGGGTTACATGTATATCTGCAATATGTACTTTTTCACAAATATGTAGTGATTTGTTATGTTACTGCTGTACTATATTGCTGACATCCACCATCAAATAATTTGTACTTTTTATTGATGGTTAATAGGACACCATTTGGATTGCTGTTTATGGGCCACTACGTGGCCTTTAAGTTGTGCTATATGGGCCATTGCGTGGCCATTTCCATTGCTCTATATGGGCAACTGCTTGGCCCTTTGCCTTGTGCTATATGGGACACTGTGTGGCCCTATGATTTGCTCTATATAGGCAACTGCTTGGTACTTTGCACTGCACTATATGCGCCACTGCATGGCCCTTTGCATTGCACCATATGGCCCACTGAGGACAAAACACATGAATTGTGTGTCCCTTTGTGTTGCTCTATATGGGCCACTTCTTGGCCCTTTGCCTTGGACTATATAGGCCACTGCATAGGAACATTGGTATAGTGCTGACCCTTACGTTGATTGGGAGAGAATAGTGTGTCACACAATGTTTTTTGCGCAGAAATGCATTTGAAAAATGGACGCAAAATATGACAACCTGCCTTTCACACCCAGGAAATGATGCAATGGGTGTGGCTGCATACCAGGAAGTGTAAACTTTTCTTTTACTGTCTTTTTGTGACTAGTGGCTGGTGGATGTGTTGAGAGGAGACTAGAAAGAGTGTTGGAGTGATTTCACAGTGTATCTTGTTGAGTCTGTGTCCTACTGTGCTTTTGATATAGTCTACCTTGTTTTTGTGCTTAAGTGTTGTCGTTTGTGCATCTTTGTGTCTGAGTATTATTGAGTGTCTGTCTATTTAAGGGCATGTTTTGTTAGTTATAGGTAGGGGTTTAAGTGGTTTGTTCGTAGTTAGATTTCTAGGAATAGGGCTTGTGTCATATAGGGCCATGCCTGGGAAGGGGACAGGCTTCAATTTCAATGAGGGGGAGGTAGGTGCGCTTATCTGGATGATAGTGCACTACCGCCCACATATGCTTGGCGCTGGAGGGAGGATGAGTCAAGGGTTCCCGACCAAGGAGTGAAATAACAGATGGGAACATGTGTGGATGCACGTGTTGAAGGTGTCACAGAAAGAAAGGTCCATCCTTCAACTGAAACATCAATGGGTGTTTCAGCTGATGGATGGACTTTTTCTATGTTTGGTGCATTGTTCGCTGCCGGACTTATAGACAAAAAAGCTGCCTTTGTTCCTTTTGTTCATTGTGCACTGCTCACTTTCGTGGATGTGCTGGCTTCTTCATGTAATGGTGGCCTATTTTGGGCTACTTCAGAATCTGAGACTACACTTTCTTGTGATGAACTCGTCTGCGTCTTTTGTTGCCATTTTCTTAGGCTGTAGACTTCTGCCCAGGTATAAACTTCCTCAAGTTTATAATCAATAGTATCTCTGCGATACTTTCTTATCTTCCTTTCATGTATCTCTCTTTCATATTTTTCTAATTTTTTGTTTATATCATCCAACATCTCTTGTAGATTCTCATGTTTAGTTAATTCTTCTTTGATGTTAGACAATTCCTCTTCCAAATTTTTCAATATATGAGATACTTCCTACACAATTAACAGGATGAGATCCAAGGAGCACTTATTGAGTATTTGGTACCATTTCTCTACGAATTTGTTGTTGTTTTTACATAACATGGGCTTAAGTGCTATTCTTAGACCACGTGGAATGCGATTGTTTTTGTGGTAATGAATCAATGTTGTCGCGTGCAGTTGATGGAGCAGATTTCATCTGCAGTCAGGCATTGTTTTATTTTTTGTGCTTCAGACAGACTGCATTTAAATTGCCACACACATTTTGGTGCAAGTTAAAAACATGGCACATGAAAAACATGAAAGTGAGGCCTATTCACTCTGAAATGCTTTTGCTGAATTAACATGTGTTTTTACAATGTAGAGAAAAGTGGCCTTTTTAAGCATTGAAGATTAATAGAATATGTTTCTCTCTTCCCAGCTCATCCCTTGTAATATAAATACACTATTTCTGTCTTAAAAGACTTTGACTTGTTGCATATTTTTATAAAAATGTTCAGTTAATAACACCTCTTTTTATAATGTGTGTGAATTAATAATGCACCAAACACTACACAGGGGGCTAAATGCTTTTTGCATGAAAAGCTATCTAAAACACTAAAGCATGTTGCTGTGTGTGTTGTATTAACTGTGTGCGCTATATTAACTGTGTGTGCTTTTAAATTTTACACTAAAGCATGAAAATACTATGTTGCACATTGCACATTTATTTTGCATGTTGTCATAAATAATAGAAAAGCTGCTAGAAACTAATAGCTTGGCAAGGTAAACATTTATAAGGGGTATTATTATGGAGTTGGGAAACATAATGGGCTGATTTACATGAAATTAATATTCTATTTGTGTTTGTTTTATTTTTGGGCCTACCATTAAATGGCTGCCTGTGAAACCAGCAAGGCTATGGCTTGCTTTGAAAGAGAAGAGAGCATGCGCAGACACCAGCTTGACTCAAACCACGAAGGAGTCAAGGACATCTTGAACTGTACATTCTTGTGATTGTGCCAATGTACCAGCTAACTAAAGTATCCGTCCTACTGCGCTGTGAAAGGAAGGAAGAATTAGAATGAAACATTTTTCGTGGTAAATGTTGTAAACGTTTATAAATGTATTATTCATGTATGCTTCTTTTGTTAAAACTGGTAAAGTCAGGTTTTTAGAATGAGTCAGGGTAGTGAGAACTCATGCCATCATGACTGACCAATCACGTACAGGTTTTCCTGAAGATGAAACATTTTGTGTAGTCTGCCAAAATTTAGTGTATAAATAAGGACCTCTCTGGATGGGGGTTGGCTTTCTTAGCTCAGCTGGCTTCTTGCTCATTTTGGCTTAGGCTTTGCTTCATTCTATGGGTTAGGTACGAAAAACGTCCCGGGAGACTGTGAAGGGCGGGTTTGCGTCCGAGGAGAGTCAGGGGGAGGGTTCTTGCTTTCACGTCATATTTTGGCACTGCAGGCCACATTCCTTTGAGGTCTGGTGAAGGAGGGGCTGTCTCGCTCCTTTTTGCTCTTTAGACACAGAGATGCACAGAGCAGCAACAGATAGAAAGGCTTTTTAGATTTAGATGCTAAACTACAAGTTTATGCTTTGACTAATTAATTAGGTCTGAAAAGAGTTATTTGACTTATGCATTTATTTCTCTTAATGGGAGATTTTTGCAAACTATTTGATTTTTGATTAGCCTTGCAAGACTATTTTTCTTAGAAACTCTTTAAGAGTTTTGACTGAAATTTTGCGCCACATTTTCTTTCCTATATGTAATGCTTATATGCAGACTGTATTATGTTCTGTATTAATGCTATTTTTCCTGTTTTCCAAATTCTGTAACCTGGTTGATATTTTACTAATGAATAAAGGGTCAGAGAAAAATTAACTTTTGACTAGAAACTAAAACCCTTTAAATACTCAACAACTCTCTTTATTGGCTTAAATAATAATTGCATTTTTGACTGTTCATCTTTATTTAAAGTCTCTTGAAAGTAATACATGGTGTGAAGGGCCCAACACCTTTTTCAGCTGTAAATTAGAGGTAGCATGAGGGTTTTGCATTGAGAAATCACCAGAAGAAATTACCGCTCCATCACAGTCGCTTATTGATCTCTTTGCGACTCACATATTCCAGCTGTTTTAGGAGTTGCGTGACCGTATTGATTTATGGGCTAAATTTTGTAGCTTCCTGGATCAAATCATAAATGCCTGAGGCATCTTCAGATGAAAAAACAAACATTTCCGCATTATTCGTCGTTATTTGAGCAATATCTTCAAAATTAATTTTTCAGGTGCTACAGAGTCTTGTTGACGATAGGGAACAAATATTGATAAAGGTGCTCCATGCACACTAGTGTTATCAAGTTCAATCAAATTTTCAATCATTCATTTTAGTGCTGCTCCATTCGTTGCACTTGGTCAGAGTGCCTTTGAAATATAGTAACTGATCTGGTTTGGAAAACTCCCGTCCTGTAGAATGTGCGAACTTGTTTACAGGGAACCACTTGTTCTTTATCTGTGTATAGAAACCTTCTTAGAAATCATAAATCTTTTCAATAGTAAGTTTCAAGCTTCTTTTATTCTTTTCATAAATTCTTCATTTATTCACATCGTTATATATCAATCTCATGAATTATACCCAATGCATTTCGGGTCACTTCATGGACCCTTCCTCAGGGTCTATACAAAATGATGAAAAACAGGAAACTAATTAATCCCAAATCTCTAGCTAAAATTTACAAAAAACATATCATGTTTTTTAACCAAATAAAATATCCGTCCGACACTATACACACAACGTAAGAAAACAGAACACATGACCGTTTTAAGACAGTATACACATAGCGCAAGAAAATAGGGCATTTGCTACTACCGCACAGAACGGCGTGAAGTTTGTTCGAGAGTGTCTACACTTATGAATTTCAAGTAAGTTTGATTTAGAGAGCTTGCTGTTGCTGCAAAACTTGATCAGATCATCCTGAATCTGTTCAGTTATTCGCAGAGTGGTTTTGCATGCAGCACGCTAGTCTGTTGAACATCACGTAGAGTTTATAAGCATAATAAGACAAGTCCACAAGAAGTGCTTTAATTTACCCCTCAAACACTTGATTTATGCAACATAATTGTTTAGGTGAATATAGAGTTTGTTATTAGGAGGATGTACATTCGTTTTTACTTGTCTATTAGGACTCATGTCATCATATAAATTGCTTTAAATACATGTATACACAATGATTTGGACGGATATTTTAATTGGTTAAAAAAACATGATATGTTTTTTGTACATTTTGACTAGAGATTTGGGATTAATTAGTTTCCTGTTTTTCATCATTTTTTATAGTCCCCTGAGGAAGGGTCCATGAAGTGACCCGAAATGCATTGGGTATAATTCATGAGATTGATATATAACGATGTGAATAAATGAAGAATTTATGAAAAGAATACAAGAAGCTTGAAACTTACTATTGGAAGGATTTATGATTTCTAAGAAGGTTTCTATACACAGATAAGGAACAAGTAGTTCCCTGTAAACAAGTGCGCACATTCTACAGGACAGGAGTTTTCCCAACCAGATCAGTTACTATATTTCGAAGGCACTCTGACCAAGTGCAAAGAATGGAGCAGCACTAAAATTAATGATTGAAATTTGATTGAACTTGATAACACTAGTGTGCACAGAGCACCTTTATCAATATTTGTTCCCTATCGTCAACCAGACTCTGTAGCACCTGAAAAATGAATTTTGAAGATATTCCTCAAATAACGATGAATAAAGCGGAAATTTTAGTTTTTTCATCTGAAGATGCCTCATGATTTGATCCTGGAAGCTAAAACATTTTGCCCAAAAATCAATACGGTCACGCAACTCCTAAAACAGCTAAAATATGTGAGTCGCAAAGAGATCAATTAGCGACTGCACGCGACAACATTGATTCATTACCACAAAAACAATCGCATTCCACGTGGTCTAAGAATAGCACTTAAGCTCATGTTATGTAAAAACAACAAAAAATTCGTAGAGAAATGGTACCAAATACTCAATAAGTGCTCCTTGGATCTCATCCTGTTATTTTGTGGAGGAATTATCTCATATATTGAAAAATGTGGAAGAGGAATTGTCTTACATCAAAGAAGAATTAACTAAACATGAGAATCTACAAGAGATGTTGGATGATATCAACGAAAAATTAGAAAAATATGAAAGAGAGATACATGAAAGGAAGATAAAAAAGTATCGCAGAGATACTACTGATTATAAACTTGAGGCAGTTTATACCTGGGCAGAAGTCTACAGCCAAAGAAAATGGCAACAAACGACACAGACGAGTTCATCACAAGGAAGTGTAGTCTCAGATTCTGAAGTAGCCCAAAATAGGCCATCATTACATGAAGAAGCCAGCACATCCACGAAAGTGAGCAGTGCACAAGGAACAAAAGGAAAAAAGGTGGCTTTTAGTCTATAAGTCCGGCAGCCAACAATGCACCAAACATAGAAATACCCGGAGAGGCAAAGGTGACCTAATCATCAATATATCAAGCACAGAACTAACACAAGATCAAATTCATGTTTTAAACAAAGGTACATCATTTTGTCCCACCTATAGCAGCAATATCGCTGAAACTGAAATTGCGATTTTTAAATTCTTACGCACTCTAAGACTTAAACATTTTTCAGCATACTACCCACGACAGAGGAGAATACAGAGAGCCCAGAGTATGTATAATTTAAGAAAAAAAGCACTTTTTGTGCACCATCTTGTCACAAAACCATAGACATTTTTGAACGTCTGGTCAAAACCGATTGTAACAAAATCAGGTTTGGTAACCCAAAGAAATCTAATTGCATGAAAAAAGAATTGAAAATTTTACAAAGCATGTCAAAGAACCCTAATCTTACCTTTCAAAAGGCGGACAAAGGGGGCACATTAGTCGCCAGGGATACTGAATTTTACTACAACAGTGAGTTGAAGCATGTACAAGATCAAGGTATCAACATGAAACTTGAAAAAGATACAACAACTGATTTTCAAAAGATTCTCAGACAAATCCTCGAAAAAAGCTCCAGAGATGGTGTGGATCAGTCATAAAACGCATCATTTTTGGGATAATCAATACACTAGGCGTCCCTAATTTTATATGATTCTTAAAGTACATAAATGTTTAACATCACCGCCCTTCAGACCAATAGTGTCAGCATGTGGATCAATCTCAGAATCACTGGGTCGATACCCAGATCACTTTTTGCAGCCAATGGTACAGAGTTGGAAGACGTACATAAAAGACACCACAACCTTTCTAAATCATTTGGAATCTCTTCCCAAAGAAGACATAACAAACTGGTTGCTATGTACAATAGATGTAACCTCGTTGTACACTTTAATCCCTCACAACGAGGGTTTGGAAGCTATAGAGTGGTTTTTACTCAACAATGAGTGTATTGGAGCCAATAAAGTTTTTTTTTGTTGGAATTGATGCACTTTGCTTTGTATCATAGTTATTTTGAATGGGAGAAAAGTTTTTATGCCCAATGTAATGGTACATCTATGGGCTTTGCTGGAGCTCCCACCTATGCGAATATGTTTATGTCAAAATTTGAACACGAAAACATTCTTCAGGAGCCAATATGGATTGAACATTTGGTGTCATTTAAATGATACATAGATGATATCTTCATAATTTGGAATGGGGAAGAAAGTCACCTGATTGATAACATCCACAGTTGAATGCGTGCCATCAACACATTAAATTTACATACACCATAAATAAAAAAAGAATAGCTTTTTTGGATGAGTTGGTACAGATTAAGGATTACACCATTAGGACCAATGTGTATACAAAACCCACAGATCAGAATAGCGGTTTACATTTTCAAAGTTTCCATCAGTTATCATTGAAAAGACAATTGCCTTTTTCACAGTTTTTACGACTCAAATGCATTATAATACAGAGTAGGAAGATCAACAAACCATTGATTTTTTTCGCCAAACGGTTCATCAAGAGAGGGGATCCTGAAACCTTAATCAATGAATCCAAACAGAAAGTACAGATGATTGAAAGATCAACACTTTTGAGACAGAGCAAATAAACTGAAAAGAATTTCAACATATGCGTCTTAAAATACTCAACCGAAGCCAACAAAATAAAAAACATCATCAAAAAGCATTGGCATTTAATCGAAAAAGAGACTGATTTAGGATGCATTAACAAAAATAAAGTCATCTTTGCTTTTCAACGATCACGAAACATGAAGGAATTGTTATCAAAAAAAGCTACTAAAGAACCCACCATGACATTTAAAGGGATACAAATTTGTGGGAACTGTACACACTGTAATAATGTCATCATAGAAAAATAATTGACTCATCCTTTAGAAGGTTTTACAATTGATCTGAAACACACAAGTACCTGTGATTCCAAAAACGTGGTATATGCCATCAAGTCTCTGAATGGCAAAATGTATGTGGGCATCACCGAAAGGAAAATAAAAGTCCGCATGACGGAACATAATAGTAATATCAGGCTGAAGAATGTCAAGTCAACGGTGGCCATGCATTGGCAAGAGGCTGGACACAATGTTTCACAATTAAGATACACTGTACTAGAAGCAGTAAGAATTGACCCGGGCATCGACCCCCATAAGCAACTATTAAAAGCAGAATTCCTTTGGATCAAAAAAACGTAACACTCTACAGCCGTTTGGGTTGAATGACCGCATCGAATTATCATGTTTTCTGTAATGTTTTCCATAATGTTTTTCATAATGTTATAACGTTCATATTTTTTAGCATGTTTGTACACTTGATTATCGTGATCTATCATATATTCTTAATAGACATTGCATCGCAGCAAGTTCACCAGGATATACCATTAGGTTCAACTGAATTGTTCTATGATAACACTGGTTTTGTAATACAACATTTTATTGCACACGCTCACTTCGTGAACGGGTTGCTATTGCTTTAAAATTCAGCAAGACACAGTAGCATGTGACTGCATCACGGCGCTATACACACAATGCAAGAAAACAGAACACGTGACCGCGTAAAGACGTTATACACGTAGCGCAAGAAAATAGGGCGTTTGTTACTCCCCGCATAGAACGGAGTGAAGTCTGTTCGAGAGTTCCTACACTTATGAATTTCAAGTAAGTTTGATTTAGAGAGCTTGCTGTTGCCGCGAAACTTGATCAGATCATCCTGAATCTGTTCAGTTATTCGCAAAGTGGTTTTGCATCCAGCACGCTAGTCTGTTGAACATCTTAAGCAGTTAAGTGTGATGGTACGCAGACACAGTGGTCAAACGCTATCACAATGTTACGTTGGTTTCTTGAACATGCTGCTATCTCCGTATTTTATCACGTAGAGTTTATAAGCATAATAAGACAAGTCCACAAGAAGTGCTTTAATTTACCCCTCAAACACTTGATTAATGCAACATAATTGTTTAGAATGAATATAGCGCTTGTTATTAGGAGGATGTGCATTAGTTTTTACTTGTCTATTAGGACTCATGGCATCATAGAAATTGCTTTAAATACATATATACGCAATGATTTGGACGGATATTTTATTTGGTTAAAAAACATGATATGTTTTTTGTACATTTTGACTAGAGATTTGGGATTAATTCGTTTCCTGTTTTTCATAATTTTTTATAGACCCCTGAGGAAGGGTCCATGAAGTGACCCGAAATGCATTGGGTATAATTCATGAGATTGATATATAGCGATGTGAATAAATGAAGAATTTATGAAAAGAATAAAAGAAGCTTGAAACTTACTATTGAAAGGATTTATGATTTCTAAGAAGGTTTCTATACACAGATAATGAACAAATGGTTCTCTGTAAACACGTGCACACATTCTAGAGGATGGGAGTTTTCCCAACCAGATCAGTTACTATATTTCGAAGGCACTCTGACCAAGTGCAACGAATGGAGCAGCACTAAAATGAATGATTGAAAATTTGATTGAACTTGATAACACTAGTGTGCACGGAGCCCCTTTATCAATGCATATCATTAGCCATGCGGCACAAGTAATTTTTTTGTGGGAAGACTAATATATGTATAATAATGTATAATATATGTTAAGTATATTTCACCATGTGTCCTTGCATGGAACTGGTGCATGACACAAGGTACCTAAACCTGCTACTCAAAGTACATCCAAAGGAAGTAGATTTTCATGTGTATGTAACATTTGTGTGCATAAGGAGCAAATATTGGGCATAATGTTTCAATGGTTTTGCCTCTACATGGCAACATGTAAGAGGATGTAAGGGTGATGCAAACCTAAATATCATTTTTGAAGGCCATGTTGCGTGTACCTGCACAGATTAATAAATCTAGAGTAAAGCAAGTGAACGGAAAGGCTGACTTGCGTCACTCTGCAGCAAGGATGTGTGCCATAGGTGGAGTGTGGCTGTTCCTACCCATCTACCCTTGAACTCTGGCACATTCTGAGATTTAAATTCACTGGAATGCATCCGACTTGTATGGCTACCCAACAGTTCAGAAACAAGGTGAAACACCTTTATTGCTACTAAATTGTTTCTCTTAGTAAGTTTGTGGCATTCTGAAGCACACTTTGAAAGAGCAAAATGCATCGGAGGATAATTTCTGTGTGGGAAGGTATCTCCTTCCTGCACAAAAATCTATCATGCCTACAACGCAGTCACCCTTGCACCATGGTATAAGGGTGCCTGTGTTGAAGCAAGGTAGCAGTTTGTACAACACCACATGCAGAGAGCAGCAATTTGCCATAAGTTGTTACACATTTCAAGCCTTTCCCCTTCATGCAGCTCTGCCCTGCAAGGTGACTAGCTGCGTTCTGTTGTGTCAACACTTTAAATTATGTGTCAAAAGGTATCAAAATGTGGCTCAACACTGGAATATCCAAGTGCTTAATATAGAATTTGAACTGTGTGTCTATGCTCCATTTTTAATGCCATTTTACTGTATTTGTATTTCAGGTTGACATGTACCATTTTCGAGGGGTGAAATTAAGTGCTTCAAGGATGCCTATACGGAAAGTAAGTGTCATGACAACATGATTGTAGCTCTGTAACAAATATATATGTGATTCATAATAGTATTAACACTATAATCAGTATAGCAAAGTATTCATCACCTTGAATCATGTCACTCTGAACTAGAAAGCAAATACAACTGAAAGTGTGTGTTCATATTATATAACAAACAAGGAGCCCTGTTAATGTGAATGATGTGTTTACATGGTTGTTGGTAAGAATTTAGATTTACATCACTTGAAATCTGGTGATGGTATAAATCAAACAGAATCTGTGTCATACCAACCTACACTTTGCATAGTCATTACGCAGTTTAGCATGGTTAGCCATCGCATAGCAATCATTGCGCAACAGATTGATGCAGGAAATGTAACAGTAGCATTGCGACTTTAGGTGTGCCTTGGTTGCAACCTAAAAAACTATTAACATCTCACTGTGTGGTGGAGCAGGGGGGTGAAACACTTCTCTATCACCCACTCATCCCCTCACTATTACCACTTACCGGTGGTATAGGTATTGATATCCAGTCTCAGGGATGTCTGCACCTCCATCAGAGGTGCTCATGTCAGAATTATGTAGAAAGGAGTGACAGTGGCCCCACAAGTCTGATGCCCTAGAGAGAGTGTGGATTTAGGACAGCTAATGATTTGAAACAAAGAACTACCTACTTTGGGAAATCTGGATACATGTTATAATCCATATGTGGATGCGTGGGAACACCCATGTTTACACCCATGGCACACCTCTCTGCTGCACATTAAAGCAAGGGATCAATTTATGCAGCCTTGTGTTACTCTAGTTTTATAAAGTCACTCAGGGCCACCCAAGATGACCCTGCCTGGCTTGATGTAACAGATTTATATTTTCCATCTTATTGAATCCCCCTGCATGTCACAAGAGCAATGCTAAAGATTGCTTAATGTGTCCATAGAATGTTGTCCCAGCAGTCAAATGGAAATTCCGTCTGCCCATTATTTGGCAATTGATCATACTGTCCTTGTACACTTCTGTGTGACATTACACCCCTTGTTTTCACTCGCCCTGTACTTCTTGCTGGTCCTCTACGTCAGCACTGTCCCGACCTTCCACTCTGGCAACAACTCTGTTGGAATGAGGGATGCCATCTGTTCCTCCAGTGGGTCCAAATCCACCTGGGCATCAGGTCCTCTTACAGTCCTCCTGGCTGCCTTCAGGTTCCTGGACAGTGTTTCTTTTGTCCTACATTTGTAGTTGTGCCACCTCTTCTTACACCCCACAACAGTCCTTCTTGTTTGTGCAATGCAGTTTATCTTGTCCACTATAGATTGATATGTATATGGCATCTTTCTTTGCTAATGGCAAGTTGGAGGTGACAAAGGACATACATTCTTGGTCACCTCATTGATGAGTATTTGGTTTTCCTCCAGTGAGCAATTAGATTTCATCTTCCTTTTCCCCTGGGTTGGTGGCAGGGAAACTGGGTTAGTGTTGTTGACCTCTTGGGCTCCTGAGTTTCCTTCCATGATTTTAGGTATTGGGGGGTTTGATAGTGCGAATTGCATCACTCTGTTTACTGTTTTCAAATGTTCCCAAAATGCAATGCACTACTGCATGATGCAAAGCTGATTTTCGGCCCATACAGGTGTTTTACGACACGCAAATCAACTTTGCGTCACGTAGGTAGTAGTTGCATTACAGCACTTTGCACCATAATTAACTACTTTGCATCAAAATTTGTGATGCATTTCTGGGCCTTGCGCCATGGTGCGCTGTATAATAAATATGGCGTATCCATAGCACAGGATTCGCCGCAACATGGTGCAATTTATTCTGACGCAACACTGCACAACACAGCGTTGCATCAGAAATTATAAATTTGCCCCTAAGTGAGAGTCCCACATGTTAAGTTTCGGTTGGTTTTGGGGTCCTAACAATAGCTTGAGCATAACTGCAAAGCATATCACTTGACCTTACATACTGGACATTCAGTGATCCAGGTAATGAACGTAATTCATTCATCATACAGTTGCCTGCCCTGCCATTAGGGATTCACAAAGCTTCTGAATGCGAGAGGCCGTGTGGCCTTATTGTGTCACACTGCATGGGCGTATGCATGCATAGGGATTTGAACAGGGCACACAATGGCACTGTTTTCACTTCAGCTGGTGATTGTTTTACCGAAATGATGCACAGTGCTCTTTTGTCTTTAATGTTCTTGTTAACAGAAACTGAACAGATAAACATAAAGTTAAAAACACAAATGCAGTGTATATTAAGAAACAGAGGCTGAAGATACCTGTAAAATATGGTACGATAGTGCCACCTCGTTGTTCTGGTGGCATCATAAGCCACAGGTGGTTTGCAAATGTCACCAGAGTCCTGTGATTTCAATATTAAAACATTTTCCACAGTTACCCCTTATCTGTTTGTTATATTACATTTTTATTTGCAGTAATCAACATGAAAACTCAATTTTCTTCAAGGTGTACTTGGCAATGGGTACTGATTAGAATTAGAGTGATTAGGTTTTGTTTACCTTTCCTGAATAACTGGTTGATAAAATAATGGGTACTAGTGAGGAAAATTGGGTTAATGCAAATCTGTGTATGCAGCATTTGCCACATAATTATGGATTCACCACATTTGCCACATAATTTCTTAGTAACACATAACATATTGTGTCTTTCTCGAGTGGATGAAAATAGCATGTAAAGTTGGGTATAATTTGCCACATAATTTAGAAAACTTGGTTGCATGATTTGGTCCTCCATGCCACATAAGCCTAGTAGTTGTGACATACGTAAATCTTTGCAGAGAGGCTTAGGGACTGTGATTACGACGATGAAATTCATGTTTCTCACGCAAATATGTGTTTTTATACCACAACATTTTGCGCAATAAAATCACCCAAATATATCATGCAGGCATTTTATTGATCACTACACTACACTACAAACATTCATTTTTTATTCATATATTGTTATGTCACTGAGTAGTACATGCTTTACAGGTAAACTTAGCAAAAAGGAAAAATCATAATGGTACCATAGGCATAGTTATTATTTTTAGTATCCATAATCTATTTAGCCTCTTAAGTGCTGCGCCTATACCAGCGGCCAACGGCACCACTACCTCGGGAGTGCTGCCGTCGGCCGTTGGACGTTCCAGCTGCACCTGCGCAATGGAACGTTCAGCACTGGAGCTGGACGTTCCAAAGCAGCTAAGGTGATAATAATAATAATAATAATAATAATAATAATAATAATAATAATAATATCCCTTTCTTTGTCGTCTTATTTCATCTTATTATTGTTTGAAGTTTTAATGCACTACTAAGTAAATTAAAGTTCTGACTCCTAAACTGTATAAACTGTATCACTTCTTTTTATCTTTACTTCTTTTTTGTAACTTCAAATAATTTCCCAGTATGTTCACTTCCTTCCACCCTTTTCTTCTGTTTATCTATTTTTCCTCTTTTCTTTTTCTTTATGCAACTTGGTCCCCTGCACCCACGTTTTTCTATTTCTTCCCATTACTTTTGAATTTTATATTCTGTTTAGCTTTAGCCCATTTTTCTTATCTTCCTTAGTTGGCATTTTCTTTTTTCTATTTCATTTTCTATGTACTACTCTCGATTCCCTTCCTTCTTCATTCCCTCTTTTGATTATGGTTCCTTGATTTCCTTTTTCCCTATTTTTCCCATTTCTCAAAATGTGTTTTTCATAATTTTGAATATGTTGTTTTTTCACTTTAGAATCGTTGAGTTTTAAGTGATCATTTGAAGTAATATCAATGCTTCAAATTGTCACCACATGCATCCAGAAATAAACCTCTTTACATGCAACTGATAGCAAACATCCCAGGACAAATATATATGGCAATCAAAATCATTTATTAAACACAAAACAGGGTTATTTTGTGGACCATCTGGAAGGTCTTCATAGTTGAGGGTTCCCATCACAGATCCAAGTACCTTGGATATTTTTAGATACCTCAGAAGTATTTCTCTCATACGCTTTTACGGTCCTTCACTGCCTGCTCGCAGAAATGCTATTCAATCAGGAATTCCATGTTCCTCTCTTATACCACTGAAGAAGGTGATCTAGTATTCTACAGCAAGATTAATTTTAAATGCCCAAAAAATATTCACCAGATTTTCCTAGTACTAAAGTTACTGGTTTCCCCTACAAGCTAAGATCAAGGTCCGTAATTGTGGGGCAGTTAATTAACAGGCATAATTGCCACCAGTGGCGAGCAATAAGGACCCATTGGGCGTCAACGCATTAGTTAGGTGGTTACAGCATTTCTGGAGGCATTTCAATTTTTCCCGTGTACACGAATGAGAGAGAGTTTGCAGTGTAAATGTGATCAAATGACTGAGCCTCACAGGATAGATAGATACATTTTTATGTTTCAAGGTATTTAAAACCATCACAATATAAAAACGATATTCTTCTTAAAAATAAAAAATGCTGCGCAAAGACATAATATAGCATGTTTAATTCCAACATTTAGCATAATATAACAACTGTAGTTAACCAACCAATCGTGAACAAATAAACAAGCATTTACAATGCAATGGTCTCGGCATTATTAAAGGTAGAGCTATTGGCATTTTTTTTTAAAAAAAATTATTAATAAATGGCCTTGTCATTTACATAGGCAATAGCTTAATCGTTAAAGAAATGGCATTGTCATTTACAATGCTAATAGCTTTATTGTTTGCAAATGCATTACTTTTTGCATTTACATCCACACAGAGCTACCCACACAAAGCCACCTACATAGAGCATTCGCATAGACCTACCTACACAGAGCCACACTCACACAGGCAGAGGCATCCACATATAGAGCCACCTACAATAAACGCTGTCTACACAGAGCCACAGCCACATACACACAGCGACACACACAGAGCCACACACACATTGCCACACACACACAGGTACACACACACACAGCCACACACACACAGCCCCACACACGCAGAGACACACATACACACACACACAGAGACACACACACACACAGACACACACACTGAGCCACATACACATACCTACACACACAGAGGCATACACACATAGCCACACACACACATATTTACACACACACGTATAGTTACACACAGAGCCACACACAGAGCTACACACACACATATAGACAGAGCTACATACACACACAGATCGCCACACATACACATCGAGCCACACACACACACAGCCACAGACACACACACAGAGTCACACACAGAGAGTCACAGACACATGGAGGCACACACACAGAGTCACACACACACAGCTATACACACAGTTACATACACACACCGAGCCATACACATAGAACCCCATACACACAGAGTCTCACACAGTGTTACACACACACACACAGAGCCACACACACATACACAGAGCTACACACTGAGAGTGATAGACACACAGACACTGAGGCTCACATACACACAGAGCGACACACACACAGAGTTACACACAGTCACAAACATACACACACAGAGCCACACACACACACAGAGCCACACACAGAGTTACACACACATACATAGCTCCACCCACACAGAGAGAGCCACACACAGAGCCACACACACACACACAGAGCCACATATACATAGAGTTACACACACATTGAGTTACACACACACACACAGCCACAGACACACACAGAGCTACACACAGACAGAGCTAGACATACACACAGAGCCACAAATACATATAGAGGCACACATACGTAGAGCCCCCTAACACACACACAGAGACTTCTGCACACACACAGAGTCGTCCCCCCACACACATAGAGCCCCCCTACACATATACAGAGCTGCCCCCTACACACAGAGATCTTCCAAACAAAAACAGAGCCCTCCCCCTACATACACACAGAGCCCTACACACACACACACAGTGTCCCAAATACTTACAGTGCCCTCCACAGACACATAGCCCTTTCCACACATAGAGGTCCTTACACACACACACACAGACATATAACCTCCTACACAGACATTTTGCACTTTGAGTTTGCATTTTGCATCTGTACTTTGCATCTGCACTGTGCATTGGCACTGTGACTTTGCATTGTGCACACTGCGTTTGCATTCTTCACTCTACACTCTGACTCTGCACTGGCACTGTGGTGTGGCAGTGTGCACTTAGAATGTGCACTCTGCACTCCCAATTTGCACTGTGCAGTGACAATTTGCACTCTTAATCTGCACTCTGACTTTGCACTCTGACTTTGCACTTACAATTTGCACTTTGCACTTATAGCTGTGCGTTTTGTAAAGTAGTGATACATATTTGTTATTATGCATTTATATGTATATTTGTGCAGTATTTAGTATGCATATGTAAGTATGTATGCATTTATTGTAGTAGAGTGCTGCATACATATGCATTAAAGTACAAAGAAATGTTTTTTTTTATTCCAAATAAAGAGTATTCAAAAAGTTTCAACACAGTTTATTACCTATAAGTATAACAAAGTATTGCACAATTTTTTTAATTTTGCATTTTCATATTTCTTTTGATGTTGCATTTAAGAGTCTTCAATTATTTCTATAACGTTTCCATTTTGAAATATTACATTTACTGTTTTTGGTAAGTAATCCATGAGAGCATCTCTAAAACAGAAGACGCCTTACCTGACTCGATCAAACAGCATCCGCTGTACCTAAGAGATACGAGCTGCGATCTATCTGTAAAACAAACGTAAAAGCACATAAAAAAAGCATTTAACAGACCATGTTTCCCAAAGAGAGGCCATGACACGAAATGAACCTGCAGAAAAAAATTACAAGAAGCCAAAAGACAAGATGGCTTACCTTACTCGTGCAAACTGCATGTGGTGCACGGATGAGACACGAGATGGACACGAGCCTGTGAAGATCTGAAAAAGAAAGTGGCCAAAAAACAAAGCAATACATTAGAAAACGAGTAAACACAAAATGTCTTACCAAACTATCCAGCAAACAGCATCCGCTGCACCGAGGAGACACGAGCTGCGATCGATCTGTAAAACAAACGCAAAAGTACATTTTAAAAGCATGTAACATATTATTTTTTCCATGAAGAGGCCACGACCCGAGATAAACCTGCAAAATAAAAATACATTACTAGAGGCTAAAAGCCAAGATGGCTTACCTGACTCGGGCAAACGGAATGCACTGCACGGAGGAGACACTAAATGGACACGAGCCTGTGAAGATCTGAAAAATAAAGCGGCAAAAAAACAAAGCAATACATTAAAAGAGGACTAAACATAAAATGTCTTCCCAGACTATCTAGCACACAAGATGGCTTACCTGAGTGGAGCAAACAGCATCCTCTGTACCCAGGAGACACGAGCTGCGATCGATCTGTAAAAGAAACGCAAAAGCAAATTTTAAAAGCATTTCACATACGATGTTTTCCATGGAGTGTCACGTCCCGAGATAAACCTGCAAAGCAACAAAAAAAATACATTAGAGAAGTACAAAGTAAAGTTTGGACAAAACGTTAGTTGTTGCACCCTGACAACACGATACATACAGGATCCGGGGACGACCTGTAAAACAAACATAAGAAAACATTACAAGTGTCCAAAAGCAGAGGAATACATTACAAGAGGTCAAAAGCCAAGATGGCTTACTTGACTCAGGCAAACGGCATAACCTGCACAGAGGAGACACAAGATGAACACGAGCCTGTGAATATCTAAAAAAGAAAGTGGCAAAAAAACAAGCAATACGTTAGAAGAGGACTAAACCCAAAATATCTTACCAGACTATCCAGCAAACAGCATACGCTGTACCGAGGAGACACGAGCTGCCATCTATCTGTAAAACAAACGCAAAAGCACATTAAAAAAGCATTTCCCATACGATGTTTGCCATGGAGAGGCCACAACCAGATATAGACCTGCAAAAGAAAAAAAAAATTAGAGGTATACAAAGTAAAGAGCATGGGATTACGTGTGAAAAAAACCTAAAATTACATTACAATCCATCACCGAACAGTCGCACTTACCTGTATAACTTCATGGAAGATATCACCAACTGCCGTTTACCCCAAAAACGTGCAGCATTTCACATACAATGTTTCCCATGGAGAGGCCAAGACCAGAGATGGACCTGCAAAAGAAAAAAAATAAATTAGAAGAATACAAAGGAAAGAGCCTGGGATTACCTGGGAAAAAACCTTAAATTACATTACAATCCATCACAGAACAGTCGCATTTACCTGTATAAGTTCACTGGATATATCGCCAACTGCCGTTTACCCCAAAAACGTGCCCCACCCTGCCATATTCTAACAAGGTACACCAGTTTCGTTAAAACAACAAGTACAAATATTAAAGCAAACGAACAGCACTTTCAGTAAAAACATCAAACAATCTTTGTAATAAACACTAAGCTGTATATTTACAATACATAAAAAAGTTTAAAAATAAAATAATTCCCAACTGTGGTAAATATCGGTGAAGTTTAGGAATCTCACGGACGGTACACAAAAGACCAAACGTGAATAAAAGCACTTTCGTCAAAATTCGAAATAATGTAAAAAAGATGTAAACAATATTTTTTTTTTTAACCAATACATATTTTATAAGAACAGAACCAAAACTTTATACAATATAACAAAACACAAACTGTATCTCGAAGTATTTTTTAAAAAAGCACTTACCTGTATGTTGCGGTATTACGGACAGTGTATTGTAGAAGTCACAGCACCAGATACACATCTAAAATAAAAAAAAGGCACATTGTAAGAAAAAAGAAACAAAATAGCTTACCTATAAGACACAAAACGCAGCATGCAGTACGGGCAAAGAGGTCCATGCACAACGGTAGACGGAGATGGCAGGACACGGGGCAAACCTACAAAGCAATCACAAAAGACAGATTAGAAGCTAAAAAGACAAAATGGCTTACCTCTAAAACGCATAAGTTCATGCGCGACAGTCAAAGCGAGCTATGCACGACGGTAGACCAAGATGCCAGGACACGGGGCAGACCTACAAAATGAACAAAAAAAAAACCACATTAGAAGAAAATCAAACAAAAAAGCTTACGTCTGAGGTGCAAACAGCGGCATACTTACCGGGCAAAACGGTCCATGCGCGACGGGACGGCGAAGTTGAGAAATCGCACGGGGCAGACCTACAAAGTAAAAAAAAAAAACACACACATTAGAAAAAAAAACATAAAATGGGTTACCTCTAAGACGCAAAGCTGTCCATTCACGACGGGCAAAGCGGTCTATGCAGGAACGTAAACGGAGACGCCAGGACACGATGCAGACCTACAAAGTAAACACAAAAGACAGATTAAAAGCAAAAAAGACAAAATGGCTAACTTGTAAAATGCCTACGGCAGCATACATACCGGGAAAAGCGGTCCATGCACGACGGTCAAAGCGATCTATGCACGACGGTAGACCAAGATGCCAAAACACAGGGCGGACCTACAAAATGAACAAAAAAAAACACATTAGAAGAAAAATCAAACAAAAAAGTTTATGTCTAAGGTGCAAACAGCAGCATACTTACCGGGCAAAGCGGTCCATGCACGACGGGACGGCAAAGTTGAGAAATCGCACAAGGCAGACATACAAAGTAAACCAAAAACACACATTACGAAAAATAAATCAAAATGGGTTACCTCTAAGACGCAAAGCTGTCCATTCACGACGGGCAAAGAGATCCATGCAGGAACGTAAACTGAGACGCCAGGACATGATGTAGACCTACAAGTAAACACAAAAGACAGATTAGAAGCGAAAAAGACAAAATGGCTTACCTGTAAAACGCCTACGGCAGATAACATACCGGGAAAAGCGGTCCCAGCACGATGGTCAAAGCGATCTATGCACGACGGTAGACCAAGATGCCAAGACACAGGGCAGACCTACAAAATGAACCTAAAAAAACACAGTAGAAGAAAATCAAACAAAAAAGCTTACGTCTAAGGTGCAAACAGCAGGATACTTACCGGGCAAAGCGGTCCATGAACGACGGGACGGCGAAGTTGAGAAATCGCACGGGGCAGACCTACATAGTAAACCAAAAACACACATTATGAAAAATAAATCAAAATGGGTTACCTCTAAGACGCAAAGCTGTCCATTCACGACGGGCAAAGCGGTCCATGCAGGTACGTAAACGTAGACGCAGGACACGATGCAGACCTACAAAGTAAAGAAACAAAAAAGCCAGATTAGAAGAAGAGACAAAATGGCTTACCTCTAAAACGCTAACGGCTGCATACATACCTGACAAAGCGGTCCTTGCACCACGGGCAAAGCGTCCATGCACAACGGTAGACGGAGATGGCAGGACACGGGGCAAACCTACAAAGCAAACTCAAAAGACAGATTAGAAGCGAAAAAGACAAAAAGGCTTACCTGTAAAACTCCTACGGCAGCATACATACCTGGCAAAGCGGTCCATGCACCACAGGCAAAGCGGTCCATGCACGACGGTAGAAGGAAACGTGGGCAGACCTACAAAATGAACAAAAAAAAACACATTAGAAGAAAATCAAACAAAAAAGATTACGTCTAAGGTGCAAACAGCAGCATACTTACCGGGCAAAGCGGTCCATGCACGACGGGACAGCGAAGTTGAGAAATCGCACGGGGCAGACCTACAAAGTAAACCAAAAACACACATTACGAAAAATAAATCAAAATGGGTTACCTCTAAGACGCAAAGCTGTCCATTCACGACGGGCAAAGCGGTCCATGCAGGTACGTAAACGGAGATGCCAGGACACGATGCAGACCTACAAAGTAAACACAAAAGACAGATTAGAAGCGAAAAAGACAAAATGGCTTACCTGTAAAACGCCTACGGCAGCATACATACCGGGAAAAGCGGTCCATGCACGACGGTCAAAGCGATCCATGCACGACTGTAGACCAAGATGCCAAGACACGGGGCGGACCTATAAAATGAACAAAAAAAAACACATTAGAAGAAAATCAAACAAAAAAGCTTACGTCTAAGGTGCAAACAGCAGCATACTTACCGGGCAAAGCGGTCCATGCACGACGGGACGGCGAAGTTGAGAAATCGCACAAGGCAGACATACAAAGTAAACCAAAAACACACATTACGAAAAATAAATCAAAATGGGTTACCTCTAAGACGCAAAGCTGTCCATTCACGACGGGCAAAGAGGTCCATGCAGGAACGTAAACGGAGACGCCAGGACACGATGCAGACCTACAAGTAAACACAAAAGACAGATTAGAAGCGAAAAAGACAAAATGGCTTACCTGTAAAACGCCTACGGCAGCATACATACCGGGAAAAGCGGTCCCAGCACGATGGTCAAAGCGATCTGTGCACGACGGTAGACCAAGATGCCAAGACACAGGGCAGACCTACAAAATGAACCAAAAAAAACACATTAGAAGAAAATCAAACAAAAAAGCTTACGTCTAAGGTGCAAACAGCAGGATACTTATCGGGCAAAGCGGTCCATGCACGACGGGACGGCGAAGTTGAGAAATCGCACGGGGCAGACCTACAAAGTAAACCAAAAACACACATTACGAAAAATAAATCAAAATGGGTTACCTCTAAGACGCAAAGCTGTCCATTCACGACGGGCAAAGCGGTCCATGCAGGTACGTAAACGGTGATGCCAGGACATGATGCAGACCTCCAAAGTAAAGAAACAAAAAAGCCAGATTAGAAGAAGAGACAAAATGGCTTACCTCTAAAACGCTAATGGCAGCATTCATACCTGACAAAGCGGTCCTTGCACCACGGGAAAAGCGTACATGCACAACGGTAGACGGAGATGGCAGGACACAGGGCAAACCTACAAAGCAAACACAAAAGACAGATTAGAAGCGAAAAAGACAAAAAGGCTTACCTGTAAAACTCCTACGGCAGCATACATACCTGGCAAAGCGGTCCATGCACCAAGGGCAAAGCGGTCCATGCACGACGGTAGAAGGAAATGGGGGCAGACCTACAAAATGAACACAAAAAAAACACATTAGAAGAAAATCAAACAAAAAAGATTACGTCTAAGGTGCACACAGCAGCATACTTACCGGGCAAAGCGGTCAATGCACGACGAGACGGCGAAGTTGAGAAATCGCACGGGGCAGACCTACAAAGTAAACCAAAAACACACATTACGAAAAATAAATCAAAATGGGTTACCTCTAAGACGCAAAGCTGTCCATTCACGACGGGCAAAGCTGTCCATGCAGGTACGTAAACGGAGACGCCAGGACACGATGCAGACCTACAAAGTAAACACAAAAGACAGATTAGAAGCGAAAAAGACAAAATGGCTTACCTGTAAAACGCCTACGGCAGCATGCATACCAGGAAAAGTGGTCCATGCACGACGGTCAAAGCGATCTATGCACGACGGTAGACCAAGATGCCAAGACACGGGGCGGACCTATAAAATGAACAAAAAAAAAACACATTAGAAGAAAATCAAACAAAAAAGCTTACGTCTAAGGTGCAAACAGCAGCATACTTACCGGGAAATGCGGTCCATGCACGACGGGACGGCGAAGTTGAGAAATCACACGGGGCAGACCTACCAAGTAAACCAAAAAGGCACATTACAAAAAATAAATCAAAATGGGTTACCTCTAAGACGCAAAGCTGTCCATCCACGACGGGCAAAGCGGCCCATGCCGGAACGTAAACGGAGACGCCAGGACACGATGCAGACCTACAAAGTAAAGAAACAAAAAAGCCAGATTTGAAGAAGAGACAAAATGGCTTACCTCTAAAATGCTAACGGCAGCATACATACCTGGCAAAGCGGTCCACTCACCACGGGCAAAGCGGTCCATGCACAACGGTAGATGGAGATGGCAGGACATGGGGCAAACATACAAAGCAAACACAAAAGACAAATTAGAAGCGAAAAAGACAAAAAGGCTTACCTGTAAAACGCATACGGCAGCATACATACCTGGCAAAGCGGTCCATGCACCACGGGCAAAGCGGTCCATGCACGACGGTAGAAGGAGACGCCAGGACACGGGGCACACCTACAAAGTCAACAAAAAAGACACATTAGTACAAAAAAAGACAAAATGGCTTACCTGTAAGATAGTTACCTCATGTCCTCAACATACAAGAGCAAGACGGTCCTCACGGGCAGACGAGACCAAAAAATGGTGGACGCAAGCTTCCAAACATTTTAAGATTCGGGGGCGTGTTCGGCGCTCTAAAAAGGGGCGCGGCTAAAAAGTGGAAAGAACAGCACGAACACACCCCCGAATCTGAAAGAGATGGAGCTTCTTTCGAGGGACGCCTCTCTCCTCCAATGGCTGCCCTCCGTTTAGGAAGCCAACCAATGGAGGAGAGACAGAGCATCATTAAATCTCCGACTTCCGGCTGGCAAGCCAGCCTTCGATCCTTGACTTAAAAAATAATACATTGTGCTGCAAGTCGAAGAACTCAATTATAAGCATGATCCACTAAAGTGCAGGGTGCAAAGTTATAAAACAAAGAGGTTAGGGGACAGTTCAAGCCCCGGGAATAGGGTAAAATAGAAAGACAACACATATGCAGTTTAGTAAACAGCTGGAAGGCAGTAGGAAAGTACTAAGCAAAGAGGAAAGGAGGAAAATGGATTGATAGTTTCCTAGAACCAATACACTATCAAGATATCTACAGAGTAGAATTGCGTTAGAGGGTACTCAGTGTTGTGTGGTCCATCTGCCATGGTGAGCTGATATATGCATAGTTGAGGTGGAGGAGGACACATATGCTATAATAGCTGCATGGAGGTATCTGATGGTCGATAACTTCAACAATTTAGTTTGAATGAGGCTGCCTTTACAATCAATACATTTCTACAAATCAAAAAATACTGTACATTCAAAGAAAGATACCTGAAAGGTGCCCCTCCAGCACTACTGCACTAGCCTAAACGGAAAGTCACCCAAGCCCACCCCATCCTCCATATGTGTGTGCAGGATAAAAGAGCTGCGAAACAGGACACAAGCGGCAAGCTGCATCTGACATAATGCTGAGCAGTCAAGCCTGAGATATATTAATTTCACAGATAAAAACACTTTCACACGTAAGCAAGAAGGAAAAAATATATGGCACTTGAGTTAATCCCAATAACACACTATTCCTGATGTTTGTGGCACAGAAGGGCTTGTGGGTCAGAAGACACAACTACTAACATGAGAAGCATCCATAGGCATGGTGCAGGTGAAGTAGTGCATAGGGTAACTCTACCACAACTCTCCTTGCAGATACCTTTACGAGTCATACATCACCTAAAAGTCAGGTGTGGGGCCAAAGAGCAATTAGGATATACAAAATAGACACAACCCTAATAGAAAGTCGGCAGCTCCGTTATTGGAAACACGTTCTGTGGGTGGACATAATCTCTCCAAATCAAGAGTGCAGACCAGAACTAAGGAGATAATCCAAAAGTGCATCCTTATGTCCTGGTGCCATATGAAGGGAAATGACCGATGTATCAGCTTCACTTTCAGACCTTGAAAGATCAGGTAGCCAAAGTGTCAAGTGATTCCGTAGTATGCTAGCACACAGGCCTCACGTCCCTGTGGGGCAGGCGCCAAAATAATCCAGACATAGAACACCAACAGGTGGAAGGGCCTCAGGGGTCTTAGAACATGCCCAAAGGACGGACTATACCATCTAATGGGAGACACGCCTGGGGTAAGACTACAAGCTAGAATGCAATGGCTCACTTGGAAAAAACTTTAGTCCTGCTCAATACTTCACTGTGGTCAAAAACACAAAGGACATGCTGATGCTCCCAAAATACAGACAGAGTAACTAACTACTGGAAGTATAGACGGGTGTACACACATTACACAACAAGCACAGAGAGCAAATGATTTCCCAATCATCTGTCTTGGGAGAAGTAGGAATTTAGAGAGACTTTATCCTACAAACCACCACCCACAAAGTCACAGAGACATCTACTACCCTACTGTCTGTTTTCTCAGAAATATCCTTCTTATGCCCATGCAGGATCTCCACAAACGGTGGCCAGTGGTCTTGCTCAACATCCCCACACTGGAAAAGTGTTTGACTCTTTAGAACATCAGCACACGAAGGGAGGACGCATGGAACCAGACCATTCTGATGATTGGAGCCTTAGCCTCAACAGACTTAGGAGGGTATTAGTCCTAGCTGTGGGTGAGCAGGATATCTTACACACAGTGGAAAGAAGCAATGGGCAAGTGAGGTGCTAAAGATGCTCAGGAATTGGCACTTCTGAGCCACCTTTAGGGGTAGATTGCCTGAAGGACAAGGTGTGCTGGAGACGAAAATGACACCGAGATAGAGAGAAAGAGTTTGATGTCAGGAATGCCAGAGGAGAACAGCGAACAGAGGCGAACTGGTAGAACAGAAACTATAAGTAGGCAAATAAAGTTTATTGTTTAGTTAATTAAAACCATACCAATGTTGCTAGACATGTCAAATATACTAAAAAACAGACGTTTAAAATCAATTCATCAAGCCAATAATTCAACAATGCAATATCTTGATAATAGCGGACCGGCAGGATCATATTCCTCTGTCCAGAAAGGCTTTCTTTCATAAAGTAACACGTGCTGGATGAAGCTTCTGGCAGATACATATTAAGTGGATAAGTTCTTCTTTGTGATTGCCACACAGGCGACACATTTTTAACGCAGTGTTTTTCCACCACTACATTGCCAGTGTCTCCCGAATGGTCCACCCGAATATGATCGAAAACAGGAGCGGGAAATATTGGTTGAGTCTCGGTGTGCCAAAGAAAATGAAAACAGAGTTCATAACAAGGCATTGGAGTACAGCGGCAGGAAGGACAATTCACAATGTAGGCAGGAAATGAGGATGCTATGCTCCAGCATCATGTTGCTGCCAGATGGAAGAGGCAAGGATGGGCTTGGTCATTGTTAGAAGGCATGTCCCTAAGGATACCTACCGTAAGTGGGGCCTCAAGCCTGTTTGAGGGTATATTCTCTTCCGCTATGAAACTGTTGGAACAAATGTCATCTGAGCCTGAAGGCTATATGCATAACGGGCCTTATTTACAAAATGTTGACACGTGGCAGAGCAACAAGCCTTCCTGCTGTACTGCCATGCGTCAATAGAAAAGGGCAGGAATGCGCCATACCTACAACATACAGCACATTCCTGTCCTTATCCCCTGCGCTGTCGCACATTAGGCTGCCATGCACCAACGCCATGGGACATCTTATTTTATTTAAAGATTTATTTATTTATTTTAGAGTTTTATATAGCACTGGCCAGACCCGAGGGTATCGGAGCGCTTTACAACCTATGAGTCAGGAAAGCACATAAACGCAATAGTCTTGAGGAATACATAATAGCGTTGTAGCTTGATGGACGAGAATCTGGAATCTGTCCGGTTCCGGCTAGTGTGCTCCATCGACAGCTATCATTACATGGGTGGACGATTGAGAAAGAGGTCTTAGAGCTGCATTTTACATTTTGTAAAGGATGGGGTAGTTCTGATGCGGACTGGGATGGAATTCCAGATTTTGGGCGCGCTTCCAGAAAAGGAGTGGGCTGCCGTTTTTTGTTTACGGGTTTTCGGCGGGATGAGGAGAAGCGTATTGGAGCTCCTGAGGGTCTTAATCTGGCCGCCCTTCTTAAGTTTGGAGGCCAGATAGGCTGGTTTTCCGGTGTGCAAGGCTTTGTGCGTGAGGCAAGCAGTTCTGAAATTGGCACGCATTTCGACTGGGAGCCATTTTAGCTCTTTGAGTGCAGGTGATATGTGATCGTATTTCTTCCTGCACAAAAACGAAAACAATCACAAGAGTGTTTTCCTGTTTCTGTATGTACTGCAGAATGCAGCACACATAGAAAAAGGAAAAACAAAAAATAAATGTATTTTTCCTCATTGCGCCTCCCGTATCCCTCTCCGGGGGAAACGTAGGAATCTAACGCATTCCTAGGTTTAAAAAACCTTGAAAATCTGGGAATGCATCAGGTTCTAAGGATGTTGAATGGAAACAATCACAGCAACACCCATGGAACGCCCCGTTCACACATAGTAATGTGTGAAAGGGGGCCATATTTACGAGGCCATGAAAAGCCACTAAGGCTGGCTTTACAAAGCCTTGTAAATATGAGTAGGAACAGTGTGCCGCCGGAGCATCAAAATAAGTGACAAGAGGCGACAAAATGGTCTTGTAAATAAGCCCCTACAGGTTACATCAGCTTTGACCACCACTTCCATTTTGTATACTACTGCATTGACAGGCCCTGTGGACTCAAGCAGTGTCAGACTGCAATGAATGTGAGTGGGTTTGCTGAGGGACTGTAAAGTCAAGGATCCATAGTTGGTGGTGTTGGCATAGTTGTGCTTCAACCATAAGATGCTAAATAAATCCTAGTACTCCCGGTGCTGAGATGGGGCTTATTAGTGCTCTGTGTGGTTGTTAATGGTGCATGTGTCAGCGACACTGACAGACTAGTGTCGCCCTCCACTGCAGCCGTACCCAGACATTGATGGAACAACATTTCAAAACAATCTCATGTAGAAATTGTTGTGAAATGTAGAAGTAGTTGTGACATGTGCCATGGTAAGTGTTGGTTGAAGTTATCCAGGATTTGCAGTTGACTATTGATCACCATATGATGATTTTATGGATTAATCAAAGGGCATTTGTATAGCGCACTGTTACTCCGGAAAGTGTCCTGGCACTCTGCACTTCTATAAATACTACACCGGGGACCAAAGTAGATTTAAGTTAAATTAAAAAGCCATGGGGCAGATTTATGTTGGGAATGCGCCACGTTTGCGTCACGCAACTGCGGCGTAAACGTGGTGCATCCCTATGACCAGCGACGGCTCGTGGAGGGAGTTACGGTGGGGCAGGAGGGCGGGGAGGGGGAGGGGCAGGGTGGAGGTTGCTAAAAACCGGCATATGGATAATTGCAGGTAAGTAAACAATTGAATTAATAAAACGAATTTCGTAGCTCGCACTGCATTGCATTTTGCGATGCAAGGCGCACTACGAAATTAGTTTTATTAATTAAATTGTTTACTTACCTGCAATTATCCATATGCCGGTTTTTAGCAACCTCCACCCTGCCCCTCCCCCTCCCCGCCCTCCTGCCCCACCGTAACTCCCTCCACGAGCCGTCGCTGCCTATGACCCATTTACAACGTGACGCATCTAGGCAGATGCGTCACATTGTAAAGCCCTGCGCCACTTGTGGGCGTTCCGGCGCAGGGCGGGCGTTCCGGGGCAGGTGCGCCTCGCAAAAGTGGCTGAGTGAAATCTATAAGATTTCACCTAGTCACTTTCAGGCCAATGCTGCGTCAAAACCCTGCGCCTGCTTGAAGCAGGCGTAGGTCTTGACGCAGCATTGTAAAGATGGGGCACCCCCGAGCCTTGCTGGAGCTGCGTCGCGCTTGTGACGCAACTCCAGCAATGCGCCACCTTTACAGCACAGATGCGTCACGCATCTGTGCCGTTTTTGCCCCATGGTGCGCCGCACTGTAAATGCGGCGCACCATGGGTGGCGGAGCAGCAGCGCAAAATAACTGGCGCATCCCTGGGGATACGCCAGTTATCCTAAATCTGCCCCCAAGTATTTAGTTTCTTCTGAACGCGAAGGTAGCTGAGATGGCCCAAAGGTCAGGATATAATTTATTCCAGGCGGATGGTCCTAAAAAAGAGAAAAATCATTCTCCACCCTAGATCATCGGATTTTGGCCAAAAAAGCATTGGTGGAGCAAAGACATCTGGAAGGAGCATAGAAAGTAATCTGTGCCCTAAGATTACCGGCCCCAGCCTGGTTAAAGGCCCTATGGACCAGAACAAGGGTCTTAAATAGAAGTCTCTTTTTGTCGGCCATGCGAAACACTGGCAAACGCTTGCCTTCAGGCTTAAAAATATTTTTTTACTGCTGCTACAGTTATTCAGTTTGAACAACATAGTGGCTTACTTGATGGTGCATCTTGTTTCCTGTCGTGCTGCATCTGTTTCTCTGGTGGCTCGGGTGTGGTAGGTTGACAAAACCATGTCTTCAAGGGGTACCTATTGTCACTAAGAACTGGAAGCTGCCTTCATGAATCACTGCAGTAATGTGTGGAGTCACAGTGCCATAAATGGTTGCATCAAGCCAAGGGCTTGGGATACATTTGTAGTATGAAGGGACGTTTCTCTGTTCCTTGTGGTTATAGCAGGTGGATTGACAGAGGTACCCTATAACTAGGTGGACACTTCATAGACACGTGGTGCACATCAGGTGGTGACTTGCTGCACTCTACTTGGGTCTTGTACTGGAGCTCTCGTCTTATGCACCTGTCTTTCACTTTTTTTAGGGCCTACAGGTCTCATAGGTCTGTCACTGTTGTGCATGTGTCTATGTTTACTACGACTATTATTATTATTGTTATTATGACAGTATGTTTTATGTTCATTATGAGTTCTGATAGTGTGGATTTGGTTTTCATATTCATGTGCTGATAATTTCGAATTGTGTTTCAATGTCAGTAAACACTGTATGTGTAGAATGGGTTAAGAATTCTTCTGAGTTTTCACTGACTTTAAATCAAAAATGACAATGATTATTTTTTCCAGATAGTTGTGACAATCAACATAAAAACTGAATTCCCAGTCCCCTTGGGGAGAGAGGAACTCCTGGGGAACTTGGGGGCATATCATCAAGGAACGGCGTTAAAATTATCGCAGCTTTAGCGGCAGGAAACTGCCGCTAAAGCGGCGATATGGGGCTTGATTATATGCCCTTGAGAATTCCAATAGAAGCCCATGTTCTGGTGTTAACATGGGCTTCTATTGGAATTCTTTACGGCATATTATCAAGCCCATTATCGCCGTCTTAGCGGCAGTTTCCTGCCGCTAAAGCAGCGATAATTTTAACGCCGTTCCTTGATTTGGATTTTTCTAGATATAAGGTGTACGTGCAGGCACCTCTGAGCTGTTTGCCCTCGGAATTCAGGCGTGTGACTAATGCTGTGCACCCTTCACAATGGCATTATTAGCAGTGAAGATTAAATACCAAGGAAATATTTTTATTGTATTATGTTGTCTGTGTTTAAAATATGTACTCTTTGCTTATTCATAATCTTTAAATTCATAATTCATAATTTATTTTAATATCAGCTACAATAGTTTTATGTATGTTTAGCAAAAGACTGGTTTCCAAAATCCTTTAAAAGAATGCTGTATATTTCTTGTGAGTGTTTTATTGACTGCAAGGCGAAATCCCGCATAACTAAGGCCCTGTGCTTCTGACAGGTACTCTTATTTTAAACAAGCACTCTTTCTTGGTAGGTTCAAAGGAGACTCATGAGATGCCACCTGTCTTTTTTTCACTGCTTAAGCTGGCAAGTTGGTGAACCTACACTTTCCCTGCGGCCAAAAGACATGAACCGGATGTGGTCAGTGTTGATCCTTGACATGCAATATAGATATTATGCAAACAGACCGAGGAGTGGGCTCACTAGCAGGGGTTAAGGGCCATGTATCATCCTTCACCAGGTACCAGCTGCACAGCTGACAACAGGTGGAACACAGTCTAGTCCTCGTGGCCAGGGAAAAGCTTACCAGATGTCCACATGAGGACAATAAATATAAGTATATCAGATCTGTCCATAGGAACAAGGAATCTACAAATGAATTCAGCTTAGTATCCCCACAATAGATCCTCCGACACACCCAGACCCTCCATTGCTGGTGTCTTGCATGCATTTAAGACAACACATTCCTCATCAGAATCTGGTATTGACAAAGTGGCTACAGGCATAAACCTGGGCATGGCTGACCTCCATAAGGTGCCAGATACATTCAAGGACATGGAGAGGACCACATCAAAAGCAGTG
This sequence comes from Lissotriton vulgaris, assembly GCF_964263255.1. Classification (NCBI taxonomy): domain Eukaryota; kingdom Metazoa; phylum Chordata; class Amphibia; order Caudata; family Salamandridae; genus Lissotriton; species Lissotriton vulgaris. The sequence continues at coordinate 280,245,862 of NC_141694.1, read as the reverse complement.
GAGGATGTGAAATGCATGTCAACTGCAATATCTTATCCATAGGAGACAAGAATAATTGAATGGCATGCTTAAGGTGCTACAGGGAGCTCTTGGGTAATAACATCTATATGGTGGCTTTCCTGTGGGGGCTGAGGAGCCAAGCATTGAACTCTTTATAGGGGAACAGATTGAAAATATTGCATGCCACTGATCTCTCCACCTTCTTTTGAGTTGAAAGGGCTCACAGAACCTCAGTCACACCGCCAAGTCTTGCTACTCCTCCAAGAGTCATTATATATAAACTTCTTCACTATAGGGATGGAGAAACTTGTCTTGTGGGTGGCTAGATGCCAGACCCGATTAATATATGACAACACCACCACGCCGCTGTGCTTACCAATTATGCACAACTGACCCAGAAGCAAAGAAGAAGCCAGATACTTCAAGTTATTGATGGTGCACAATCAACATTAATCATGAGCCCTGAACAGGCAAAGGACTGGCCAGAAATTAGAGATCGCCATTGAAGGAGGATCGACCGCCAAGTAAGCGCAACAGATGATCACCTGCTCATGACAGGAGGGTGGGATGCTGTGACCTCCCACAGGCTCCGAGATGAGAGGACCGCAAGGGTCCTCAGAATCATCTTAAGGTGATGGAAGACTGAGCTTTGGCACAGAGCTCTGGGAGGTTGTGTGACACAGCACTGACTATAAAAATATCAACCTGCGCAAATATTGACAACAAATAATTTACAATCGGCAATTAGGGCAATAAGATATGCTGCACATATTAATCATGTACTGTAATACTCTGAGCACAAGGCGACCATTCACCACACTCCACACATAAAGGGGATAATAAAACTGCTGCCCTAATTCAGTAAATAAAATGTAACCAAGTAATGTTCATCACTCTATAGCAAGGGGCTTGTTAATACATGTCCATTATAGGCAATGCACACGGATCCAAGTTGGAGCATCCTTCATTGATTTCATATATGATTCCTTGTTGCAATTGGACAGCGCCAGCACGTGCTGGGATACTCTTCCAATGCCAGGGTGATTTGTGGAGCAAGAGGACAGTTCCAAAGCATGGTCTTGAGAGGCACATTTGGGAATAGGATGGAAGCTGAAATGTATGCAATGATCTCCACAAAATGAATCACTGCTATAAGAGGAAAAATCAAGTGGCATAAAAACTCTGGAGATATTAGAGCTGTGACACTGGCGCAGAAGATTTGCAAGTCATAAAGGTTAACCGTACAATTACCTAAGCCACACCACAGGCAGAAACTAATGTAACAGCACGATAAACAAATCCAAGATAGTGATCTTCTGAGTAGAAAAAAGGGCAACAATTACAGAGGTAAAAATATGTTTTACACTAGGAGTAACAGTTCCATGAGCAAATGAACCCGGGAGCGTTGTGAGGCACTGAGGGACAACCCACATCACCCTAAATACAAAACAAGATAAGCAAGAGAACAAAACCAAGAAACGCAAGGATATTATATAGTACTAGGGCAGTGCCACATTGGATGGATTGTCACTGTGTAAAGGGAAGTCCTACTTCCACAATGGTGACTCAACACTCGCTGCTGCTCCTGCTCCTGTGGCGTCCCCTCCAGTGGTTTGTTTCTATTACTCTGTGCAGCTACACCAGGAGGCAGAAGGAAGGGCAGGCACTACAGCTGCAGCTGCACAGGCCAAGGAGAAGACACCATGCCTTCTCTGAAAGACTCTGCAGCAGCAACACCATAGCAGCACCCACCCCTACAGAGGACCAGAGACACTAACCACCTGCACACTGCCACCAAGAGACAAACCAGCAGTCCAGCAGTGAGAGTGCTCTGCAGGCCGGGCCAGCCAGCCCCTCCAAGAAAAACAAGCACTGGCATAGCCAATAGGTCTCGCGTTTACGAGAGTTTGAGCTATTGGCATTGTAAATGACAGTGCCTTCTATTTATGTGTTGGTTTTAAAACAGATAAATAAAAGGCAATGTCATTTACATTGGCAATAGCTGAAACTCTCGCAAATGCGAGACCTATTGTATTACAAATGCGTCTGTGCTATAAAAATATTTTAAAAAGCAGCAGGAGAGAGCGTGTTCTGCCTGCAACACAGTCAACACAGTGCATGTGACATACGTATTATGGGCCATATTCATGAACACATTTTCCCATAGACACAGAATGGGCAAAACCCTTTGATGAATCAGGCCCATAAAGTATTGTGACATCTTTGTTGTGTGTGTGTGTGTGTGTGTGTGAGAGCATATGTGTGGTGGTTTTAGAAACAGCTGCACCATAATTACATTTTGCACCCTGCAGCTTCCACTTAATACAATGCTTCCACTTAATTAAACAGTGAGAATTTATGGGGAGAGCCTCAACTCTCTTCAGATGTGTCTGCAGAGCAGAGTGTGAACTGATAGGAGCTGAAAAAGCACAGGCAGTTCAAGTGATGCAAAGTTACACCATGGCACCAAGGGCCATATGTATGACCTGGTTTGCGTTGCTGTTGCACCGCACAACGTCCTGCAAGAACGGTGCAAACCTAAGTCAGATTTTGAAGATAAGCAAAGCCAGTTTCCATGGCTTTGAATGGCTTCAAAAAGCTGGAGTAATGCAACGCAGCACAAAAGACATGTCTTGCATTATTCTGCACAAGGGAGGCGTTGCATGCGTGTTCCCACGCAACTCCCATGGTCTTTGACACATTTCCAGATTTACCAAACCTGTTAAACCTGGGGGTGCACCAAAAAGATACGCCTTCCAGGAGGGGCATAACGAGGAGAAATATCTTTATTTCTCCTCAGTACTTCCTCGTTCTATGTGTGCTGCATTCTGCAGCTCACATAGAGGAATATGCTTCTAAGGATTGCTTTTGTGTAGGAAGGTGCTCCTTCCTGCACAAAAACAATCCAGTGTGCAACGCAAGTACACTTGCACCATGGTGCAAGGGTGCCTGCGTTGGCACTAGGCAGCCCATTGCGCACCAGCTCAGGGGTAAAAGGACAGGAATGCACTGTAGGCCTTAAACAGAGCGCATCCCTGCCCTTTCTCAGTGATGCAGAGCAGAGCAGCAAAGTGACTTGCTGCACTGCGCCACTTTTCCATAAATATGACCCCTAGGGAGCAGGATCTGGAAAGGTCTACTGTGCCAACCTTTGTTTTTAGGTATTTTTCAGGTTATGGAGACCTATCAAAAACACTTTGCCCTCTCAACCAATCAGATACGTAGTTTAAAATCTGCAATTTCTTATTTATGGGGAATCTCCCCATAAACCAGAGCTTTCCAAACTCTGTGTCGCGACACATTACTGTGTCGCCTGCCATATGTGGGTGTGTCGCACGACGACGCATAGTCGCGGTTTACTCATCATGCAGAATGGTACTGTTCATGTCAGTGACGCAGTACCTGTCCCTGCAGAAGGCGGAAAGGAAGAGCATCGCACTCCCGTTCTACTGCGGGCCTGGCGGTGAGTATAATATTGTGGCGTGAATGTCCGCGGATGGAGCCTCTAAATAGAAGAATTAGAAAATGCTTTCAGTGACGCTCATTACCCTGATGCATATGCCAGGGAAATGCTGGTCACAAAAACAACTGCTGGAAGACAGGATACAGGTGAGTTCAGGCAATTTTGTTACACTGTTGTTATATGCACACAGATACACAAATGAGTTCCCACAGGCGTTCTTGCTGCGCCTAAGTAATTTGTCAGGACAAACAAAATTGGAGCACAAAAACACAGATCTTGCTAGGCTCGAAGCAAAACACACTACTATCCACAAAACTGCTCAAGGGAATCAGTTCTAACAATGGACATCTAATCCTTGTGGCATTTTAGCCACAGTAATGAATTGAATATTATGTAAATATGTGTCCAGTTCATTCACAAATGCTCTGGTAGAGTCACATCATGTAGGTTCCTTAGGGTAGTTTTAAACGTATTAACAGAAAGCCATTGAGTGTATCTTCAGACCTTTCCGATTTTTTGGGGGTGTTGCCAGAAAAAGGATTCTTCGCAGTTGTCCTTCGTGCTGAAACTGACTTTTAGTTGCTGCGTTCTTGTAAAAAACACATACAAACTTTCAAAAACGCAGTACCACACACATACTGACACGTGCCGGCATTCACAACTGAAAACAAAGTCACACAATTGGAGATGCGTTCACATATCACACAATGACACAGACACATAAAAGCACACATTTCACTTGCACATACAAAACATTCATATTTACAAAAACACACAATCACACATCAGAAGTCACGCTAATTTGCATACACACAATCAGACCCATACTCCAATATGAAAACACACAAGCACACACCAACAGACACCAGCAGCTGAGAGCGCACAGTCAACCATGTTCGAGACATCCAGTGTTATGCTCTCCTCCAGTGCTTAATTTGTAAAAAAATTAAGAAAAAAACATGCCAGGCCCTCGTCAGGAGGCTATCGCACCCTAATCCACCCATTGCCCCTGCCAAGCCGGGTATGGTGGCTTAGTGGACTAGTGCATCCACTGCAGGGGCCTGTGTCTGACCTCATGGTCACAGGTTCAAATCCCTGGCTGGTCCACTCAGCCATTCATCCATCTGAGGTCGATAAAGTGAGTACCATTGGGTTGGGTAACGTTAAACATCTGTTATTCAGCGCCTTGAGACACACGGGTGATAAGTGCGCTTTACAAATACATGTGGTATATTATGTTTTATGTTATGTCAGAGCTGCCAATGATACTACCTTCACAACTAAAAACCATCACACGTCTATAGGTGTGACAATTCAAACTATTCGAGGCCCCATTTAGTAAAACTAAATAACTGTGTCACGAACTGAAGCATGTCTAAAAAGTGTGTCGCCAACATAAAAAGTTTGGAAAGCACTGCCATAAACTAATGAATGGAATGTCACCATACCTGTTAACCTTAAAAGAACTACTGTCTCTATGGGATGGCTGGCTGCCTTCCAAATTATGTGAACCCTGTTAAAAAGGGATTTGGGTTATCCTTAAGTAAAAGTCTAGAGTAATAAATGGGGATATCATTGTGAGACGTTCCTGCAAACTTTGCCACTGTCACTCTTCTTTATAAAGCACTTCGAGTGGCCCAGACATCTTTTTTCAGAGTAGCATTGATAAGATTTTAGGAGTCCAAGCTGTGAGCCTCAAAACGTGCCTCTAACAAAAGAACCTTGGTCGTATCCTTAACTAAGTGATCGCCTTCTGCGACTACCTAACGTGTACGCATGTATATATATATGCATTATGCATGCATTCGTGCAGAAGAAACCATTTTGCCTGGAAGTTCACTTTTCATGGCATTTTCGAGACTCAAAGCATCAATTGTTTGTAATCTAAATCTAATTATAGTTCAACATAAACATCACCGTGCCTTTAGTGGCATGTGAATTCCAGAAATGATGCAAATTGCCATGCCAGGAAAATGAATCAAAGCTTCGGATTTGGACGTGAACTGTGAAAAGCAGCAGGAAGCGACCCTAATGTGAACCACCGGACTTTAATGTGTGGCTGGAAATGCGAACCTCGTGTCCACCTCTTTTGAAGTCCAGGAGCAAGAAAGAGAAACCAAATCTTAAATATTTACTTTTGAAATAAATATTAAAAATGGGTGACTAACTGGAATAATATAATCCTTACTAATTTATATAGTGGAAATGCGAACATTACTTTCTGATTTTCTGAGCTGGATTTAGTAGCACTGTTTGTATAGCTATGTTCTCGAAAGGCGAGGCGGGAGAAATCTGAGAACGTATTTTTTTCTTAAGGAATGTCGAATGAATACTTAATGATCACACAAAAGCACTTGAATTCTGTTTCGGCGGGATTTAAATGTTAATCCTGAGGTACAGTAATTTCCAGGACTCAGACATTTGTCTCGTTCAAAAGCCTTCTGCCCCCTGTGAAACCGAGGGGACAGCGGCGCTCTGTATGCGTGAGGATAACATGACCCTACAAACTCGCATAACATATTCCAGGCTGTCTCAGCTTCTTGTTTCTGGAACCACAAATCCCACAGGGTGCCCACACTTGTGCTGTGCCCCTACCCCTAGTTGGAGGCACACATTCAGAAATCAGATGCACGTGTTAGACAAGGCTATTTTACATACTTTCCGTTTAGAGCATGGAAGAGCAAAACTTGTGTGGGCCAACTTCAGACAATTTCAGGATGCACATCAAAAATGTTTGCATCTATATATGCATCTGTGGACCTGGGTAGCTACAGAGATGCTCTTCCCACATCTTCGTGAATCAGGGCTAACCCATTTTAGGAATGCCACAGTACCAACTCACTGAAAAAACACTATCGTTTAAATGACGTTATCTTTTAATGTATGTGTATTTATTTACTTGCATTAAAGAGATAAGCAGTAAGTGTGTTTAAAGCAGACTGTACATATCAAGCATACATGGAATAAACCAATAGTATATGGGATTATAAATCCCAATAATATTCGTTTTAAAAAATACAGCTGGTTATGTTTGCTTTTGTCTAGTCCCCAAGTAACCTTATCTTTAAATATATAAATATTAATTGTGGTGCTGCCTAGTGGTAGCTCGCCCTTGTAGGCGTTGAGGCTCCACCCACTTTTCCTGACCCTTGTTTATTAAACTACCAGTCAATAATGACCTTTCATTCACTAGTAGTATAATAAAAAAGCTAAACTGCTGCAGTGATGTATGTGTGATTGCTGACTCAAGAGCATTGAGGCGCCTGCATTAGCCACCAGAAAGATTGCCCTTGGCTGGCCAACGCCCAGTCCTGGACTCAGCCCTGCCACCTCTAAGTCCCTCCCCATTGGTGATGCACTGCAGGATCACTGCTAAAGGTAGGACCCAGGCAACCAGGGGCGGCTCCTCCACTAAGGCGGAGGAGTGTCACCCCACTGCTCTACGAGAGAAAAAATAAAATGATAATAATGTAAAGGCATAGTAACAAGGAACAGGGAAAGTTAACGCTAAGGACGCTTAGAGTTAATTTTTTTAACGCCCGCTATCGCTGGAAAATATCGCCTGGTTATCGCGTTATTAACAACGCTAACCGACCAGGCGATAAAAAATCAAGCGATAGCTGCATTTTGGGAGGTTATCGCTGTTAATGCAGCGATAAAACTACAAGGATAGGGATATCCTTGTTGATAGCCCATGGTGGACTTAGCCATGTAATCCACCTCCCATTGGATTACATGGCAAAGTCTAAAAATTAGCAGACGTAAAAAAGCAGTGTTAACCGTAGTTAGCGCTGCTTTTTTGTCTCTAACAGGGTTAGCGTGAAGCTTGATAATAGGAGAAATGTCGCTTAGAGAAATTTCTCCTATTATTTTGCTCTGAAACGCCCACTTTGCATCTCATTAGAGATGCAAAGGGAAGCATAGTGAAAAGGGGTGCTAACATGCGATTTTGCATGTTAGCACCCTGTTGTTGATAGGGCGATATTTTTATCTCTGCTTCTTTGGCTTTTAAAGCCAAAAAAGTGGAGATAAAGCCCTTGTTAATATGCCCCGTACTTTTTATCATTTTACTTCTCGTCGGTTTGGGGATTGGTTAGGGCAAGTGGGGCAAAAGGAACAGGGGAAGGAGTGGTTTGCACAATCCAAGTGTTCATGACTGCTTGGCCGGCCGTCTTGGCCCGGCCAGTCATACACACTTTGCATGTTCCCCAGTAGGCTGTATTACACAGCCTAATGGGAAACATGCTCAGGCCCCAGCCCCTAATTGAGCGGCGATCCAAGGTGCCCAGACCAATCACATTGCTGCATTGCAGCGTTGTGATGGGCTTAGGAGAACCAATCACAACACTGCATTGCAGAAGCGTTGTGATTGGTTATGGGGAGCCTGGGATCTTCCTGTTTCCAGGACTCGCGGCCAGAGGAAGAGGTAGGTGTTTTTTCCTTTTTTTCTTTTGTCCCCCCTACATCCCCATCCCGCCTCTCCACCCTCATTCCCTGCAAGCCGCTACTGGAGGAAACTTAGGCATAAGCCTTGCAGTGCCAAGGGCTATATGATTTGACCGGTCGGAGGAATGGTTACAGGTAAGTCGGTTCCAATTTCTTGTTCTAATTACCATGGTTGCAGAGTCTTCTCTATCTTGCAAAAGGTCCGCAAGTATAATGACGTTTCTGTGCCATTTCTTTCATTCTTTCGTCTCTTTGTGCTATTTCTGTGACTTTTCTGCACCATTTCCCTCCCTCTTTTTGCCTCTTTGTCCCATTTTGTGACTTTCTCTCTGGCTCTTTTTCATCTCCCAGTTCCTCTGCACCCCTTTCCCGCCTGCTCCTTCACATCTCTCTTCTTCACTGCCCTCACTTTCCTACTCTGCCCCGCCCACTACCCCAGCACTCCTTCCAGGACCTACTTAATGGCGGCAGCAGCATGGACCAGCATTAAGCAGGTGCATAGGCGCAGTACCCCTGGACTTACCTGCGACTAGTCCTCAGACTTGTCAAGCGTCTCGAGGCAACCCCCTTTCTCTCTCTTGATCTCTCTCACACACCTCTGTATCTCTCTCTCTCTCTCTCTCTCGCTCTCTATGACTTTTGTGCCACTTCTCACACTCTTTCTGCCTTTTCTTTCACTTTTACTGACTTTTGTATCCTTTTTCTGCCACTGAGCTGGCAGTATGTGTCTCTCTTTGTGGGATGGCAAAGCACCCACTAGCAGGTATTATGTGTGCGCACATCTGTGGTGGGTTTCTCTCTGCCTCCTACTTCACTTGTTTCCTTTGTTCGGACAGCCCTGGACAACACACAATCGAAGTGTCCTTTTTTAGGGTGACCAAAGTTTGAGCTATGATCCCAGGAAATTGTTAGACTATCTCAGTTACTCTCAATGACAGATACCGAAAATTGTCCTATTACTGGTGGTTATGGCTTCTCTATTGTAGTTTGACAACCATCATTTCTTCAGTACCATCGTTTCTACCATCATGGGATTCTGCTCTTTCCGCTTCATGGGTCCATCAAGACTTCGGAGAACCTTGTTGCGTAGTTCTGTTTCTCCCACACCACATTTCACATTGAAGATCCTATGGGAGGACTATTCCTATTCAGCTGTAAATTCTGAAACATTCAACAAATCTGAAAGGCAACAAAAAGATCTTAATATGAGGAATCTTTAATTCAGAATAACCCCCTCATAGCCCATGGTTAAAGAGCCCCTGTACAGAGGTGGGACAGTCAAGGAACCAATCATTGCCTCCGTGATCATGATGCCATGATGCAGATGACAACAGCATAGAAAATAAGGTGTAGCACAGTGGTCCAGTGGCACAAGCCCTCCAACAAAAAAAGGAAGAAAAAATGTCTATCACTCAAATATATATTTTGTTGTTAATAAGTCCTGTAGTAAGACCTGTCCCAGCAACTAACTGCATGTCTACGGATGCGTTCTAGCAACTGGGGTAGGGCTATTATTTTAAGCCTGCTATTTCAAAACTGCTATTTTAAAACCTGAATATATTGATTTGTGGCACTCGATCTTTGCTTTATTTACTAAGGTCTCACCTTCCCTCTCCCCGGTCCACCGCGAGCTCCGCTCGTTTGTTGTGGAGGGACATTCTCGCTATACCTTTTCTCTGCCTATTGTAACATTATTTCCGGCAGCAGGGTGAGCGGTCTAGCTTTTTACCGCTCTCACCCTTTAAATTCATGTGCTGGTCGACGCGCAGTGGATGTGCGCAGCGGGCACGCCTAAGGCAAGCCCGTCTGCGCCCGTCCGTGCCAGAACGCCGCCAGACCCGTGCCCGTTTCCCTACGGATATTTCTATGTACTTTACACAGCGCCTTATCTGCTCTGGTCAGGAATTGCTAAATATTGGAAAATGCTTGACCAACGCCAAAGAGGTAAATCATCGCCAGCTATGTATTAATCAGTTTCCTTCATACATGGAGGGCCCACTTGCATGTGTGTATTGTAAATATGGAACCTTGCCAGCCCTTAAGGAGACAGTATCCATTACCACGCCTGATACTGACAATCTTTCTGTGGAAACAAATTGGCATTGTCTCCTAGCTAATGTACGTTCCCTCCCCAAGCATGCAGTTAATATATGGGATCTTTTTGCCTTCTATAAACTGGATGTTGGGTTTTTAACAGAAACCTGGATTAAACCATCTTCTGCCCCTGATATTGCAATTGCAGTTCCAGCTGGCTATCACATATTAAAGCTGGATAGGCCAGTCAAAATAGGTGGCGGAGTTGCTATTATTTATAAAGATTCTATCAAAGCCACTATTTTGGGCAGTCTTAGCACTGACAAAATAGAAATTTGGGTTTTCAGTCTCAACTTCCATTCTCAGCTGAGCTGGAAAGGGGCGCATGTTTATCGCCCCCCCCTGGACCAATTTCTAACTCTATTTTATATCTTTTAGATATACTGGCTCCTCATGTCATATCATCTGACAAATGTGTACTTGTGGGTGATTTCAACGTACATATTGACAACCAGGAAGACACAGATGCTAGCATTTTTTGTAAAGAAATGTTGGCTCTAAATCTTACAATAAGAAATATGGCCCCCACACATATTGCAGGGCATACTCTAGATCAGGTTCTCTCCAACTCACCTGATTTAATGTTTATTTCCACAACTCCACTAACATGGTCAGATCATTTTGTAATCACTTTCGATCTTCTAAATTCTAGGACACAGTCAGTAAAGAATGTCCCGATTAATAAGACCTTTAGGCACTGGCATAAACTATCTTCTAATAAATTTGGAGAATCTTTCAATCGAATTGAGCCGGATTTTGGGTCCAACACTGTGGACAGCCATTATATGTCTTTTCACAATATGGTCGAAACCACTCTCGATTTACTAATTCCGGAGAAAACATCCAACACTGTTTCAAATCGAACCCAGACTAAATGGTATACTTCTGATCTTAGATCAGAGAAAAGCATTTGTGAAAAATTAGAATGCAACTGGCGGCGTACACATGATTCTGCGAATAAAGATCTTTATAAAACGGCACTGTCCAAACATCATAAAAACATTAAAGCAGCATGCAGACAGTTCATTTCCATGCAATTGGAACAATCAGGTAACTCCCCCAAAATGCTCTTTCAGCTTCTTAATACTTTTCTTAACCCTAAAGTCCTTGACACTCAGGAGGTTCCCACCCAACTCCTTTGTGATAAGATTGCAGATCATTTTCACTCAAAAATAGAGGATATATATAATAATATATCTTCATTGGACAAAGATAAGTGTGACCAGGGCTTGATTCATTCATGGGATTACCTTGGACAGGGAATCTTAAAAGAATTTCAATTGCTGACACCTCAGGATATGGAACTGCTGCTAAAATCTGCAAAATCTGTCTCTCCCACTGATTTAATCCCAGCCAACTTCGCTAAGGAATTAGCCACTGAACTGGCGATACCTCTTAGTTCTATCCTCAATCATTCCATCACAGAAGGCAAACTCCCCACAGGATGGAAGGCTGCACAAATCATGCCCATTCGTAAAAATACCAAATTACCCTCAGAGACTATAACTAATTATCGTCCTATCTCCTTGTTGCCTTTATATAGCAAATTACTTGAGAAGCATGTTAACACCCATCTTTCTGCCTATCTGGAGGCCAATAATTGTCTGGACTATTCTCAGTCCGGCTGTTTTCGCCCCAGATATAGCACTGAACTTGCTTTGGTAAAGGCGACGGATGATATTCGAATGCTAGCGGATGCAGGTCAAGCAGTAATTCTTGTGCTGCTTGACCTATCCGCTGCATACAACACTATTTCTCACCAAATACTGTTAGAAAGACTGCACGTTATTGGGGTCCAAGATATGGCCTTGAATTGGGTACAAGATTTCTTGACGGATAGGACTCAAACTGTAAACCTGGGCCCTTTTAAATCTAAGACTAGACAGGTCACGAAGGGAGTCCTTCAGGGCTCCTGTCTTAGCCCATCTTTATTTAATGTATACGTTGCCCCTTTGGCAGCTCTTCTTAGGAAAGTTGGGGTTTCCCCAATTTCCTACGCGGACGATACCCAGTTGATTTTTACATATAACAAAAACACCCTTAACAGTCAGAATACTTTCCTAGAAGGCATGAAAGTAATATCATCCTGGATGAAGATGAATTTCCTGCAATTAAACGCAGGAAAAACGGAAATCATGCTTTTCAAGGAGGCTGTTATGGGGTGGTCTCCTAGTTGGTGGCCAGAAGAATTGGGCACCGCTCCCTTTCCAAAGACAGTTGTCAAAAACCTTGGGGTTTTTATAAATAATGACCTCAATCTAGCAGACCACATAGCAAACACCAAAAAATCTTGCTTCTATGCTCTGAGCCTGCTCCGCAAGATCTTTCACTTTCTCCCAATTGGTACCTGCAAAACACTAATCCATGCCTTTGTTCTTACCGGTTTGGACTATCGTAACGCTCTGCTAATTTCGGCTAGGGACTCTGATCTCAAAGTTTACAGGTATTGCAAAACACTGGGGCACGCCTGATAACCAGTGCCCCTAGGCTTACTCCTTCTCTTCCTCTATTACATAATTTACATTGGATTCCGATTCATAAGAGAATCCAGTTTAAAATGTGTTGCCTTGTATTTAAAGGCATCAATCAGTTGGCCCCCACCTACCTGTCAGAAAAACGTATCAAATACACTCCTACTCGAACACTTCGGTCTGAGGGCAAAGCCCTACTGGTAGTGCCGAGAACTAAACTAGCTAGATTAGGAGGAAAATCCTTTCCTTATATAGCCCCTTCTCTATGGAACAACTTACCGTTGGATCTTCGCCTGAATGACAACTATTTGAAATTTGGAAAGAAGCTCATGACCCATCTCTTTTAACTCTCTTTCTCTTTATGTTGTATCGCTGGTCCTCAGCGCGGAGATGCCCCATCTGGGGCGATTCATGTGCTTTATAAATGCGATAAATAAATAAATAAAAATACATATCTATTTAATTGTTTATAATAAAATCAAAAGAATTCTTCCAAGTTTTTAGAAAAGATTTGCTTCCTCAAAAATCTAAACTGAAAAACTTGAAAACTCCCAGTTTAAGAGATCAGGACGGACTGCTCTAAAAATAAAAGTAAGCCTGATACTCAGCAGTAAACTAAATACACTAATGGGCATATTAATGAGTGGGGTTGAGTCGTTCTAGCACCACGCAACGTCGTGCATGAGCGACGGAAGCCCAAAATGTGATTTATGAAGCCACGCAAGGCCACTTTGCGTAGCCCTGAGTGGCTTCATAATCTCAGAGTAACACAACGCAGCACAAATCGCTGCATTGCGTTACTCTGTTCCATGCAACATCTATGGATATTGACCCATTCCCAAATATACCAAAGGTGGTAGACTTCGGAATGTGCTAACATGCTACGCCTTCCCAGGTGATGTGTAACAGGGAGAAATATCTTTGATTGTCCTCATTACTTCCTCTTTCTGTGTGTGCTGCTTTAGCAGCACACATAGAAAGAGGCAAATACCTCAGGGGATTGCTTTTGGGCAGGAAGGTGCCACTTCCTGCAGAAAAACAATTCGACTTACAATGCAGGCACCCTTGCAACATGGTGCAACGATACCTGCATTGGCACTAGGCAGCCAAAACGGCGCCAGCACATGGACAAAGCCAGGAATGTTCCGTATTCTTTCAAATTTCAGTGCATTTCTACCCTTTCCCTGTCACGCAGCACAGAGAAGCAAGGTGACTTGCTGCGCTGCATGACTTTGCCATAAATATAGCCCTATGTTACTTGCCATTTGTTGGCAGACAACAAATATTCGACAAACACAAAGGGGCATATTTACAAGGTAGTGGCGGGGTGCGGCATTAGACTCCTTGGCTTAACGCCGCGCTTCGCCACTTCTGAAATGCAGGGCTGCACTGTAATTATAAGACTACGGTGCAGCCTTGCGTTTCCCCATGCCCTGGCATTAATTTAGCTGCTTATCGCCAATGCAGCACCCTTGCACCATGGTGCAAGGGTCCCTGCATTGAGGGGATTCATTGTTTATGTGCAGGAATATGTCCCTTCCTGCACATAAACAATCTGAAATAGCGTTTTGAAAATTCTGTGTGTGCTACTTAATGTATTTTTTTAAATGTTTGTTTATATGCAGAAAGGGACACCTTCCTGCACATAAACAATCAATGACGTTCAGCTGTTTCCATGTGTGCTGCACAACGCAGCACACATGGAAACAGCAAAAAAAAGGAGAAATTAAACATTTCTCCTCGTTGCGCCAGGGTAAGACCAGGTTGTCCATGGTCTTAATTTTGGCACTGCTCCATATTTACACCACCCTTGTAAATATGGGGCAGCTTCTAAATCAATAGGTGTTGCTATGGAACGCCCACCACAGCACCCATTGCCTGCCCCTTTCATGCTAAGTATAGTGTGAAAGGGTGCCTTATTCACAAGGAGGCTTCAAGCCACATTAAGTGGCTTAACGTCGCCTTGTGAATAAGGTGAAGCCCCTATTGCCACCACAATGTCGAGAAAAGTGATGTTGTGGTGGCACTAGGGGTTTGTAAATATGGCCCAAAGAGTGCCGAGAGGGTTTCTTTATGCTATTCTGGAGAGTAAAAACAGAAATGGAACTTGCAAGGCACAGCTGAGCCACCGAACTGGAAATGGCTACCATTGGCATTGAGCGGCAGGTGTCATGGGTAAAAACAAGTATAAGATCAGTAAGTGCCAAAAGAGAGGGTAGTTAAACAAGAGGATGAGGTCATGGGCAGTACAAAAATCAAGCAGAAAAAAACATAAAGGGCCAATTTATTATAATCCCCTACAACCAACGAATGGAGGATTTATTGAGTGTGTGGCTACTCCATGAAGTGTCTTAGGGCCAACAGAAGAAGGCCATGGTGTGCACCCAGAAAGCAAGACCTTACTGCCCCATAGAGAAGTGCCAGGTTTTAAGTTTTCAGCTGAATGTAGTCTCAGCGGGATCAGATGCAATTTGTGTGGGAGCTCATTACATGTTTTGGCAGCACAAAAAGAGTCAACTTTGCCACACCTTCGAACATGGTTGAAGCGAGAGATCGACAGTGAGGCAGAGGCAGAATGCAGTTCTCTGGAGTAGAGGTACTGGACAAATCTCTTTACTAGCTAGCCAGGGCTGTAGAGAAAGATATTCGTATGAACCAGGGCTTTCGATAAGATCAGTTTCCTGACAGGTGACCAATGAAGAGCTTTCAAGGCAGATGAACTTGAGGAACACCTCGGTAAACGTAAGAGAAGCCTAGCCACTGCATTTTAGACCACCTGCAGGCGCTTCACCAGAGCCTCTGCAACTCCTAAATAGAGGGTGTTAGCGTAGTCCAAGCATGAGGTGATTAGCGATTGGATCAGCACTCTCCTAACCTCCAGAGGAAGGACAGGAAGACATTTCTTCAGAGTGAGGAGCATAGCGAAATATTGCCCCACCACCACAGAGATCTACAGCTGCAGAAAAAGGACAGTGTCCGGCTTCACCCATTGGTTTTTAACCACCAAAGATGGAGGGGCGGGGCCAGCAACACATTGGGCAAGATATCTTCCCACCAGTTTGACACATGTGGTCCAAATGGGATCATTTCTATCTTCTCCGTGCTGCGTTTGAGTTGACTACACTGCATCCAGTCATAGACTGCTCAAATGCAGTCTGTAAAAGATGCTGCAATTAGGTATGGGAGCCGTCAAAGGCAAAGAGCAACTGGGTATTGTCAGGGTGGGAAATGATTTTACATCCAAACAGCTCGATTACAGAGACCAGAGGGGACATGAAAACATTAAAAAGGACAGGGCTTAATGAGGAGCCCAGCGAGACCCCTTGGTTGACTACCTTGACCTCCAAAGAAAAAGAGGTAAGGCAATCCGATTGGCCTCTAAAGTCCAAAAAGAACCTGCACCAGTCCCACACAATACTCCCCTCACACACGACAGACAGTCGATGCAGGAGGGTAGAGGGTGAGGCGTGTTGAAGGTGGGGACAGTTCAAGAAGAATGAAGGCCACATTTTTCCCCAAATCTAATGACTTTTTAATATGGTCAAGATCTCCAGCACTGCTGATTCCATACTGTGACAGGGGTGAAACCAGATTGACTGGGATGTAACAGCTTACCTTGCTCAAGATACTCAGAGAGCTGAGCCTTGACCAGTTTTTCCTAGCATTTTAGTGAAGGTCGGAAGAAGGCAAAAGGGCCTATAGTTGCATAAGATGCTGGGGTCAAGTTCAGGCTTCTTTAGCAGGGGGACCGCTTTGGCCAGTTTCCAAACAGCAGGCAAGACCTCCGAGGAAAGAGAGTGGTTCAAAATGGGGTTGATCACAGGATTTATGACATCTTCTGCTGCAGCTAACAAAGTAGGGGAGCAGGTATCCAGAGGTGAGCTCGATTTGCATTTTAGACTGGATTCCCTAGATTGATCCAATGAGATAGACCTGTCTGGACAAGCCTAGTTTTAGGGCTGTCAGGATCTGAATTGCAGCCAGGAGGAAGGCTCTCCTGCAAAGCAGGCAGTGTTCTCTGATTATTGGAGATTTTTGACTCAAAGAATGTTGCTAGTCCATTGCACAGTTCTTGAGATGGGGCAGTTGCCCTGTGGCAAAACTGCACAGAGAGAAAAGATTTTGCAATCTGAAAGATGGAGCGGGAGCTATGCTCAGCGGAATTAATTTTGTCAGTGAAGAACAAACTTTGGGCCTGCCTAAGAGAGACTTGACAGGCTATAAGAGTGGATTTGCACTTGACTTTGCTGTCAGATGAGTAGTTCTTATGCTAGATTTCTTCGAACGTTTTACAACATTTACATTCCTCGGCCAGAGCACCAGAGAAACAAGGGGCCGGGAGTCTGCCCTTTCTCTTCTTCAGCTCTTGCGGAGGAACCATCACATCCACTGCCACTGCAAGCCAAGCATTGACAGCCACCACATTTTGATCGACATCATTAGTCAGACAGGTGCAAGTATTGGCAAGAAGATTCTCATCCATTCAGTAGTGATCACCTTCTTCCATGCCTGAAAAACAGTGTGGTTCCGCATCCTGCCCGCCTGGAAGGGTTTATCGGTTTTCGAATTGAAAAACATCAGATAGTGGTAGCATCACATGGTGGGTTTGGGTGGACAATTTGACACCAAACAGTTAGAAAAAATTAAATCAATGGTGTGTCCTGCCGAATGAGTGGGCGTCAGACACAATTGGGGCAGATTTAAGGAGAGCATGTGCTCAATAAGCGTAGGTGCTGACTGGTCCTCTGGGTCGTCGACGTGTGGGTCAAAGTCTCTGAATAGAATAAAGTTGGCCAATTGCAATAGAAAAGAAGCCAGTGCTTCTTCTAGGGATCCATTGAAATGTCCAGTAGTATAAAGTACCATATACAATAGCATTGAAATATAATAGATCAGATCATTAATTGGCATTGCATGATGAAAACAGATTTAAAGGCACACGTTTACCGATCCTTCAAAGCTGCCCTTTCTCAGATCCTGTCTTGTAATACCTGTTGATGAACTGAAGAATCTCTCATTGAAAACTTAGGGCAATATTTATCATTCAGGGACACCTTCCCGGACAAAATCAATCCTTTGAGGCTTTTTCCTCTGCAGCACACGTAGAAAGGGGAAAAAAGGTAGAAATAAAGAAATTTCTCCTTGAGACGCCTCCCCAGGGAAGGCATAGCATTTTGACATATTCCCAGGTCTACCACTCATGGTAAATCTGTGAATGTGCCAAAATCCATGGGTGAATGCATAGGAACACCCACGCTCCACCCATGGACCACCTCCCTAGGACACAGTAACGCAAGGCAGTGACTTGTGCTGCCTTGCGTTACTCCTAATTTACCAAGCAACGCAAAGCCACACAAGGTAGCCTTACGTGGCTTGGAAAATCTCATATAGGTTTTGTGTCTCCCTTGCACCAGGGCGATGCAAAACTCTGATCAATATGTCCTTGGGTCCTCCCATCATTTATGTATCTCCCAGGAGCTTTCATCCACGATGTGGGGGCTCTGCAGCATCAGCTAGGCTTTGTGAATGTTTGTATTAAAGGTCTCCTAGTCCTTGTCAGAAAATCTCAATTCTGCATCTTTATGTTTACACATTTGCATAGTGCACACAACACCCCACCTCTAGGTTAGAATGCGTGAGCTGAGCTTTGTACTGCATCTCCATTATACTGATGCAAGCCTTCCAACACCAGTGAGTGCACTAACCCTTGTAGGACTTTAATACCTCACTAGTTGGTGATGCAGGCACTCCTGATCTCAGGTGCAGTTCTAGGGGAAGGCAAGCCTAGCTGGAAGACTCTAGTAAGCATCTCAAAAATAGAGAGTTTCCTAGGTTATACCAAAAGGGACCGGGTTACTATAATCATAAAAAATAAAATGTTTCCTTTTGATGTTATATGCTACTCTTACAAAGGAATTGTGTGTATATTACAGTGAACCAAAGAAAAAAGAACATAAATGTCCCTATGTATTCGCAACACATAGTCTAGATTTATATCCTTGGTATTTTTATTATTATTTGCATCTTTATCAAAACATCAGGCGATTTTATAACATGGTTAAAAACATTTCATATTACATTTCATAGAACACATTTGTTCAAAGTTAAAACATAAACATAATAGTATCTTTTGCAATAGTTTCTTCAACAGTGATTAAAGATAATCACACACATGTTTTACATTTTCTAGTGCATATCACAATATAAAAACATTACAACATAATTTTTATAAAACTTAAAATAACTTTATCCTCTTGTCGACGCGTTTCGGTGTGTCATGTAGTTAAAAACACCTTCTTCAGGACCCAACAAAATATAATCACAAAATGTTCACTCTTATCAACCCAATCAATCTAAAAATAAAAGATACATACAGTTAGATGCAGAACGTGTGCTCAAAGTCAATTTAACTTTTCTTTGGTCCAATGTATTACACTATAATTTAATGTTACTCTATTGTTAATTAGAGCAGTCACTTAAATGTAGAATGCAGGTTTATTGTATCACTCTTATTAATTCATTCAGGGCACATACAATTCATTAGTCAATTTGTTGTACCCCACAGAGTACTTCCGTGATTTTGGTTCATGGCAATTCTGTACTCAGTATTTGCCTTCTGATTAACTTGCTCAGGCAAATATATTGCTATTGTCAATCAAATCAATATCCTTCACTATGGGTTTTTAATTTCTTGTGAAAGCCACTGGTAGTATGGATCACCCTCGTTTGCTTACCCTTAATGGAGATTCGGTAGACAGTTCAGTATATACATGTCAAACTTATCCTAGTTTCTCACTGTATGTCGCTTCATGAAATCTAGGGGAATTTATAATTTTAATAGATTTAATTTGATCAAATTTCAAGAGCCAAAAAAGTTATTTGCATTTTTTTGCAACATACTTACAGAGAATTTATCAATTCCTTTTCGAATTTTCTCTGCAGGAAATAGTAGACGTCTATAAATCCCTCATGCCTGTTGGGTCAAGGGGTACATGGTATAAGATACTCTCCTCATTCTTATTTTAACCTATCATTAAAAATCATATCATTTGTATTAGACTCACTCACCCATTAGTGGTCGATAACTTTATTAACGTTTTACCGTTGCCTTCTCCAATTAGGACGACGGTACTGGAAAATAGTGGGGTACAATTTCGTTGCCCTATTCAATTAATAGATGGATATATAGTTTCAGTAAGTTCATTGAATAGTTCATTTGAAACCATACTTGTTTCAACGTTTTTTTTTGTCAAGTTACTCACCCTTAGGAAACCTGTATTCAAATAGACTTTCTTATAAAGCCACAGCCTTGTAGTTGAATCTCGGTTCAGTGTTCCCTCTTTGAGAATACACCTGCCTCTTCTCAATTAGGTCAAAGGTATATTTCTGAAATTAGACCAAAAACAACCAAAAGGATGATTTAAGCAAAATTCATTAAACGCCGCACCTAATTCCTAGATTCTAAACTCCAGTTCCGTTACCAATAAATTAACGACATTTCCAATAGATGTACCACAGAACCACATCCCCAGGTTTATCACAATTAAAAATATGTGTGTGTGGCTATTGCTTGTTTTAAAACTAGAGTAAAGTGTGAGTTCGTAGCCTTTTATTAATTACGATACCCAACACCAACTAACTCTCTTATTTCGCTCCTAGGCGTGTTAAAGACCCCATCTCCTGTAGCGGCGCCGCTCAATTTTTCGCATTTAAATGTCTACTGTGTGTACCAGCTACCACTACAGAGCTTCTCAAGCTCATTAGCTTATCAAGCGCTTCACGTCTATACTCACGGCATTTCTATTTGGTATCCCAAGTGGCCACACCACACATGTTCAATGCGTTTAACGACTGTGCGTGTATAGCTATAGATCTAGTTTTTAATCTCAGGTAAAGGATGTATTTATAGCCTACATGTATTACTGATACCCCATGGCACCCTCACTATCTTGTCAAACTCCCAGGTATGTTATAAGCCTCTCATCACTGGTGGCAGCACCGCTGAGTTGCTCACGTTAAAATACTCAGTGTGTGTCGCCATGATTGCAGTTATAGGTCAAAGACAGTTTAAAAGTTAACCTACGCAGCTACATTCCGGAAAGTTTGGCAGCCACTGCTTACCCTTCTCTCTCAAGAATTCAACAAAATCACATGTCCCAGATATCTCCGCTTATTGCGCCTGACAGACGAAACCAATGATCCCCCAGTACCCGAGGAGAATGCACAGTGAGGACGCTGAGATGGACATACCCTGCTTGCAGATTATCCGACACACTGGTTGGGGAGGGGGGTGGTTTGGGGGGGGGGGGGGTTGAGGGCTTTTTTATTTTCTTGTTTCTGTTAATCAGGCCCTGTAGCAGACCTTCTTTTTCAGCCGCCACATACAGGGAACATAGCACAAGCATTGGACACTGGGAGCTTACAGACTTTGTGCTCTATATGCCTAGCTTTTCTAACAGAACTGTTTGGTTCATTCAGCATTTGTACCGGTGGCGTCAGTTTGGCTGTATACTACCTGTGTTTGTACTTGGAACCAATAAAAATATATTTAAACAAAAAAAAAAGTTAACCTAACCAAAACAGCCTTATACTAGTCACTTTTACCCCGATTTTAACATACTGTTCAAGGTGTCATTTCCTTTGATATTGGTTATGCACCTCAAAGCGCGGCGACCCTTAAGGGACTTTCTGTGCTCCTTACCGTGTAAGACGCTGTGCGTCTCTGTCAACGGGATTCTAGTTCAGTAGGCGGAATGGAGGGCCCCAGGGGAAGCAAAGACGCAATCTAGTCTTCTCCTGGGGTCGTTCGCGCGGGGAAGGGCCAGGCTGGGGTTGGGGGTGTGGTTGGGGGGTGGGTATAAGAATGCAGGGGAGGAAGGCAAATTCCTCTTCCTGCATTCTGGCATTGCTGGGTGGGGAGCAGCTTTTTCTGTGGAAGTGTCTTTGGGTGTTTATTGGTGAATTGGCGGCGGTTTTTCTGGTGGTGACGAGCGTGTTGGCAGGTACAGCGGTGTTGTCGGTGGCCATCTGGTCGGTGGCTGGGGCTCGTGGCGGCGTCGGTTTTGGTGCGAGGAAAATGTCCGGGGAATCGGAGGCAGTGCGGGAGGCCTTGCGAGTGTTGGGGAGGGCCGGGAGGGCGGACCTATTGCGGCCGGGGGGGGTTAGAGCAGGCATGGGTGGGCTTGGAGCGACCCCCGCGGACAGGTGCTGCGGGGATGTGTGCGGCCATTTTTGCCTGCCAAGAGGACTCCGCTCCAGCAGAAAAGTCTGTGTCGGGCCGGGGGTGGGGCGCGGGGGGAGAGGTGCTCAGCGCGGATGCCGGCATAAGAGCCTGCCTCCGCGTTCGAAGGTAGCGGCGAGTGGGGGCCTGGGTGCGGGGGCCCGGGGGCATGTTGTGGAGGAGGAGGGCGAGGGCATTTGGTCGGGTGCTCCAGGGGGGCGCAGGGCGCCCCCTCAGGGCCCGGAGCGGGGACAGGCAGGGGTGGGGGGCCTCGGGGCCGGCGGTGCGTCACTCAGGCGAGCAGGCTGCGGGTTGGCCCGGGGTTGTGGACCTGGGTGGCTCGGGCCGGGGGGCCTGTGTCAGTGGAGATAGAGGGAGAGGGGGTAGTGAGGGTGAGGAGGCTGCCTGCGAGGTGGTGGAGGGGTCTGGAGAGTGGGGGCCCCTGGACTTGTCCATGGGTTCCAGGGCCAGCACCCCGGTACAGCGGGGGGCTGGTGGGGGGCCCGCGGGGCAGATTGAGATGGAGGTCAGGCCTGGGGGGGGCGGGGGCCATGGGGGGGTTCTGCCTTGGAGGAGTATGCAGGGGGTGGGGCCCAGGGGCTACTGACAACTGTTGCTGGGCAGATGGGAGGGGATGGATGTGGAGACCAAAATCAGGGAGCAGAGGCGGCTTGTTCAGGAGGCGGACGCCAGGTGGGTCAAATTGGAGGACATGAGGGCGGGAGCGGCCTGGGGGGAAGAGATGGAGGGCCCGCCTACACCTACGTCGGAGGAGGAGTTCTGGGCGGAGCAAGAGGAGGCTGAGATGGCGGGCGGTGCCTGGGAGGGGCTGGGGGGTGAAGGTGACAGGCAAGGGCATTTAGGGATGGCCAGGATGGCGGCGAGGCCTGTCAATGCCAGAGCCCGCCCGGGTTCCCAGCTGGCGGAGGTCAGCAAAGGGGTTGGAGGCTCGGCGGAGCGCAAGACGGCTCCTGGACACCGCCTGGAAGCAGTAGGGGAGTTGGCGGCGGCTCTCCCTCCGTCACAGGATCGGGCCTCACCGTCTGGTGTGGATAAGGGGGCGGGGAGTGGTGTGCCAGTTCAGAAGGGTGTGAATCGTTCAGTACGTGAAGTGCAGTGAAAGCCGGAGGAGGATGAATGGGAGTTGAAGCTGGATTATGGTGCTGAGAGTGATGAGCTGGAGGAAGGTGAAGTGAGAGATGACGTGGACAGGACTGCAGAACGGGTGCAGGGCAACAGTGGACTTGGTGTCTTGCAGGCCCCTAGGAAGAAGACCGTGAAGGTGAGAGGGTCTACGGTGAAGCCCAGCAGCACGGACCGTCGGCCGGGAGCGACGCAGGCATCTTTGACAGGTGAGGGTGCTTGGTGGGCTGCGTGGGAGGAGGGCTGGAAAGGCGGCAGAAATAAGGCGTGCAGGTCAGTCGGTGTGGGAGATGGGTCTGTGTGGGACGTGGGGGTTGGGGGGACTGAGGGGGCTAAGGTGGGGGCACTTGCGTTGGCAGGTAAGACGGTGGTGACGGCGGGGGTACAGACAGACAAGCCCGGGACAGAGGACCGGTCAGAGCGAAAGGAGGACAAGGAAGGAAAAGGGGGGACAAACACCAGAAGAAGTTGCCCTATATGGGCTTGGCCATGCCTTTGGGGTCTCACTTGTCTGAGAAGATTAAGGGTAGGATTTGGAAACACGAGTACGTGGATGTTTTCAAGCTATTACACAGGGAGGTTCAGGCCAAGGAGGAAGAGTGGGAATTGACGAGGCCCTGGGTCCCTGTCAATATGGAAAACTGGACTTCGGCGTTTTTGATATACGCAAGTATATACTGCGAGAAGCACCTGGATAGGGCTATCCCTCTGTTCAAGTACATGGACATTATCAGGAAGGCGCAGTTACAGTTCGGGGGTTTTGCATGGCTGAGCTATGACGAAGAATTTAGGGCGCGTATTAGTGTGAATCTTGACAAGCCACGCGGGGAGATTGATCAGGAGCTCTGGATGCAGTGGATGGCATCGACGAATTCGTCCGCCTCTACGCACACGGCTAGTTAACTGCCGGTACCTTATTGGTCCTTTCCGGCGCGGCCCGCCTAGTCTGGGGCGGGAGGGGTGGTCACCCCGCCAGGGCACACAGCTCCAGCGGCCAAACCAGGCACCAGCACGACCAGTGCCTGCTGGAGTTACAACAAGGGATATTACTCGCGATACCCCTGTAAGCTTAAGCATGAGTGCTCCAAGTGCGGCGATCGTCACGCGGTCACTCAATGTCTCACGTTGGCAACACCTTTGGAGCAGTGGCGAAAGTCCAATGCAAACGGTAGGGGACAGCCTGGTGTGAAGGGCGCCTACTCCGGTTAAGGTGGAGGCGATGGCCCATTGGCTCGCGTGTTACCCTGACAGGGAGGCTGCGTTGAAATTGCAGTGGGGTTACACGGAGGGTTTTAGAGTGGGTTACCAAGGACCGAGGGTGCGTAGGTGGGCAGACAACCTTAAATCAGCGAAAGAATTACCGGAGGTAGTGGCCGTCAAGTTACAGAAAGAAGTGTCGGAGGGTAGAGTGGCGGGTCCCTTTGCAGATTGGCCCCTGGAGCATCTGATCATTTCTCCTTTGGGTGTGGTGCCTAAGAAGGAGGAAGGGGAGTTTAGGATGATACATCACCTGTCCTGGCTTGAAGGCCAATCCGTTAACGGCTTCATCGAGGAAGTAGACTCCCGGGTGCTTTATGCGTCGGTGGATGATGCTATTCGGCTGGTGCGAATGAGCGGGATGGTTAAATGTGATATCAAATCAGCTTTCCGCCTTCTGCCGATTCATCTGGCGGATTTTCCTCTGCTGGGCATGCAGTTTGCAGGGGCCATCTACGTGGACAAGGTCTTGCCCATGGGGTGTGCCATCTCCTGTGCGCTTTTTGAAGTATTCAGTACATTTTTGCAGTGGGCTTTTACTCAAGATAGCGGCCACTGGACCGTGACACACTACTTGGATGACTTCCTGTTCATTGGGAGTGGGCAGTCAGGGGAATGTGGCAGGGCCCCTGTCACATTTCCAGGACATGGCGCAACGCTTTGGGGTCCCCTTGGCGCCCGAAAAGACTGCTGGGCCTAGCTCTTGCTTGACGTTCTTGGGGATTGAGCTGGACTCCGTTTGGTGGAGGGCTCACCTTCCCCAGGCGAAGGTCTCAGAGATCCAGGCATGTCTGCTATGGGCTATTGGAGAGAAGAGGATTGCGCTGCGTGCCGTGCAACAGCTGTTGGGGTTCTTGAACTTTGCGTGCCGCATAGTGCGAGCAGGGAGGACGTTTTGCAGGAGGTTCGGCATTGCCATGTCAGGAGCGGTGTTACCACATCACAGGGTCCGGATCTCCATGGGGGTGCGGGCAGACTTGCGGACTTGGTGGTCGTTTCTTTCTGACTTTATTGGGGTGTCTCTGGACTTTCTGGAGGAGCGGACGGTGTGGCAGATTCAGATCTATTCAGACGCAGCGGGCGGCAGGTTTTGGCTTTTTCTGGGACGGCAGGTGGTGCGCGGAAGACTGGCCGGCACACTGGTTGCAACAGGGGCGGAGCATTACGTGCTTGGAGTTTTTTCCTCTGTTGGTGGCACTGGAAGTGTGGGGGACTGAATTTCAGAACAGATCGGTGTTGTTTCATGTGGACAACATGACGGTTGTCGAGTTGGTCAACCGGCAGAGGGCAAGACTTGAGAGTGTTGCGTCTGTTGAGGGGGTTTATGCTGCGATGTTTGAAGTTGAATGTGATTTTCCGAGCCAAGCATGTCCCTGGGGCGAATAATGACATTGCGGATGCTTTGTCTCGTTCGCAGTGGCAGCGTTTCCGGAGGTTGGTGCCTGGAGCGGACCAGCACAAGACCAGACTGCCGGCCGGCGTCTGGGCCTTGGGGGAGTGAGAGTGTTGGGACTGGTGGAGAATTCTGTAGCGGAATCAACAAGAAGGACGTACAGGCTGGCATGGGAAGAGTTTGTTTCCTTTATGGGGTGGCAACTGGAGGCGGCTGGGAAAGTTTGTTCGGTGATTGAGCAGGGAGTTTTGCAGTTCGTTCTGCACTGTATTGACAAAGGTCTGTCGTCTGCAACGATTTCAGGGAAGTTGGCAGGGCTGTCATTTTATGGTAGTTTGTTTTTTGGTTTTGACCCAACGAAGGATGTAGTCATTGGGAAGATGCTTAGGGGTTGGGGTAGAGAGAACAGGGGGGGAGGGGTGTTGAGGGAAGCTGTGACATTTGAATTGTTGGTTCGTATAGTTGAAGTGTTACCGTTGTGCTGTTACAATTGGTTTGAAGTTCGGCTGTTTAGGTTGTGCATAGTGTGGATGTTTTTTGGGGCTTTCAGGGTTTCAGAGTTGTTGGGGACAAGGTCCGGAGGTGGTAGGCGGTTTGAGGAGGTCCGTGTGGAATCGGGACGATTGGGTATTTGAGTGAGCCAGTCTAAGGCGGACCAGTTGGGGAGGGGAACGTGGGTTTGGCTGTGCAAGAGTGGATGGGACGGTGTGTGCCCGGTGAATGAGTGGAGGTCGTTTGTGGACCAGGTACGGTTGTCGGGTGGTGAGATATTTTGTCATGAGTCTGGGGCCTGGGTTACGGCAGTGCAGCTGTTAGCGGTTTTGCGCAAGGCGGTGGGCAGGTTGGGGCTGAATCCGGAGGGGTTTGGGACCCACTCTTTTCGAATAAGGGCAGCAACTGTGGCGGCGCGGTTGGGGTGGTCTTGGGATCGGATACGAAGGATTGGTAGATGGAAGTCACGATGTTGTGAGAGGTATGTCAGGAAGTAGGTTGTGGAGCTAGGGAATGGGGGGATAGGACCTTCAGCTTTTAATTATCCCGTTTTTGTCCATTTATTTTATTTTCATTTTGACACTGTTTCCCCTGCTTTTAAACCCCCGCTCGCATTCTTGCACGTTAATAGGTTCCTCACCGCTACTTTGGCGGGCCGGTCTCTCGCGCTTAGGATTTGGTGAGCGCCATCTTGGGTGGGTGTAGGGAAACGCTGGATTCTCCCGCTCTAGCAGTCAGGAGGACTGGCTAGAGCTCTACTTAAACAGGGCATAATGGCGCGCAGCGTGTACGCGCAGCGTGTTCGCCGCAGCCATGCCGGAGTCACGCCAGAGTCCAGCCCGTCTGCGCCCGTCCGCGCTGAGGACGGGCTGGATGGCTGGACTACAGGTCAGTATAAGGTAGGCCATCACTCATCGAAATACTCTTTACAGGATGTATTACGGCTCAAACCTCCACTAGCACCCTGCTTCCATAGGAGCACTCCTGAAGACTTCCTACTACCCTTGGGGTGTGGTTGCTTTCAGGTAGATTCGGGAGGTCCCAACCTACCGTCCCCCCCTCTCCCTTGGAGCCTTGTTCTCCGCTGGGACCCAGTGCGTCGAGTGAAAATTGTCTTCTTATTAACGCTCGCTCACTCATTAAAAATAATATGGTTTTTAAGGAGCTCATATTAGAAAGGAAACCCTCTTGGGTCTTTGTTACTGAAACATGGGCTAAAGACTCTCAGGCCCAGATCTTGTTGAAGCGGTCCCTAAGGGTTACTGCTTAGCACGGCAGGACAGAATGGGCCGAGTTGGTGGTGGGCTGGCTATCCTGTATAAAGACAGGTTTCAATGCCACACCATACCTGTCTCTGACCCCAAGGATGTGTTCCAAGTGCTATACTTTTCCCTGTCCGACTCTTCTAATCCCGCGTTCAATGGGATTTTGGTCTATCGTCCCCCGGTCCCAGAGCAGATTTTGGGCTGAAACTGTTTCAGGTTTTGGAACCTTATTTTGGCCGCCAAAATCTTACTATTCTAGGTGATTTTAATTTTCACTTAGAGCTGCTGAAGGCTTATGACACTCTCTCCCTGCTGGAAGTTATGTCAGCCTGTGGACTCACCCAATTGGTGAAAGGATCCACCCACCGAGCGGGGCACACGCTCGATGGGATTTTTTCTAATGATCAGAGGCTGACAGTAACTGATCCCTTCCATCTGTCATGGTCGGATCATTTGGCCGTTCCCTTTAATCTGACCTATCCGATCCAGGACACCATTAGAAGGGTTCCGAGTACAATGGAAGTACGTAGGAATTTTAAAAACATTAGGGAAAACTCTCTCTATCCGTGGACGTCTCGTCTGTCCACTACTCTGGAGATGGACGTTCCTTCGGCGGTTTCACAATATGAAAAGACCATCATGGAGGCCCTGGATGAACTGGCTCCTGCTAGGTCCTGTTATTTAGCCAGGAAAAGACCCTCAGCTCCCTGGTTCTCAGAACAACTAAGGCTCCTTAGACAAGAAGTAAGGAGACAGGAGCGCCTACGGCATTCTAGCTGGGACCAAAAGGATAGGGAAGCCCACAAGATCCTGTTAAAAAGATACAAGTTGGAAGTGATTAGGACCAAACAAGAATACTTTACGGCCCTCACAGCTTCACTTTCATCTCCTAAAGAGCTCTTCAGGATAGTCGATTCGCTTACTTCTCTCCAGATCCCTGACGTTGTTGTTGCATCTCAGGAGCTCTGCAACAGGATAGCCTCCTTCTTTCAGTCCAAAATATCGGACATTTACATTGCCTTGGAGTCGCAAAGATCCTCTACCGCTGAGCCTCCGGTGCCCGCTGTCTCGGACTCTGCATCTGCAGAATTACTTCGGCTCGGGGGTCTGGAATCCTTTCCTCCTCTTTCTTGCCAGGACCTAGAGATCCTTCTTAACAAAACTAAATCTGGTTCTCCGCTAGATGTCTGCCCTTTAAAGATCCTCAAGCAGTGTAGAGAATCCCTCCTTCCCCCTTTGGTTGACATCATGAATAGGGCGATGAAGGAGAGCATTTTTCCCCAGCAGTGGAAAAATGCTGTGGTAAAACCACTGCTCAAGAAACCCTCTCTTGACCCTGTGGTATTAAAAAACTTTCGCCCCATCTCACTGCTCCCGGCTCCCGTGAAGATGTTAGAAGCCCATTTAAATAAACATCTTGCTGCCTTCGTGGAGAGTTCGGGTTGTTTGGATCTATCCCAGCATGGATTCAGGAGGGAACATAGCACCG
Organism: Lissotriton vulgaris; assembly: GCF_964263255.1. Taxonomy (NCBI): domain Eukaryota; kingdom Metazoa; phylum Chordata; class Amphibia; order Caudata; family Salamandridae; genus Lissotriton; species Lissotriton vulgaris. The sequence goes on along the minus strand of NC_141694.1, from coordinate 280,217,129 downwards.
AGTCTGCCCTCACTATAGTGCTTGATAACATCCGCACGCGTGTAGATGGGGGACAGACCTCCCTCCTGATCCTTTTAGACCTCACGGCTGCCTTCGATACCCTTTCTCCCTCGGTATTAACATCTCGACTGAGGGAGATTGGGGTTCGGGGGCGGCCCTGGGGCTCCTTTCCTCTTTTCTTGATCATAGAGAGCAAAGGGTGATGCTGGGTCAGTTTCTATCTCCATCCCTGTCTGTGCAATGTGGGGTCCCTCAAGGGTCGGCGCTTAGTCCCACCCTTTTTAACATTTATGTGACCCCCCTTGCCAGACTTATTAGATCTTTTGGGATGGAGGTAGTCTCCTATGCGGATGACACCCAGATCCTCGTCTCTCTCTCCCAGTCAGTTACGTCGACTGCCGCCAACTTTAGATCTTGTATGGAGGCAGTCGGCCAATGGATGATTCACAATTCATTGAAACTGAATGGGGAGAAGACTGAGGTGATGGTGTTTGGAGGAAAGGAAGAGATCTGGTCAGCTGAGTGGTGGCCGGATTCACTGGGTGCCTGTCCTGAACCTACTTCCTCAGCCAAAAACCTTGGGGTTATGATCGATCCTATCCTTAGTATGTGCCAACAGGTCAACAGGACTGTATCGACCTGTTGGGGTATCATCCATATACTAAGGAAAATCAGGCACTATCTCTCTTTGCAGGCAAGAAAGCAACTTTCCGTTGCCCTCTTGGGCTCTCGTCTGGACTATTGCAATGCGCTGTATGCTGGACTGAATAAAAGTCAGCTACAGCGTTTGCAGGTGGGCCAGAATGCAGCAGCCAGATTCGTTTTGGATCTACCCCGACGTGCCTCTGCCACCTCTGCCCGGAAGCAGCTTCATTGGCTTCCTGTTGTGGACCGTATCCTTTTTAAGACCATGTGTATGGTCTACAAGGCTTTAGCTAAAAATAGCCCTACTGGCATTGGATCTATTTTGTCCCATTATAATCCTGGCAGGAACCTTCGCTCCTCAAACAGACTTCTTCTCTCTGTTCCGCGTATCCGGAAAACCAGATGGGGGGTAAAGCTTTTTCCAATCTGGCCCCAAAATGGTGGAATGCTCTCCCTCTTGAACTAAGGTCTCTCCCCACTTTACAATCTTTTAGATCTGCCCTGAAGACCCATCTCTTTGTACGCGCATACCTGTAGTGGTGCTTTGCATTTTTGATCTTTTTTGATAGGCGCCTTGACACCTTCGGGTTTAGTTTGCGCGGTACAAATTGCATAACAATAATAATAATAATAATAATAGGATGTTGAGGTGTCAATATTACCAGGATGTGTATTAATACCTTTTTCTTTCGTAGGTTGTGTGGGCGGACCGGGGGCCAAGACGGTCACATGGATTGTGGGGCATTCCTTTGTGCACTGGGCATCGAGATATGCGGAGCAGCAGGTGTACGGCTGTAACCTGGGACTCAATGGACTGCAACATGAGGTGCACTGGTGGGGGAAAGGGGGGATGCGATGGGGGGCACTGTTACCCTGGCTCGCAAAGATGGTCCCACAGAGGGGATGCCCGGACTTGTTGATCATTCACTTGGGGGGAAATTACTTGATTCAGCTGTCGGGTTTGGTGCTCTTGCAGCTGATGCAGAGGGACCTGGAGGTCATGAAACAAAAGTTATCTGGGGCTTGCATTGCTTGGACTGAATTCGTCCAAGAGTTTGGCGGGGTACGAAAAAACATGGGGCAGTGGAGAAGGCTCGGAGAAAATTGAACAGGGCAATGAGGGTTTTCTGTGAATCGATGGACATTAAGGTGATCGCCCATCCCGGACTACGACTTGAAGAAAGGTTGCTATTTAGGGATGACGGAGTGCATCTTTCGACGCTTGGGAAAGCGTATTATATGATGGAGGTGCGTGATGTAGTAAGCAAGTTGTGGAACAAAGCGATCTGGTGCCGCAGGGATGTATGAGTGAGTGGTGGCGAAAGATGCACATTAGCACCTGGGGGGGGCAGGTAACCGCCCTAAAGGGGGTTCCCTTGTTGGCGGTATTTAAGAGGGGTGGGGGAGTCACTAGCGGGCGCACCCACCTCTCGTGGGGGGGAGGAGTGAATGATGTGGGGAGCGACTGGTGGCATGAGAGTAGTGCCAGGATGCCAAGAGAGATTGGAAGTAAGGTTGAAGAACGGAAGGTGGAATTAAAGAAAAGTATGAGGATGGAGTTTGCGTTGGGGGGAGATTTAGTTGTGGTTGAATGTTGTTCTGGTTTATGTTGTGCAGCCTGGTCCTAATAAATGACCTTTTACGCTGAACAACAGTGTGGCCTGATTATTGGGCGATGGAGGGCCCCAGGGGAAGCGAAGATGCAGTCTAGTCTTCCCCTGGGGTCGTTCGCGCGGGGAAGGGCCAGGCTGGGGTTGGGGGTGTGGTTGGGGGTGGGTATAAGAATGCAGGAAAGGAAGGCGACTTCCTCTTCCTGCATTCTGGCATTGCTGGGTGGGGAGCAGATTTTTATGTGGCCACCCACCCACCCACCCTACAGTTATTAGGGCCTGGGGGTAGGGTTGGCAGAGCGTGCCAGTTTAGGACAGGCTGCAGGGTTGGCGGTATTTGGGAGGGGTGGGGGAGTCACTAGCGGGGGCACCCACCTCTTGTGGGGGGGAGGAGTGAATGATGGGGGGGCGACTGGTGGCATGAGAGTAGTGCCAGGATGCGAAGAGAGATTGGAAGTAAGGTTGAAGAACGGAAGGTGGAATGAAAGGAGAGTATGAGGATGGAGTTTGCTTTGGGGGAGATTTAGTTGTTGTTGATTGTTGTTCTGGTTTATGTTGTGCAGCCTGGTCCTAATAAATGGCCTTTTACGCTTAACAACAGTGTGGCCTGATTATTGCGCGAAAACAGCATTGCTGTGTGGAAGCGTCCATCTACGCATTGACGTTTCCGTGCGGCCATGTTTGTAGTTTTTCAGTAGCTATAGGTCGAGTTAACTCGTATTTGAAAACAATACTCAAACTTTATTCAGACCAACAAACCTCGCAGACAGACTGTTACTTCACTGTTAGTCTGCTAGAATACAGTTCAACTAATTTATAACTCACCATCAAAAGTCTACAATCTATGTACATTTAAAAATCACAGGTCGAGTATACTCATGATTCGAATCGCTACTCAAGCTGTATTGAGATTTGCAGATTCCACTATCAAACGCATTTTCTTATCAAAATTTCTCGACCCATACATAGAAATTTACACATTTATTATGATGTTCTAAGTTCTTCTAGATATTATGTGACTAAACTATTGCAAAAGATACAATTTTCCCAAATGCTTATGTTTTAACTTTGAACAAATGTGTTCTATGAAATGTAATATGAAATGTTTTAACCGTGTTATAAAATCACCTGATGTTTTGATAAAGATGCAAATAATAATAAAAATACTAAGGATATAAATCTAGACTACGTGTTGCTATACATAAGGACATTTATGTTCTTTTTTCTTTGGTTCACTGTAATATACACACAATTCCTTTGTAGGAATAGCAAATAACATCAAAAGGGAAAATTTTATTTTTTAAGTCTCTAGTAAGCTCCATGAGCACAGAAGAAGTACCCTATACCTGAATGCTATATTCTTCACCCGCTCCTCCACGCGTGTGTTCTGTCCCCTCTCTTCACTGTATTTCTGGTTCCCCGTGAAGCACTTCTCAGCCCATGAGCTATGCCTGCGCTACAGATATATGCTAAACATATATAAATAATAAATGAGCAAGTCAATGCAGTCCCAGAAGCTGTCCTCTGATTAGCACTAAATGCAGGAAATTTGACTATGGGTCAGTTTCACAAAGATGGACCTGCACCTAAATTATACTTAAGTGAGCAAATAACAGCTTTCAATCTTGTTCGAAATTTACAAAACACAAATGTACATCTGTTAGTTCCTTTATTGATGCATAAACTTTCACTGCCAGGGGTGAGTTGATGGCATTTCAGGGCGGGTGTGCTTGTCTAAATAAAAAAACATACACACTTTGCAAGTTTGCAAGGTATTCGCAGCTTTGTGGCAGGCAAATTCCCTAATTGTCTACAATCTGAGTTTTTCTTTTGTCGAGGGGAGGAGCAAAGCTCCATTCAGTGTAAGATGCTGGTAGGCAAATTCCAATCATCATGGATATGATCAGAGAGTTACTACTGTCAAGAGCAGACGTTGCTTCCCATCCTGTGTAAGAAGGGGAGGAACACCTAAAAAATCAAAGGGTTTGCACAGAGATGGAATTATCGATGGATAAGTGAGAAACAACTGTAAATGCACTTATGCATCACAATTATGTTTGTGCACGTGTACACTTGCAACATCCATGCATGTAAAAATTAGTTTCAGAGCAACGCCTGGGAATCTGCAGGTGACCCAGGTTTCTGGAGGGAGTCAAAGAATCGTTTGGGGATTCCATGGTAGCCAGAAGCTTACTCCAAGTGTAGATTTAAGTATATTGTTTACGAGAGAAGCTTTTCAATTAGGTTTTGCGAATCCAGCCCCAATGTACACGACTGTGACGCTATGAGTGGAGGTGTTGTCGCGGCACCGACAGATGCAAAGGTGTTTACACCCCAGCCTACCTGCCGTATTTTGCATACTTCAGGGGTGTGATCAAACACGTTTCTCATTAGATTTTCCAGTCTATCTGGTTTTCAAATACTAGAACCATTAGATTAAAATATGGGATTCTTATCTTTTCGGTACAGGGTAAAAGTGTAGAAATTAGTTTAATCATATGTGGAGAAGTGTGGCTCAACGGTTAGAGCAGGCAGACCCTGAAGCAGAGGTCAGACCCGGGACCAGGGTTCAATTCCCAACGTGGCAGGGTCTTGAGCTCAAATGTCCACGGACTCGATAATTCTCGCTTCGGGGCCTGACATAATCATGGGTTCGCACTCTGCTTGCTTAATCTCCACAACGCCCCCCCCCCCCCCCCCCTGGCGGGAAGCCTGGCTTTCACCTTGGGGATGCCCTGTAGGGGCTATCTCACAGGGAAAAGCCAGGACGGGTTCCCAAGGCAAGCGCTTAGAGACCCCTGGGTGATAAGCGCTATATAAATCCAATATACAATACTATGAAATTAGATATTTTATGAGCCTTGCGTTGATGGCGTGCTTAGATGGCATTTTCAGCAAGAATTCTTAAAAGAAAGAGGAACACTATATGCCTTCTGCAGCAGAAGGCAGTGTGTTCCTTTTGGTGTCAGGGCGCCCCAGTGTCACCCGCCACAGTGACAGCTGTGGCTAAAAGTAGTCCCTTGGATTGTTACCTCATTTCACTCCTGCGGGTGCTTAGACATTGAGCTCTGGGGGCTGTCCCGGCCCGGGCTCCCCACCGAGGGCGGTGGCTCGTCCTTGCCCTCACATCAACTTACTGTATTTAGTTGAACTGCTGCCATGGTGCGGCGGGCAGAGCTCTTTTTAGAGGCCGCGAGTCAGCTGCGCGCGAGGCACCCAGGCTGGCATGTCCTCATAGATGGCACGGCAGAGCCTTCGAAGAAGCAGGAATGCCAGTGGCGGCGCTCCAGGCAGAGCATTAAGATAGCAGAGATTTGATGTCCTCCCCTAGCAACTTCCCTGGATCCTGGCCAAGCCTCGGAGTTTCTGTCGCCAGCACGTTCCTTCCAGGAGAGAAAATGCAGAGATGCGCGAGAGCGTCTTCGTTAGCATTCTGCAGAGGGCACTGCGGGCGTGTTTTACGAGCAGCGAGGCCTGAGTCAGCCTTTCGTTCACAGTCTAGGATCTAATGGGTGCTGGTTGATGCAGAAAACTGCAGCATTTCAAGTACTCATCTGTGTACTGCTTTTATCTGTCCGCCTTTAACTCCATTTGTCTTATCACCTCTCCACCACTCACCTACAGCTCTAGACTGTTTATTCTGGAAGCGCTCTGCGACGCTAGCTAAACCAAGACATTCCAGAAGCCCCGGTGCTCTGCATGTTAATCAACCTGTCAGTAAAATTGAAATGCATCGCGGAACAGGTGATATCATTGTCTTAAAATACAAGTGGCCTGCATTATTTTCATCTTATGTCTCGTGTGGTATGCACTTCCTTCTCACTGCTCTTGGGCACAAGCCTGTGCATTGTGAGCGACCTAACGAAGTGTGGCGGCCACATCAAGAGCTGTATAGACCAATAATAAAAACACAAAAGTAAAGGTTACAGGGTTTGTAGTTTGGATTCCGAGCCCAGTGTTATTCCCATATATGACATTGGCTTTATCAAAACAGATCTCGGATGTGAGGAAACGTATGCCAACAATGCAAACTCCAAAAAAGGGCAACATTTTTAAATCTCCTTTGTGGAAATTACAAGAAATGTCCAAAAATATGCAAAATTACTCACTATTACAGGAAATGCTATTTTCATCATTTTGCACTATTTTTTTTTAGCATGCAAGTACTTCCCATTCTGGTGCAGGCTGGATCATACAAACCGATATGCAAATCATTGCGTTCCCTACCTAATACCCAAGATAGACTACAGTGGACTGTCCAAATTTAGGGGCCGATTGGGATGGCGGTGAATCGGCATTCTCCGGGCCGGCGGAAGCCACCGCCGGCCTGTAGGACGCAGATTCACCGCCGCGGCCACAGAAAACACCCACCGCCAGATTAGGATGGCAGTGGGATTGCGGTGGGACCAGCGCCGGAAGGCAGGTCCGTCCGCCGCTGATCCGCGGGGTGTGGAGGGCTATTTGGTGGCGGTGTCTGCAAGACACCGTCAGCCAAATTACGATGTGCATTGCAACATGCTTTTCCACTGTGGCTTTTCCGCCATGGAAAAACATGTGGTCTTTGGTAATTGGGGGCCCGTTGCGGGCCCCCAGGATGTCTGGAGGTGGGGGGTGCACATGGGGGGTACCCCCCAGCATTTACATGCACAAAGCGGCAGGCACGGCGCGGTGCCTGCCGCTTTGTGCATGTAAATGTAAAACATGCATTTTTAACCTTGCAGCGGGTGCTGCTTCAAGCAGCACCCGCCGCAAGGTTAAAGATACAGGATGTGACCGCCAGGGTGGCAGTCACATCCTAATTGCACCAAAGGGACCGCCGCTGTCCCTGCGGACGGTCCCTCCACCTCGGGGGTGGGGGACGGATGCAGGTCCGTCCGCCATCCTAATAGGCCCCTAAATTGCCTTGTTTATAAGTATGCCCCTTGTCTCTTGACCATTACATGTTCTAGGTGCCTTAGTTTGTCATTCCATCAATTGTGATACAATCCAGGTAGGCTACACAAAACTCTTCTAGCTCTGAGTGAACACGGTTCACCAATTGCTAGAAAGGAGGAGGGGTATTTTTTAATCAAACTGACAATACCTTGAACTGGAATTGCCCCGTGGCATAAAAAAATTCGGTCTTCTTGTTTATGTTTATGTTATGTTTATGTTAAATTAACTTTTTGAGCGCAACTAACACCATTAGGTTCCTTGGCGCTTTGCTGAGGGAGCAGGGAGGAGAGACATAAAATAACGGCTAATTATAAGACTCACTGAAGAGGAACGTTTTAAGGGAGGATCTAAACTTGGAGTAAGGAGAGGACAACCTAAGAGATAGGGGTAGGGAGTTCCAAAACGACGGGGCTAAAAATGAAAACCTAAGGCCACCGTGTTTCTTCCTCTTGAATCTGGGAACTGATAACAGGGCCATCTGAGATGACCGAAGGGTTCGAAGAGGGACATACGGGTGAAGCAGGGAAGAAATGAAAAGGGGGCTGTGACCTGTAAGAGATTTGGAAATAATGCAGCCAAGCTTGAATTTGCAGCGGGCAGATACCGGAAGCCAATGGAGACTTTTTAAAAGGGGGCGAACATGTTGATCTCTGGGTTGGTGGTGAATCAGGCGAGCCGCCTGATTTTGGATCAACTGGAGTCTCCTAAGTTGATAAGCAGGAATGCCTACGTATAGTGCATTTGCGTAGTCAAGCCTAGACATGACTAACGCAAGCAGGGCCAAAATGAGGGCATCGGTGGTAAGTAGGCGAGAGATTTTACGTATTTTCCTGAGTTGGAAGTGGCTTGAGGAAACTACGGCGCTTATCTGGGGCATCATAGAGAGGTCACTGCTTATGACTACTCCCAGACTTTTGGCTGAATTGACAGGGCAGGGGGGACTGCCAAGGCTAGCAGGCCAGAAGGAAGGGTGCCAGGGATTGGAGGGTCCCCCGACAAGAACCAGCTCGGTCTTGTCGGGGTTGAGCTTTAGGTGGTTTGAGCCCATTCAATTGCTGATGAAACAGAGGGTGTTTTGAAAAGTGGTGATAGATTCATCAGAGGAGTCGATGGTAAAAACCAGTTGAATGTCATCCGCGTAATTGAACGCGGAGACATTAAATCTACGGAGGGAACGGATTAACGGGGCCAGGTATAAAATAAAAAGGAGGGCGGATAAAGAAGAGCCCTGTGGGACACCGCAAGTCAGCTCGACTTGAGTGGCGGAGAACTGGGACAGCCTGACTGCTTGATGGCGTTGAGTCAGGAAAGACCGAACCCAGTCCAGGGCGGTGCCCTGGATACCAGCCTCTCTGACATGGTCGACCAAAATGTCATGGTCGACCGTGTCAAAGGCGGCCGATAGGTCCAGGAGGACCAGAGCCTGACAGGTGTTGGAGTCGGCCCCCCAGCGCAATTCGTCCATCACAGAAAGGATGACTGCTTCTGTGGAATGCGCAGGTCTAAACCCAGCCTGCTGGGGATCCAAGACACACGAGTCTTCCACAAAAGTGCTGAGGGTTTGGGTGACATGTGACTCCAGGACTTTACTGAGGAAAGGGAGGAGGGAGATTGGGCGATAGTTGCTCATGATGGACGGGTCTGCCGAGGGTTTTTTCAGAATGGCAACCACCTCGGCACGTTTGAAGGATCCAGGGACCTCCCCCGTAGTCAAAGAGTTGTTTAAAAGGGCTAGGGGGGGTTCAGGACAGGAAGTGAAAGCTTCCCGAAGGGCCGAGGGGGGGGCAACAATCGCTAGGGCAACCAGAGGAGACTTTATGCAGAAGGGAAAGGAAATTGACCTTTGAGATGGGGGGGATCTGGGTTAAGGTGTGAGTATTGAAGTGGCAGGGGGCACTGGGCAGGGGGGGACGGGTGAGGCTTGAGCAGAAATGCTAGTTTTGATCTTAATAATTTTGTCCACAAAAAATTGGTTCAGGGAGTCACACAAAGGCTGGGAAGGGAGGGGAGCAATGGTGACTCTCGCCGGGTTGGACAATTCCTCAACAATTGAAAATATGTCTTTGGACTTGTTTGAGGAGTCCAGGATTTTATTAGAGAAATAGCGAGATTTAGCCAGGGCTATTGCAGACTTGTACTCTCTCAGCTGAGGAATATCCCCGACGCCAGCGCCTTTCAGCCTGACGGAGACTGAGTTTTAATGCTTTGAGATCCTCGGTGAACCACCTATGGGCGTCGTGACTGCGCCTCGTCTTGACTGGTTTTAAAGGTGCCACCGAGTCAGCAGCGGAGATAAGCCATTGGGTGAGATTCTCTGACTGAGAATCCGTGGAGATAGTGGGTCCCGTAGTGAGTGGGGCAGATGAACTAAGGAGGGAAGTGAATTTATTGAGATCGGCCTTGTTCCAATTGCGTGCCAGGAAGTTGGATTCTCGAACAGTAGTGGCGGAAGAGGGCATGGCTAAAGAGAAAGTGATTAAAATGTGATCTGACCAGAGGCAGGGGAGAATGAGGGGTGCAGAGATGTCTAGGGAAGAGGTCCAAACCTGGTCCAAAATATGACCTTTAACATGTTTGGGTGTGTGTATATGTTGTATATAGTTGAAGCCCAACATGAGGTCTGAAAAGGCTAATGAGTCAGAGGTTTCATGGGAGTCCGACGGCCAATAATTGAAGTCGCCCAGGACCAAAACATTAGCATTGTTAATGGTGAGCTGGGAGATAAGGTCGCCGAACTGGACTGAAAAACTAGGCATAGATTGGGGGGGGGGCGATAAGTTAAAACACATATGAGTGAAGACCCAGGCTGCTCCAATCTGAGTACGAGGCAGTCAGTCATAGGGATGCTAGGAGTGGGCACTGGGGAGAAACGAATGGAGTGCCTAATGATGGCTGCAACCCCGCCGCCAGCTTTGCCAGAGGGGCGGTTAGCTTGCAGTATGTAATATCCCGTGGGGATGGCTGCCAGAATATCAGGAGAAGAGTCATCTGTGAGCCAGGTCTCGGTCAGAAACAGGATGTCAGGCTGTTCCGAACCCAGGAGATAGAAGATATCTGACTGGTGGCTGACCAGAGACCGGGTGTTGAGGTACATCACAGATAAAGGAGAGTTAGAAGCTCTTACCAGTGGGGAAATACAGATATTGGGACCCAGAACAGGAGGCCTGGAGGTAGGTGATAGGGAGATAATCTCAGGGAAAGTTTTCCTGGCCGTGAGCAGGCCGCATAGTGCAAGCCTGGGGGAGGACTCGGGAGGGGGGAGTGCAAGATCGTGAAGTGAAATGAGGGATGAACGAGGATAAGTTAGGAGAGAGGCAGAGTGACATGCCCCGTGCCCCGGCCGGCCGCGGACGGGCGCGGACGGGCTTAACTTAGGCGCAACTCCGGCGCGCCTCCGTCGCGCCCGCTGCGCTCGTCCGCTGCGCTGACACATAGTAGCCGTTTAAATAGGGGCGGAACGAGGGTGGAGTGTCAGGGATACACTATGCTGAATGAAGCCCAAGCAAAGATGGCGCCCGCTGCTGCTGGGAACCCGCGATAACAATCAGCCCCCAGCCAGCAGCTCACCTCTGGAACTAAAGAGCGAAGTTAGTGACCTGCATAACAAAAGGTAGGGTGAAAATGCAATTTAAAAACAGTGCGTTACATAAAAACGCCACCGCTCGCGATCAGCGGGGCGAAATGCAGAAAATGCGAAGAGAAGCTCTCTCTCTCTCTCAACTCTCTCAATGTCCGCAAGCCAGCCCACTGCCACCGGGCTGCCTGCCAAACACTAAGCGAGGGGCGAATCACGCTCCTAAATAGGGGCGGAACGAGGGTGGAGTGTCAGGGATACACTATGCTGAATGAAGCCCAAGCAAAGATGGCGCCCGCTGCCGCTGGGAACCCACGATAACAATCAGCCCCCAGCCAGCAGCTCACCTCTGGAACTAAAGAGCGAAGTTAGTGACCTGCATAACAACTTGGTGGTAAAGCAATCTGCTAGTTTCCACTTGGTGGTAAAGCAATCTGCTAGTTTCTATTGTTCATATCAAAGGTGCTCAAGTGCTTTGCAGCACCCAAGCTCATCAGCTCTGGAGATCGGATACACATTGGTCTTGGTGACTTTGTTGAGGCCGCAATAGTTTACAATACAGAGCATGTGTGTGCCGGACTTTGGGCAGACTTTCCTTCGTCTTTCTGCCATATCTCCCTCCTACCTCTTTACCCTCTTGTAATTGTTTGTGGGTGCCGCTCGCAGTCGTCTTTTGCTGAAGCCTTTCCCTGACTCTGAAAACCAGCTTCCAATTGAACTTGCCTTGTGACCTGGGAGCCCGTGTGCTCGGTCACCAGCTTGCCGTGAGGAGACTACGCCTTTGCTACCGGGAGCGGGACTGCGAGGACCAGAGGTGCTTGCGCAAGAACATCCCGCGCACCTGGTGCCTCTTCCCGCCCCCCTCCTCCTTCTACTTAGCCCAGCCTCCTGACGCGAACGCGGGACGCGCACGGACGGAAGCGCGGGCGAAGACCGGGCAAAGAGCGGGCCGTTTGAGGCCGTTCGAGTACGGGAGAGTCCGGTCTGGGCCCCCCTCTTTTGCCATATCTGGTCCCCCAACCAACGGAGCAATGTGCACTAGAGAAACCAGAAGCAAAACGACACTAGCTGCGGCCGGAGTCGCTAAGGGCACCATTGACAATTATTTTGTCAAAGCCGGATCACTTCTGATTGAGGAAATAGAGGTGCTAGAGAGACGAATTTCCCAGGAAATTGACTGGGTTAGGAGATCCTCAATGGGGCCAATGGCTCAAGCTAGAACCCCGGAGGGGAGACTTGAACCTACAAACAGTGTAATGAGTGACCCGGGAGTACTCCAACCACCTAGTGTTCTAACAACTGACCCCGATTTTACAATCGAGGCACCCAGTGAACTTGAGGACATGAGTTTAATGGCCCTCCCTAACTCCCAAACGCCTCAAATCTCACCAGGAATCCTTCCCCCAACACTTGAACCCAACATAGTGGTAGCTAATGACAAAGAGTCTAGCTCTGATAGAGACAGGGGGGTCAGGGAAGGTGCAATACAAAAAAAGAAGAGGGGTGGACAAAACAAAGAAGATAATAGGACAAAGTCTCCAAAATCTAAATCATCGAGGGGAAAAGGTGCGAAAGGAGGTACCACAGTTACTAACTCAGAGAAGCCGGGTACTATAATTTCACCCATAGTTCACAGCCTAACGGTACCACCACCGGTTACAAACATCACTTTAGTGGACAATTCCAGCGATGATATCACACTGGAGGATATTGGCACACTTCTTAGGTCCCTACTGAGCCCTCTTGAAGCTCGCTTGATCAAGATCGAAGCTAGGTTAGTCAACATCGAAAAATCTACGGTGCAACTAGCTGATTCGAAGAAACTTGATCTTAATGGAGCTAAAGTAGCAAAAGGGGGTCCTGATCCAAAGCTTAAAAAGGGAAATGAACCCACTTCAGTTGTAAAGAACAAGCTACCTAACACTGACTCCCAAAACCCACAAGTCAATCCAAACAAGACACTGCAACTTCCGGCCAACTCCAACACCAACAACGCCCCCCAAAAACCCAGCAGACATCAATTTCGACCCCAATTACCATCCCCCCATCTAAAGATTCTGCTCCTATCATGGCCGATACTAAGGGTGATCTAACACTTATGGGAGAGAAATCCAACCCCATCCGTAAACCAAAACCTGTCAACCTTCCTCCAGAGGCTGCCCCTTATACCCTAGTCCTGGCAGGGGTTCCTGAATTAAAACCTATGGCAACTGAACCAACATCTTCACTTAGGAACAAGGTTTATCAGCTGGTTATCCACATATAGACCACTCCCGAGAGGAATAACCAGTGATATTTCCATGGTCAGACGGGCCCCTTGGGTAGGATATTCTAGAAAATCAATAAGGGGAAACTGTGTCTTAGTTACCTTTAGAGAGCCGGGCACAGCTGCTTACATCTGCGCCTTGGCTTCTGACGACCAAGGCAGCAACATCCAAGCCCTTCCCCTCTCATTCTTCTATCCCTCAAGTTTATATAACCTGGAGGATCATAGATGGGGGCAACACCAAGAGTTGCTGGATGACTGGGAAAGCTGTCGTAGGGAGAGAAGTGTTCCATTTCATCACAGGGGAAGACCTATAGACCACTTTTTACCGTACGGGGACGAGGCAGGTTGGGAGACTATTACCAGGAGGAGGGGCGGAGGGGGAGGAATCATGAGAGGAATTCCGGGGCCTCATAGAATGCATTATCCTGCCCACCTCCCTACCTATAACAGATATAGCACTTTGGAAATGGTAGATTGACGCTTGGATACTGAGGGGTGTGAACTGCTCATATCCCATTGGACAGGGAATAGTACGCTCCCAGTACCAACACCACACACAAGGGCACAAAATGAATTAGAACTAAATTTAGCTCTGGAGCCTATTCTAGTGGATCCAATCGTGACTCATACCAATATAAGACCGGCTCTGAGCCACTCACCCCCAATTCAGATGGGTATTTCAGAGATTAGCGTTGCTAACATCATCACCAAAGGCCCTTCTATTACCAAACTACACCCCATGACCCTGATTTCATGGAATGTCGCGGGATTAGCTAGCAAAATTGACTGCCAAGAGTGGCGTTCTTTTATTAGTTCAAAAAATATACTACTCTTTCAGGAAACCTGGGCGCGTGAGGAACTCTCATTTCAGGGATACGCAGTCTTTTCCAAACCCGCTAAGTGGGGGGGAAGGGGTAGGCCATCTGGAGGACTCGCGACATGGGTAGCATCGGCTGCCAGGCTACCTGTTTGGAGACAGACTCCGACGATATTCTGGCCGTCCTATTAGAGAGGCCAAATTCCTCGAAATTGGTGGTCGTTAACATATACTCAAGACCGGTACCCATGTCAAAAGAATCTAATACCATAGAGGAACTCTCTGCGTTCCTAGATGGCATCCCATGGGAACTCCAATGCCTGGTGGGAGGCGATCTAAACTCACAGTATGAATCACTACCAGGCTCACGAGATGGCCCCTCTCTTGAGGAAGATTCACGTTGGCTTGTTCCTGTGACGGCGGCGCCTCCCCCCAGGGCCTGGACCCCCCTGGCCTTGCAGATAACTGCCCTTACTCTAAATCAAGGCTTAAGGGCCTGCAATGGGCGTTGCAAATCAGACACAACAAGTACCTACACTTATAACAAATCTGGTAGTGAATCGAGACTGGATTATATCCTTGTCAAATTATCAATGTGGTCGCAAATAGTTGATTTTAAAGTTATCGAGAGAAGGAATAGTGACCACAATGCCCTGGAACTCTCGTACTCCTTACCGGAGAATGAAGACACAATGCTTGGTTCGCATAAAGATAAGTCAGGACTCCTACTAGAAAATAACCGGAGAAAAGTCAGGTGGGAGAAACTGGCTATCAGCGGTGATAAATTACCAAAACTATATGCAAGGATTATCCCGCTTTTAGAGAAGGCTTTCCAGATAGGGAATGATGTGGATGGAGTGGCAAACAGAGAAAAGCGCGCCCAGACCCATGCAGACCTAATTAGCACTTTAGAGCTAGATTTGTTTTCAAAAGCAGGGGAAAAAAAAGGACCCATAGCTAAGAAGACCTGGTATAACGACACCTGCAGGGAGTCTAAAGCCAAATTACTACTTGCAATAAAGGGGCGAAAAAGCAGGGAAGAAATCCAAGCCAGGAGAAGGTCCTATAGAAAGCTCTTGGTGAACGCAAGGGCTGAGTGGGATCAAGAATATTGGGAAAATCTCTCAAGATCACTAACCATTAAAGACTCGCGCAAATTCTGGCAAATAGTCTCCAATGGCACAGATGACTTATCCTCAGCAATTGAGCCTAATATAGCTCCTAGCCTATGGCAGAGTCACTTTCAGGCACTTTATACAATGGAGGAAGGGTCTCCGAATACAACAAGCAGCATGCTAGTCACAGGTCCAATTGGCGACCCTTTCACTGAAAAAGAGGTGAGGGTGGCCATAGCTGGTTTGTCCGCAGGGAAAGCCCCTGGTCTCGACGGGGTACCCGGGGATCTATTCAAGCAGGAATCAGGGATATGGGCCCCATACCTTACATTGATATTTAACGCTATCCTGGGGGGAATGGAGGTCCCGGATACTTGGTTGGGAGCAGAGGTGGTTCCAATTTATAAAAAGGGGTCCCCTCTGGTCCCAGCCAACTATTGTCCAATCAGTCTTATTGACATATCCCAAAAGCTTTTTGGAAGACTGATCCTGGACCGGCTACAGGATTGGATAGAGGAGACGGGTATTCTGACTCCCTACCAGGCATGATTCAGACAGGGGGTCTCTACATTGGACCAAATCTTTAGGCTGAACCTCTTATATTGGAGGACAGCAGTAATTGAGGGCGGTACTTTGTATACTGTCTTCGTAGACTTGCGTGCCGCCTTTGATTTGGTACCTAGAGCAAAACTATGGAAAGTCATGGAGGAGTTGAATGTCCCGGGAGACATCTTGGCAATCCTGATGAGATTACATCATAACAACTATGCCCGCATTAGGTGTGGCAGAGGTGGCAATTTAACCGAAAGGTTCCCTGTTCGCAGAGGGGTAAGACAGGGTTGTGTGCTGGCACCGACCCTGTTTTGCCTCTTCGTGAACGGGGTAGTTGCCCACCTGACCAGGATTCCCAACACTGATGCCCCAAAACTGACTGGCAGCAGGGTGCCTGCAATTATGTTTGCAGACGACACCCTGCTGCTGTCTAAATCCCCAATGGGCATTCAACGTGTCTTGGACGGGTTTATGCAGTTCTGTTCAGAGCGGGGACTCGAAATTAACCCACAGAAAACTAAATACATGATTCTCAACCCCAAGCCCCATAACCGTGCACCACCCAAGTTGGGAACAGTCCAATTGGAATGAGTGCATACAATTGAATATCTGGGGATGACTCTTAATGAAAATTTAACGTGGTCGGCTCACCAGTCAAAAGCAAACATCAAACTGGCACAGTTGGTGGGTGGCACTATGAGATTAGTGAACAAATCTCCCTACCGGCCACTTAGCCCCATTATTCATATATACAAAGCACAGGCCCGGGGGGGGGGGGTGTTACATACGGGGGCGAGCTGTGGGGCCACATCCCATCATCTAAACTTTTAACAATTGAGAACAAATTCCTGAGACAGATTGTTGCTCTTCCACAGAGTACTCCACTACTCCCTCTTAGATTGGACATGGGCATCCGGCCCATACCGAAGGAGCTGGGTCTCAAGCCTTTGGCATTCTGGCGGCGTCTATGGAGCAGTCCAGACCTTTCAAATTATAGAGCTGAGTTACAGGAATTTTTACAGTTACCCAACGCCAAAAGAATACCGTGGCTGACTTACATCAAGGGAACTCTGGAGGCAATTAGACTCCCTGAACTATGGTCGGACCCATTAAACACCAGTACAAAGATCCCGAAAAAGGCACTCGGGAGAGTTTATTACGAACACATGCTCTTCAGAGCTACCGAAGGCACCCGGGACGGATCACTATCCAACCAGTTCATAAAAACGAAAGATTCCTATCAACTAGAAAGTGTCTTAGATGCCATGACCCCAGCTTTAACTAGGAAACTATTCCTCCAATGGAGATATGGAACTCTTCCCCTGGCATCATTTACAGCATCATGGTCTTGTCGCTCCTCCTCAGAAAGCTGCCCGGCATGTGCCCACCCAAAGGAAAACGACGCTCATGTGGTTTTCTTCTGCCGGGGCTATGAGAGGAGCAGGAAATACTGGCTAGTCCCTCTGCTCAGGAACTTGGGATTCAGAACTTTTTCACCCGCCTACAGAGTCTTAAAGAAAGATCTATCTCCCACTTTAGTTTTTGCTCTATCCAAATTTTTAACTTCAATGTGGTTTGCCCGAAGCCGTTGTGTAAAGAGACTTGAAGACTCGAGACAGACTTAAATTGTGGCACATTTCTGTTGTTACCTCTTTTTAATACTTTGATCACTAATGTTGTTTATTGCATTTTTAAATTTTATATATGATGTAATGTACATCTTTTATGATCTTGTGATCGAAATAAAGATTTTTCGAACCGGAATTGTTTGTCTAGCAACTGATGTAAATTGGAACTGATGTAATCTTGTAATTTTGTGGAACCTCATGTAAAGCGCTCTGATACCTCCGGGTCTAGCCAGTGAGTCAAGGAAAGACATGGCTTGGCAGTTCGGGCTGGACTGTTTCCATGGGGCACAGGGTCAAGACTGATTTGCATATGGCCATGTCTGAACTGGGGTGGCTTGGTGAGCAAAATAACGATGGATTAAACCCAGATCTGTGACTGGGGGTGAACGTTTTGCCATTGTGCACCATTTCGTCAATCATCTTGTGTGTTTTGCTGTTCACCCTATGTGGGAAGGGTATGCCCAGACGTGGGTCTCTTGCTTACTAAGCCACTGGAGTCAAGCTATACTGGCTGAAGAAGGCTGATAGCCAGGAACCTGTCCTAGGATGCTTGATTCTGGTCCAGGAAAGACATGGCTTGGCAGTTCGGGCTGGGCTGTTCCCATGAGGCACAGGGTCAAGACTGACTTGCATATGGCCATGTCTGAACTGGGGTGGCTTGGTGAGCAAAATAACGATGGATTAAACCCAGATCTGTGACTGGGGGTGAATGATTTGCCATTGTGCAACATTTCGTCCATCATCTTGTGTGTTTTGTGAGTCTTGCTCTTGACAGGAGGACTATCTCCTGTGTTAGTATCATGAACACAGACATGTGTCATGTGTCAACATTGGAGCAAATGAGAATACATAGGAAAATTGGCCCAAAACCTCTCTACATTTACTCTGCTGCAAGGTGTCAACTCAGGAGCAAGCAATACCCCTTCCAGAGATCCATCAAATATGTCAATTTGCAACAAGCCAGTAAGAGCCTCACAGTCTACCTTAGCCTCCTCTGCCATGGGCATGATGTTCATTGTATAATCTTACCATGCTAGTTCATATGGAACACCCTTCCAGGTTTTCCTGGGCCACCTGTTTCAACCAAGTATTTCACATGAGATACTTTCTGCACTACCTTGTATGGCCAATGCTATTTATCTTCCAAAGCTTTGGGACAAAATGGGCTTCAGTACCGAAACCTCCTGACCGTGGCACCCAGTCAGAGTCACTTTATGGTCATACCATTCCTTCATTAGCTGTTGGCTAGCCTAATGGTTTTGCTTTACTTGACTTGTGTAATACACCATCAACTTCCTGAGCCCAATCGCAGTGTACCTCATACTTCTGAAGTGACTCAGGAGCTCCTTCCCATCCTTCTCTAATCAATGTGAGAGGTCCTGTTATGGGTTTTCAAATAGAAGCTTAAATGGACTGAACCTCTCTCCCTTATGTGGAATCTCCTATTAAGCAAATAAGACACCGGACTGGAGAAGATCCCACTTTTTCCTGAGGTCCTTTGAAAGAGTTATCATCATGGTCTGAACGGCTTTGTTATATCTCTCCACTAAACCCATTAATTTGGGGGTAGTACACTGTGAAGAAGTCACATTAGCTTGCTCTCATATCTCTCTCATGTGAGAAGAGATTAAGTTGTTCTCCAGTCAGAAATGGTTGACGTAGGAAATCCAAAACTTGAAAAGATTCCTAAACGAGCCCTAGCTACCGCCTCTGGAGTCATACTTCTCAGAGATATCACTTCAAGATACCTGGTGCATGATCCACTACAACCAATATATATTTGTTGCCTGATGTTGAGGGTGGGTTGACTGGACTAACAATGTCTATTCCCACACACTGAAAAAGAACACCTGCAACCGACAGAAGCACTAACAGTGCCTTCACCTTACCTCCAGATTTACCTCTCAATCGGTAAGAGGGACAGTCATACAGAATCTCTCAGGGTCTTCCTAATGTCTGAAATACCTGCTAAGGGCACTTTGTGAGCCAGTTCCTGTGCCTTAGTGAAATCACTATCCTCTTGCTAGTAATAGACTCAGGATTCACTGGCTCACTATAGAGTAGGACATTCTCCCAGCCAACATAGTAACTTCCTAGCACTTATTTGCAGATCAGTCCTGGGCTTCACTATGAAGTCCGACAAACGTATGGCAGTCAAGCTATGCCTTGTGGAAATCTTACTGGGTATGTCGTAGAGCAGATAGTAACCACTGCAGGTCTGGTAGAGACCCAGACTCCAACACCTGGTCCACTTCACTCTCCTCTCTGTTAGGAGCAGTGGTAGGAATGTCACAGCCAGTGCCTTCTTAGTGTTAGCCCTAGTCCACTGATTACCTTGTCCCGGTCTCTGAAAATCGTAAATGGATCCAATCTTTCCTTGAGACTGATATGCTACCGCTGTTCTTGTCAAAATATTCAATGTTGTCCAATCCATATAAGTTCCTGATTCAGGCACTAAACCAGGATCAACCAAGTCATTGCCCAACAGGCATCCAGTACCTTGATTCACTTTCACGCCTACATCAACCATGGCAGGCTATTCATTGAGTTTCACCTCAACTCAGGCAATCTGATATTCCCAACCCTATTCATGGCTACTAAGCTTGTGTAATTAGCATCATGAAGAATCTCTTTGGGTTTGCGATAATTGCTCTCAGACATAATTCTATGAGCTCCTGTACCCCTCACGACAGGAAGCTTCCTCCCTTTGATACTAGCCAATGGCACAAACCCCGTAGTGTTTTGAAGAATGTGCTTCAGAGCATTTAGGAACTAGGTTAGCTGCACCCGGGTCCCTTCCTCCATAGTCAATACACTAGCTATGATATGTGCAGTTGGTGCAGGATCTTTCCACCTGACACTCACTCTCATAATACCCCTAGTTCGTTGTGACACTCAAGTTATCACCTTGGGCTAGGAAGTATCTTTTTGCCTTCCTTTTTTCTTCCTTTCTTCCTGACTTGGAACCCAATTACCTTTCTGTTTGTGTCCCCTCTGGATCCTTGGAAATAGTCCTGGCCCTTAGCCTCTGATTTGAAACCAGTCACTGGACAGTTTCACTCCTCTTTTGTCTTACAGCCATTCGACTCCAGCCCTTTGTTAACCCTGTTAGCTAACTCTTTCTCGGCCAACACTGAAAGATTATATGGATGCCTCTCTGTAAGATTTGACAGGCATTACCTAAGTGGGCTATGACACTCCTCCAGGAGCCACTCTCTAAGTATCAACTAGTTCAGAACATGAATATCCTAGCCGCTCGTTCCAATCACACAATACTCAATTGACCCAAGTCTTAAATAGTAAACCATCTGTTGACTTATTTTCTTTAAACCTTTGTAGGGATTGAGCTGGATTCAGTCCAAACCTTCTGACCAGTGTGTCTTTCATTAACTCATTCACCATTTGCTCCACAACAGGAATCCTTCCAATCACTGCTATCCCTTTCATAGGCAAGCAACTCATGAGAGTTGCTTTCCTTAGGCATATCATTAAAAAAATCACAAACCATTCCAAAATATCTTTCCTCCACCTACATGTGCACAAGCTCTTTTTAAATCTTGGCAAGAACTCTAGAAGAGTTGGAAGTGGAATATATTTTCTCAGATGTAGCTGTCGTAGCTGCAATCTGGAGCTTTTCTTTCTCTAAATCTGTCCTCTTTATCCACATTTATCTAATTTTCCTTTACTTGCCTTTATATTTCCTGCTCCTCATGTGCCCTTTTTATTTCCTTATAGACCCATTCTTTTTGTCTCTCTCTCTCCTCTTTTCCTTTTGTTTCTAGCAAGTTAATATCAGCTTCTCAGCAGACTTAATGGCCTTCTCCTCGTCCTCATTTTTAGCTTTCTAGAGAGCCTGCTGCAGTTTTGGGGTCTCTACTGGGCATACACCTCCCAATGGAATCACTCCTGGAGAAATTGTGCCAGTGACTGTCATGGAGAATCGTTGGAAAGAAATTTTTTGGATACACACAGAGTATGTCTAGGGGAAAGCAGGGCTATGCTAACTTCCACAGAGTCCATCACAGTGTCCTCCCTCTTCTCCAGTTTCTGTAACTCGCTTCTGATATATCTCACAAGGACCTCCTGTTCCTTGTTCTGGGATCCCTTCACCCTCATCCATACAAAGATCCATCATGTGATCCAAGGACAGGGTGTCAAGATGTACTTCTTTCAACCTTGCTACTGATATGTTTGCTGTGTTGGTTTTACTCTGTAATGGTTGGACTTATTGCTGTGAGTTGGAACTAGCCTTTGTAGGACCTCGTGCTGATTGCTATCAATTGTCAGACCCTATTTCGTGGGCCACAGGGCAAGTAGGGGTTACTAGAGTACAGCTTTGGAGACTGGGGTATTTTGCCTCCACTGTCCTAGGTCCGTCCAACCATGACTTTGCAAACCGGGTCAAGTTCTAACTCTTTGGCAATTGACTTTCAGTAGTAGCTAGAGGGAGCAGTCACAGGATTTGCAGCGACGCTAGTATGGGGGACAAAAGGCTCAGAGCTGAACAAACACCCAGCAGCACATTAATGTGAATGTCTATCACAGTGCTATTCTATAAGATAGGAGAGAACTTTATTACACTGAAAACTCAATAATATGCAAAGACAAAAAGTGCCAGATACCCAATAAGCTTGTATTAGGCTATATCAGCTATGAAGGCTGGTCCCCTCTCTCTCTGTTCCCTCCCTTTCCTACCACTCTCATAGTCTATGGTCTAAGGAGGGTAATAATCAGTGCAGGTATGTTAGATATTAGTCAATTTGGGCTGTAGTAGTTCCCAGTCCCTCAACTGTTGTCTGGGTTGCAGTTGGCTACAGAGATGCACTGGCTACAGACAATTTATGCAGTTTCCTCGCTTGGGTCAGGCAAACATATATCTCTTATTGATATCCGGGACACAGCAGCTGCAGGCAATTGTCTTCGGATGGTGGTCCGCTTCAGGGTTTGACAGCATCAGCAGTAGGTGGGCCTTGTGGCTCTAGCACATCCTATCATACTGTGTGTAACATGCTTACCAGACACATACATCCATGCACACAGAATTGAGAACTAGGATTTTGGGTCCATTGTTAGGAGCGTAAATTTACACAAGTGGGCTGACACTCTTATGATGTTGATAATTAGGCATGGTCGCACTAAGATCACTATAAAATACAGTATGCTGCCACCAACATACTACATGCATGACTCTGTAAAAGGGAAATTAGGGCCATATGTAGGTAACTTGGAAATACCGATTCCTAAATACCGAATTTTACCGAATCGATATTTAGAAATCAGTATTTCCCATGTATGTAAAAAATCGGTAAATTTTAAAGATTCGGTAAAAGTCATAAAATTGTTACCGATTCCACAATACCGATCGGTATTTATCAAATCAGTAAATACCGAACGGTAAATATTACCGAATCGGTAAATACAGAATCGGTAAATACCGATTCGTAAATTTAAAAAAACGCAATTTAGGAATCAGCCAATCCTGTGCAGCCACCACCCCTCCCAACCAGGCAGTGGCCACACCCAGGCAGGTGCACTCAATCAGAAGCTTCTTGAGAGGCTGGGAGTGCAGAGGAGAGCAACAGAGAGTCCACTGGGTGAACTTTTCCAGCAAAACGTTCACAATGGCCAGCCAGGACACAGAAAGAGATGGAGGAGAAAGGAAAAGGAAACTGAAATTCAGCCAAAAGGAACTGCAGGTCCTTGTGGAGGAGGTAGTAAAACAGCATACCAAGCTGTTTGGGAAGCAATCCTAGTAAGTGGATGAATCGGAAAAAATAAAAAATCTGGCAGGGAATCCAGGCACAGGTGAATGCCATAGGAGTGACCCCCCGGGACATTGAAGTGCTCAAGAAACTGTGGTATGACATCAGGAGCATCACCAAAAAGAAGATGGCGGATCTAAAAAAACAAGCCAGCAAGAGAGGAGGCGGGAGGAACAGAGCACCTGCCCTGACTGAACCTGGGCAGCTTGTGGAGTCCACGATAGAGCCAGAAAGTATCTGTGGAATTGGGGATGCAGACAGCTCTGCCAGAGCTGCTACCAAACAAGGTAAGAAGCATGCACAGCATTGTGCACTCCCACTTTCCCTATCCCAAATCTCCAATTAGGCTGTGTGAATCCCACTCCAGTACAGGTTTTTGTTAAGACCAGCAATGCATTATGGGAGATGTAGTCAGTAAAATCCCTATCATGACAGTAATCGCACTGAACAACAAGGCATGTGACACACATCATCGATAAGCAGGCAGAGGACAATGAGATAGTGTGGCAGATATGAATATTTAATATTGGAATGCAGGGCTGCAGGACCACTGAGCTAATGTACAATTTCTGTCCACAGGCGAGACATCGTGCAGGACTGCTCAAGACAAGGGAGAAAGGGCACCCCAGAAGGACAGAACAAAAAAGGCTAGTACACGTGCAGGGCACACCACACCACCACAGCCAGACATGGCTTGGCAGTTCGGGCTGGACTGTTCCCATGAGGCACAGGGTCAGACTGATTTGCATATAGACATGTCTGAACTGGGGTGGCAGAGTGGGCTAAAGAACGGTGATGGATTCAATCCAGATCTTTTGACTGGGTGTGAGTGTTTGATTGATTCAGATGCTCCGTCCATCACCACCCCCTTTTGTACCGCATTTGGCCGCCATAAGTGTGGCAGGGTATACTCAGACGTGAGTCCCTTGCTCACTTTGCCACTGGATTCAAGCAAGCTGGGCTGAAGACGGCTGGAATGCCAGAAACCGGTCCTCGGAAGCTTGTTTCCGGTCCAGGAAAGACATGGCTTGACAGTTCGGGCTGCACTGTTCCCATGAGGCACAGGGTCAGACTGATTTGCATATAGACATGTCTGAACTGGGGTGGCAGAGTGGGCTAAAGAACGGTGATGGATTCAACCCAGATCTTTTGACTGGGTGTGAGTGTTTGATTGATTCAGATGCTCCGTCCATCACCACCCCCTTTTGTACCGCATTTGGCCGCCATAAGTGTGGTAGGGTATACTCAGACGTGAGTCCCTTGCTCACTTTGCCACTGGATTGAAGCAAGCCGGGCTGAAGACGGCTGGAATACCAGAAACCGGTCCTCGGAAGCTTGTTTCCGGTCCAGGGAAGACATGGCTTGGCAGTTCCCGGTCCAGGGAAGACATGGCTTGGCAGTTCGGGCTGCACTGTTCCCATGAGGCACAGGGTCAGACTGATTTGCATATAGACATGTCTGAACTGGGGTGGCAGAGTGGGCTAAAGAACGGTGATGGAGTCAACCCAGATCTTTTGACTGGGTGTGAGTGTTTGATTGATTCAGATGCTCAGTCCATCACCACCCCCTTTTGTACTGCATTTGGCCGCCATAAGTGTGGCAGGGTATACTCAGACGTGAGTCCCTTGCTCACTTTCCCACTGGATTCAAGCAAGCTGGGCTGAAGACGGCTGGAATGCCAGAAACCGGTCCTCGGAAGCTTGTTTCCGGTCCAGGAAAGACATGGCTTGACAGTTCGGGCTGCACTGTTCTCATGAGGCACAGGGTCAGACTGATTTGCATATAGACATGTCTGAACTGGGGTGGCAGAGTGGGCTAAAGAACGGTGATGGATTCAACCCAGATCTTTTGACTGGGTGTGAGTGTTTGATTGATTCAGATGCTCCGTCCATCACCACCCCCTTTTGTACCGCATTTCGCCGCCATAAGTGTGGTAGGGTATACTCAGACGTGAGTCCCTTGCTCACTTTGCCACTGGATTCAAGCAAGCCGGGCTGAAGACGGCTGGAATACCAGAAACCGGTCCTCGGAAGCTTGTTTCCGGTCCAGGGAAGACATGGCTTGGCAGTTCGGGCTGCACTGTTCCCATGAGGCACAGGGTCAGACTGATTTGCATATAGACATGTCTGAACTGGGGTGGCATAGTGGGCTAAAGAACAGTGATGGATTCAACCCACATCTTTTGACTGAGTGTGAGTGTTTGATTGATTCAGATGCTCCGTCCATCACCACCCCCTTTTGTACCGCATTTGGCCGCCATAAGTGTGGCTGGGTATACTCAGACGTGAGTCCCTTGCTCACTTTGCCACTGCATTCAAGCAAGCCGGGCTGAATACGGCTGGAATGCCAGAAACCGGTCTCGGAAGCTTGTTTCCGGTCCAGGGAAGACATGGCTTTGCAGTTCGGGCTGCACTGTTCCCATTAGGCACAGGGTCAGACTGATTTGCATATAGACATGTCTGAACTGGGGTGGCAGAGTGGGCTAAAGAACGGTGATGGATTCAACCCAGATCTTTTGACTGGGTGTGAGTGTTTGATTAATTCAGATGCTCCGTCCATCACCATTCCTTTTGCACCACAGCCTCAACACCACAGCCAGCCTCGCCACTACTGCCAGCCTCGTCACCACTGCTAGCATCACCACTACTGCTAGCTTCACCAGCAGCAACACCACCTGCAGTGGTTATACCCAAGAGGCATGCTGTTGTCACACTCCAGGAGATGGAGCCATCCTCAGAAGACACAAGGGGGGGGCAACATCAACTGCCCCACTGGATGGCAGTAATGCTGGTTTGCTGTCCACCTCTGAGGGAGCACACACAGGTGCCAGACGCCATCGTAGGGCTTGGGAAAGCAGTCCACCTCTACAGGGTGAGGGTCATGGTGTCTTCGCAGGGCTGGAGGCAAACATGGTGAAGGTGCAGTGCCTACAAGGCAAAGCAATTCAGTCGGTACAGCGACAAATGAAGCACCTCAATAACAACATGGTGAACATTGAGAAGGGCATTAGCTCAATGTCTGAGGGCATGAAGGAGATGGCTGTGGGCATGCGGGACATGTCCCAGTCAGTGATGCTGCTGTGCAGCAAAATGGATGAAGACAGGGTAACACAGCGCAGGGAGAGGCAGAAAATGGAACACCATACGAGGGCAGTGAACTGCATAGCAACTGCCACTTCTCTGCTCTGCAGGTGCTCCGTGGCCATGCATGAGGGGCTGGCGCACTGCAGCACTGATGTCTCTAGGGGGCTGGTAAAGGTAACCACTGCACTTGAGTTTCTGCTGACGACTCAGTCTGCCACTACTGGTGCAGTGGAAGTTGGAGACAGCGAGGACACGACTAGTCAGAGCAGCATTACCCCCCCTGCAACAGACACCCAGAGGAGTAGCAGACGGCATGGGGCTGGCACTGGTTCCACAGCCAGTGATGACAGTCAGCTGATGGCATCCAGCACTGTTGTGCGTAGCCGCAGACGATGATGCAGCCCACACTTTCAGAACTGTATTGGGTGAAGTAACTCATGACTTCCTTCTATGGATGTCACAAATCGGACTGCCAAGTTTGGCTGTTTGTGTTGTGGCGTAGGGCCCAGATATTAAAACTACGTCATTACATACAACAACTGGCTGTGTCTCCTTACTTACTTAAAAATAGTTTCATGTGATCTCCACCTGTCTTTGTCTCCCATCTGTTGCTGGCGCCACTCCTGCTGCGTTGGGCTCTGGCTGTGCAAATTCATCATCATTGTCCTCAAAATCAGTTAATTCAACTTCTGTACCTTTCTTTGTGGCAAGGTTGTGCAGCATAGCACAAGTTGCCATGATTTTGCAGCAGATGATGGGTGTGTACTGACGTGGGCCTCCGCTTTTGTGGGGGTAGCGGAACCTGCTTTTCAGTAGTCCAAAGGTGCGCTCCACAACGTTGCGTGTTGATTTGTGTCCCACATTGTATCATCTCTCACTTGGGGTTGATGGGTTTAGGTAGGGAGTGAGGATAAATGACCGCATAGCATATGCGCTATTGTCTATGTGAGAAAGAGAGTGCCATTAGTTAGATACACCAAAAAACATTCATCTGCAGTAACTATCAGGGTGTGTTGCAGTGATTTACCTAGCAGGTATCCTTCTCCAAATTCTCCCGCAGCCAGGCGTGTGTGGATCCCACTGTTCTGGAAGATGTATGAGTCGTGGGTGCTCCCAGGAAATTTGGCCACAATGTCGGTGATTATGTTGTGCCCCCGTCCTGAAGAAGGAGCTTGCCTCCGAAACATGTCGACGCACACCAGAGGTCCTGTTCTTTAATATAACAGATCCGACCTCACACTGCACCCTTTTAATAGTACCAGCCAGAGTTCAGAATATTTTTTTTTCCTTTATACTCATGTGCCAGGTACTTTTTAAATTTTCACCACATCCCACCACTCACTTGTAAATACACCCCACACACATGCACCACATATAGTCATTTGCTATAAGTGCTCCCGCGTAGTCGTTGGTCGCAGCACGCCGCATCCCGTTAGAGGGGTGCGAAGACCCCGATGATGAAGCATGACACCAAGGGGCCTTTTGGTGTGTGAGAGATATTTTACTAAACACTGAGTGCTTCAACATCTGTTGAACACTTCAAACCACTTCTGTGTTGGATTCTCTTTGTTTATTAAAGGTGATTATGTTGGCAGCATCGCAGATTACCTGCACATTTATGGAGTGGGTGGACTTTATGTTCCTGTAAATATACTCAGTGGCTGCAGGTGGGCAGACTGGAATATGTCTGCCATCAATACACCCTAAGCAAAAACAACAATTGATGGACAGAATGCAGAACAATGTCATACATTCACCCCAGTACAGCGATCAGGGCCTAAATCCATCGTTTTTTTGCACTCCACACCCCCCTTGTTCAGACATGGCCATATGCAAATCAGCCTTGACCCTGTGCCTCATGGAAACAGTCCAGCCCGAACTGCCAAGCCATGTCTTTCCTGGACCAGAATCAAGCATCCTAAGACCGGTTTCTGGCTATCAGCCGTCTTCAGCCAGGATAGCTTTACTCCAGTGGTGTGGAGAGCATAGGACTCACGTCTGAGCATACCCATCCCACTCGGGATGACAAATGCAAAAACAACAGTGATGGACAGAATGCAGAACAATGTCATACATTCACCCCAGTACAGAGATCTGGGCCTAAATCCATTGTTTTTTTGCACTTCACACCACCCCAGTTCAGACATGGCCATATGCAAATCAGCCTTGACCCTGTGCCTCATGGGAACAGTTCAGCCCAAACTGCCAAGCCACGTCTTTCCTGGACCAGAATCAAGCATCCTAGGACCGGTTTCTGGCTATCAGCCGTCTTCAGTCAGGATAGCTTGACTCCAGTGGTGTGGAGAGCATACAGTTCCATTTTTTTATTAAATTTTTTTATTCAAGCTTGACAAAATAAAAACAAAATAATAGAGCATATTGAACCGTGGCAAAACATTATACATTACAGACAATGCACGAAATGGTTAGTAAAAACAAAGGAAGAAGGGGAAATAGAAACATGAAAAATCCTAGGCAATCAAAAAAGGAGGGTAGAAAAAAGAGGCATAAAGACAAACAGACCCTAAGAACAGAGAAACAAGCAATATACCAGACCCACAAACTGAATGACAGTGGAGCAACATGAAAAAATAAAATTCCTATCTAGTCCCTGAGCAACTCCACCAATGGAGCCAAGATCTTCTGACCCGTCTCCCGCCTCCTTCTTGCCCCACCTCTGAAAGACGGCTGACTCTAAGTTGTGGAGGGCCAGGATCCTCGCTCTCCAGTTAACAAAAGTGGGAGCGCCTGGGCTGATCCATTCTGAGGTAATACAAAGCCGCACTAGGGACGTAGCAATGAACAGGAGGGAGGATGCATGTCTTGATCTCTCCAACGAGCCATTGCTTTCACATCCAAATATCACCACCTCTGGTGATAGGACAACCGGAATAATGAGCTGGAATTAATAAATCGCTCTACATCTAGGAAAAAAGTCCCCAGTTTCGGGAAACCAAAGAACATATGGACATCGTTGGCAGCTACAAGACCACATCTCGGACAGCAATGAACCCCTCTACCCCCCATTTGGAAATTTTGGCCGGAGTGTAATAAAGATCGAATAAAGCCATATAGCTTTGAGAGCGCAGACTTCCAAATACTAACACACTGCTGGCCAGTTTGAGAGCCTGGATGATGTCCAATCCTGTCGTACCCAGCTTGGCCTCCCACTTGGCATTCTGAAAAGAAAGATCATTCGGAAGACCATAAAAGCAAATGCTGATAGACTACCCTTATTCCTGACCTCCTCAGAATCAATTCCATCAGTGTGATCCTATCAAACAAGGTAGCAGCTTGATCCTTCATTTTATCAACATAGCTTCGAATCTGTAGATATTTTTAAAAATCATGTGTATTGAGATTAAACGTATCCTTTAAAAATTAAAAGGAGGCCATTTTCCCGTCGCACCCTAGATCCCCCAGAGAGCCTAACCCCTGTGATATCCAACTAAATGTGGTCAGATCTTGAAAAATGGATGGTAGGAGTATGGCTGCGGTGAGAGGTGTGAAGGAGTTAATATTAGAAATCGACCATTTGCGCCAAATCTTGCGCCAAACTGAGAACAATGCTCCAATGACCTTGAACTTAGTCTTCTTATAGTAACTGGGTTCAAGAACCCGCAGTAGTATCCCCTTAGTATCCTCTCCTAGCCCTATTTCAAAAATAGAAGGTCTACAGAACGACGGAACCGCCGCCCTGTCCCCATACAGTGGTAAGCCAAAATGTTGAAGGAGTGCGGACCAGCAATAAAGCACCAGATTCGGCACTGACCAGCCCCCCAGATCCCTCGGGAGGTGCATCCACTTGGCTGCCCTACGGGGGTGATGATACCCCCAGAGAAATCTATTACAACTCCTTTCAGCCCGAGCAAGGCTTGATTGTGTAAATTCAAGTGGAATGGTTCTGAATAGATATAAGAACTGTTAAAATCTTGTTTGCAGCATGAACATTATCCTTTCTAGGCCCATAGGTGTGCGTAAGCGACAGCCTTTTTGCGTACCATGGCCTCTCTACTCATTGCCGATCGCTAGCTCGTCTCTCTGACTTCACAAGCATCTCCCGCGCACTGACAGCCCCCGCACTCACATGCCCGGGCCATAAACCACCCCTTCAGTGCAGCCCTGCCTCGAAGCCACATCCCGTGCCAAACCAACACCTCCCTCCATCCCTTTCATGACCACGGATCCTTTGATAACCCCCTTCCTCCGTGCTCGATTGTCCGAACTGATCCCAAGCCATCACCTAGCCCTGCAGATGTAGTTTATTGCCCCTACTGTAAAAACTCACCCCTCTTCAAAGGAGCTAAGATTTATCAATGTCTCCACCCCATGAGATCCGATCGATCGCACACATTCCGGGAACCGGCGGAATGTCCAGCTGCGCGATAGTCATCACCTGCTGAGATTGGGGTGGGGACTTCTACTGTAGATATGTGTGGGAACGAGCCTGAAGCGGGGATTCCGAGGATGTCTTTCCTTACATCAAAGCATTTGCAAGAATATGCCATATGTAATAAACTGCAATAAAAGTCATAAACCTGTGTAGAGGCCAGGCCTCGGAGATGTAGTTAGAGCACCTCGAGACGATACCCTGTTTGTCTGATCTGACGTGTTCTGTTCCGACGGAATTAAACCTTGTTTTCCCGCTTTCCAGTTTCCAGCGCTCGCCTCTTTATTTGGTAATCCTCGAATGGTATGAGATTCGACTAAAGCCAAGCAGTGTCAAAGGGTTGTCTATAGGAACTGCTTTTTCCACAATTGGGGTCCCAAGCGTGGGGCCCATCAGCGACACGTGGATCCAGTGGGAGAGGTCCTGACAACAGAGTGAACGACTGCAACGATCGGGAAGTGCTCCTGCCCGATAGACCCTCGTCTGGCAGCCGATCATCCGAACTTCACCGAGCAGACCTCTCTCGAGTGATCTACGGTTTGACTGGGAACCCTCAGGAGTGCCGCGGCAACAACGGAGAATAGAGGACGATCGGGCGCTGGAAGTGGAAGACCGGAAACTGTCCATACGGTCCGGGTAAGGTCGTGTAACACAACGAATTGTGAAATGATTGTTTGGAAATACTAGTATTACTCATTGATTTCATCGCCTAACCTCGGTTAACGATATTGATTGCTTTTTGAGACATTCTCTGCCTGCAAACGGTGAAGAATAGAAATATTCTCTCTCCCTTTGCAGACAGTGAAGGATAGGTAGCGCGGACTTTTTGTCCATATCGGTGAGGGCTGATAATACGCTGCGCCTATCTTCTCCCCACTGATTGATTGTTTGGATTTTGGTTCTCTTGAGATATTCCCTATTCGCAAATAACGTAGAATAGAAATATTCTGTCTAGTCTTTGCAAGTAGCGAAGGATAGGTAGTGCGGACCTTAGTCCACTATTGTTTGAAATCTTTTTGACCGATATACGTCATGCCTATCTTGTCCCCACTGATTGGTAGTTGGTTTAGCCCAGACCGTTTATTGGAGGTGGATCATTCAGCTCCACTGGAAGGCACCCCTAATAAGGACATGTTCACGAAATATGCACTAGTCGCCGTAGCCTATAGTAAACTATGGCATAAAAATACCAAGAAAGATCGAGAAAGTCAATGGCCCCTGATAGCATCTTTTGATATAAATAAGATAGAAGCTCTAGAAATAGCCCTTCGTAGACATAAAACCACTCCAACCATGCTTGATAGTCTCGGCATGTGGCGCAAAGAAGCAACGCAACGTAAAAAGAGAGACGAAGCAAACACAGACAAAGAGCTACGGAAGGCAGCTCACCTATCTGGTAGAAAACTAGAAGAAGAGATCAAAGAAAGAGAGAAAGTTAAGAAAGAACGAGAGTCCAAAACATCGGGCCAATGCCCTGTTAATACACCCTCCACGCTCTACCCCGAGCTACCCTCAAAGCAAAAAGCAAACAATGATTTATTATTAGGTCCCCCAATCATCTATATGCCCCCTCCATATGCTCCCTCCCATCCTTTAGTACCGCACCCACAACCCCCAAAGTGAAGGTAGTGCCAGGGCCTCGGTCTCTATGGCCTCCGTGCCGGCCAAGCCTCTTGTACTAAGCATAGCACCAGCTGAAACGATAGACGAATCCGAAGCTAAAGGAAAACATTCCATGAGAATGAACCATTTAAGCAAGAGTGAACGAGCGGGGATCGATAAAGTAGTAAAAACACTGGTGGAACGGAAAGAAAGCGAAGAGTATATATTGGATATGTATAACTCTTATGCCGATAGCCATAGACAACACTTTGTCGTGCGATTTTGCTATCACACCCTTACTGCCTATGAGGAGAGATACCAGAATAAAAGCCCTGAACGCCTCGCGGCCTTGTATAGGAAGGTTGATATTGGAGATGAAAGTGAGTGTGATGTGACAGACCTCTTCTCATATACGCTTGAAGTTTTCCGCCACCTCACCGAACAAAGGCAGGTAGCTAAGACTACGTCTCCTGTAACGGCTGAACCCCAAACAGAGAAGATTGACACGATGATTTCTATAAAGGAGGCCGCTCCCTACTGGGTCCCCCCATGAGGTCAGGGAACACACAACGACATTAATCATCAAGATGCAAAGGGAAGGGTGGTATAAAACTGGGTCTACCAACCATAGGATCGACAAGACATCCTGACCTTCCAAAAACCCTTGCCAGACTTACGGAAGAACCCCACTGCCTTTTACACTGAACTAGGTACAGCCTTAGGATCGACAATTATGACCCTAGCAGACATCGACTTGTTTTTCGGGCTATGTCTGCCAGCTGATGTGTGGAAGCAAATCCGGAAAGTCGACCACCTTGAGCTGTTCGGACATACTTGGATACAACTCGATGGCATAGATAAGCAGCGAGACCCGGGACAGAAACCCTTAAAAGCCATTTTAGAACTCCCGGACAAAATTGTCCAGAAATTAAAGACCTTGATCCCAGAAAAGAAGGTGGACTGGTCGATAGTAATGGCTTGTCGCCAGAACCTCAGGAAGATGTCTCAGAGTACTTCTCCTGGTACGAGACGGTGTTCTCCAATTATAGTGGCCAGGACATGACCACTGCAACCAGACATCATCTGTTCGTTCAAAATTATGTTAAGGGTCTGCTGCAGGAAGTCTCACAGAAACTACAGACCAGTGAAAGTAGTTGGGCGGCCTCCAAACCTGCGGCTATCCTTCAGATGGGCCAGTATTACGAACATCAGAAGAACGAGAATGATAGGGCATCAGAAAAAAAAGGGCCTAAGGGAAAAGGTTATGATTGCAAAGTTACAAGGGCTGACTATAGGAAAGGAACCCCACAAGGGAAATTATCAATCGAATGCCCCTAGAAACCCACCTCCTAGAGATCGCACGTCCACGCCCTACACTGGACGAAAGGATTTAGATGAGAACCAATGTGCGTTCTGTAAGGGATTCGGACACTGGAAGTCTCAGTGCCCGGTCCTTCTAGAAATGAATAAAAATAAGGAGGCAAGAGATTCAGCAAATGGACCGAGGAATAGAGGACGAGGACGAGGGTACGCAAATGACACAAACGACGACAGGCCCGGTAGACCGAACACTTTTGACCGTCCCCGACAGAACCAATGCCAACAGTCTGACTACGACTTTGCATAGGACTGCCAAGGGCAAGGGAGGGATCCAGTCGAGCTCTATGTTGACCAGCAAGGCCCTTACGTCACCGCTAAGGTCCTAGGCACAACGTCTCCATTTCTGGTAGACACCGGAGCAACACGTAGTGCGTTATCTAAACGACTGATTCCGAGGGCACCCTTGTCTGGCTCACACGTAACATCAATAGGTTTTGATGGAACGCCCTCCACTAATCCCTTATCCATACCACTGACACAACATTTCTGCTCTCCTCCAACACCCCCGATGCCATTATGGGTCTTGATTTGTTGAAACATTTCCGAGCCACCATTAGATGCTCACCCGAAGGAGTTCAAGTCATTCTGTACGACAACCCTAATCCGATCAGACCTTGTCCCACACGACGCATGTTCTCTATGACCGACGGTGACATATCCCTGCTTGACACATTACCCCCGTACTTATGGGCAAAGATCGACTCAGACGTAGGACGCATGATGATTGACCCTGTGCATGTGACAGTACGACAGGACGCTACGCTCCCAAAACTCCCACAATATCGGATATCACCCGAAGGCGAGAAGGCATTGGTAAAGATCATCCAGTCCCTAGTGGATGCAGGAATGGTAGAGGAAGTAGTCAGTAATGTTTGCAACAGCCCTATCCTACCCATTGTAAAGAAGCAAGGTGAGGGAGATGAGAAAGTGTACCGCTTCATCATCGACCTACGAGAGGTTAACAAAGTAGTCGTACGTCAGTACCCCGTAGTCTCTGACATCACCACCATTCTGACCCTGATTCCGTCCACCGCCACCACCTTTACTGTAATTCATCTGAAGAATGCTTTCTTTTCTACCCCCATCCACCCAGACAGCTGCTACCTCTTCGGCTTCACCCTAAAATCCCGCTTGTACAGATTATGTAGAGCACCCCAAGGCTACACTGAAAGTCCCAGCATCTACAGTCAGGCCCTCAAAAGACAGCTAGACGCAGTTCAGCTACCGGATGGAGTGGTGTTATTACAGTACATAGATGATATCCTTCTGGCAGCCGACACCACTCAACTTGCAGTCACAGCTACCATCCAACTCCTACACTTCCTCGCAGAGAATGGTCACAAGGTCTCCAGGAAGAAATTGTAATTCTGCCAACCCCAAGTAACATACCTAGGTCACCTCTTGTCCAAAGACGGGAGGAAACGTACACCCGACAGAATTCAGACCATTTTGGAAACCCCCATCCCTAAGAACCAGAAGCAAGTCCGCTCTCTAGTAGGCCTCACCTCATTCTGTCGACAATGGCTGCCAAACTTAAGCCTTATTGTTAAGCCCTTACTTTCCCTTCTGGCCAAAGATGTCCCCTTCCCACTCCTTGGACCCCCGAATGCCAATTTTCCTTCAAAGAATTACGAGATGCCCTTTGCTCAGCACCAGTTCTAGGAACCCCAGACTACTCCAAGCCCTTCTCCCTCTACACTCACGAAAGGGAGGGATGCGCTTTATCTGTTCTAACTCAATCCATTGGGCCCAAACAACGCCCTTGCGCTTACTTCTCTGCCACTCTTGAACCCTTAGCCGGAGCTTTGCCTGCCTGCCTTCGAGCTGTAGCCGCCGCTGCTGTCTCTAATCAACAGAGTGAAGGAATCGTGCTTTCAAACCCCCTCACAGTGTTAGTACTCAACATCTGACTAGCGCACGACTGACGGTATACGAGTTGACTCTACTGGCACCCCACATAACATTGAAAAGGTGCACCACCCAGAACCCGGCACCCTTTTACCCCTACCTGAGGACGATCCCAATGTGACTCCTGTACACGACTGTGTGACCCTCACGGACAAACAGACGAGGAGTAGAGCTGATCTCCGAGACACTGCCTTCCCAGAACCAGACAGGGAGCTATGGGTAGACGGCTCATGCATCAAACTCCCCGATGGCACCACTTCAGCTGCTTATGCAGTTACCACGGCCCGAACCGTAGTTGAGACAGCTCGCATTACACAACGATCCGCACAGGCGGCAGAACTGATTGCCCTCACACAAGCATGTATCTTAGCTGCAGGAATGACAGCCAACATATACACCGACAGCCAGTATGCCTTCGGGGTGGTTCACCATTTTGGGCTCTTATGGAAGGAAAGAGGATTCTTTACCTCATATGGCACACCGATCTTACACGGAGAGCTAGTCTCTGCCCTGACTGAAGCAGTCCTCCTCCCCAAACAACTAGCTGTGATCAAGTGCCAGGCACACAAAAAGGTGACAGACATTGTAGGGCAGGGGAACGCACTGGCTGACATCACTGCCCGGACCACGGCCGAGAATAGGACGACAACACGCATGTATGTGACCAGGTCTCAAGCAGAAAAGTGGAAGGAAGCTAGGGAGACTATTAGGGACATTCAAACGGCCAGTACACCACACAAATTGACTGAATGGGCACGGCTGGGACTGAAAGATGATGAAGGCTGCTGGCTGATGAAAGACGCAAACAAATGGTTGTTACACAATTCCTATCTGATCCCCCTACTGACCATGACACACTTAGGATCTGCCCCCATGACTGAACTTGTTTCCAGAATTTGGCACAACGACAAGATAGTAGACGCAGCGAAACACTTGGTTCAGCAATGCCTGATATGTCTGCAACATAACCCAGGAAAAGGGACTGTGGTACCTCGGGGAGGGTTTGGGGTCCCTGACCCTCCCTTCAAAGTCCTCCAAATGGGCTACATTCAGCTAGAGAGATGCCACAGTCTGAAATACATACTCGTCATTGTGTGTGCGTTCAGCAAATGGGTGGAAGCTTATCCCACACGGGACAATACCGCCATCACTACTGCAAAGGTGTTATTGAAAGAATTCTTCCCACGTTATGGCCTTTGTCGAATTTTGTGGAGCGACATCGGCCCCCCACTTCATAGCCGAAGTTATCCAACTTATCTTGAAAGGGTTGGGTATAAAACAAAAATGTCATGCAGTCTTCCACCCCCAATCTGCAGGCCTAGTAGAACGACATAACGCCACACTGAAGCTCAAGCTAGCAAAGATAGTTGCCACCACAGGACTGAAATCGACAGACGCCCTTCCACTGACATTGCTATCAATGCGCTCCACTCCTACCTAACACCACCTGACCCCATATGAGGTTGTCTTTGGCCGACCCATGAATATCTGGGCCGCACCAAAGCCAACATCTATCCATGATGTACCGGACATCCAAATGTCTGATTATCTACATAACTTGACAAAAACACTTACTGTTATCCACCAACAGGTGCAGCAAGCCATACCAGAAGCATCCAGGGGCCCTGGACACGACATCCAGCCCGGAGAGTTCGTCTTGATTTGAAATTTCCAAAGGACGAAGAGTCTGGAACCCAGGTGGACGGGCCCCTGGCAAGTCTTGATCACCACCCAAACTGCACTCCGAGTGGAAGGGAAACGAAATTGGCTGCATGTGCATCACTGCAAGAAGATATCACCGACCCTGACAACAAAGGAAGACGTGGACACCCAAGAAGAGCTCCTGAACAAAGACAGACCATCCCTGAGTTGCTACCCTGACACAGAGACACTTGAGTTGACAGAATTTCCAGATCCCACTGTGCCCTCCAGAAAAGGGTACAACTTACGTCGAAAGGAGAGTGCTTCGGCCAAGCAGATCACTGACTAAGTTAAAAATCTCAGAGCGGTAGCTTAACACTACTAAGGTTATCAGGAGAGAAGCTAGACAAAGTTTGTGGTCTTGCCCGTCACCGAGCCTCTTGAAGGTGATGGAAGCTCCCAACAAGAAGATGATGGAAGCGCCCGACATGAAGGTGATGGAAGCAACTGGACGTCCGAAGACCCACTACAAAGACCCAAAGACTGACAAAATGCATAGCTCAAAGACAATTGCCTTTTTCATCGCTCTTCTCTTTTGTCTCCTCCTCATGACCACCTTCTGGATCGTGGAAGAAAGTGCACCCGCCCACGAGACTTTGATACCCACTGTGCAACCCACCACCAAGAGAGAACACTATCTCATTTCATTTTCACCCCAGCTCTGAGAAAAACGCAAGTAGTTCTGGAACAATTCATTCGTGCAGTTGCAACACCAACACAACCTTGCTACCAATGCCACGAACTGCTGGATCTGTGGGCTGCTACCACATGCAACTGAACACTCTATCCCTTTCATCCCCTCACCATTTTCCTTTCATGGGTCCTGCCTTGCCTGGCTGATTCTCTTGCAAGAGAGTTACAAGGACAATGCAACATCTGGCGAAACCATTTCACACTTGTACAATGAGTTCTGGCTGAATAAGACCGGAAAAACATCTGCTCCCTTTTGCCTTTTGACATCCAACACCACCAACTGATCCACGCCACCAAGAAAACTGCATTCAAGGAACGACTGGACAACAACGCACACAACAGCAAGGAGCTCTTCAACATCGTCAAAGAGCTCTCCAACCCCAACGCCGGAAACAACAACATCACCCCTTCGCAAGACCTCTGCAACTCCCTCGCCTCCTACTTCCACAACAAGATCGCGGACATACACAACAGCTTCAGCACTCAACCGACGCACGCCACGACCGAACCACCGCCCCCCTACCACAACCCTCCACGCCTGGACCCCGATCAGCACAGAAGACACCGTCCGCACGATGAACTCCATCCACTCCGGATCTCCGACCGACCCCTGCCCTCACCACGTCTTCAACAAGGCCGGCGTTGTCATCGCACCCCACCTGCGGGACATCATCAACACCTCCTTCGACACCGCTACCTTCCCGGAGAGCTGGAAGCACGCCGAACTCAGCGCTCTACTAAAGAAGCCGATTTACAAAAAGGGGATGGTGATGAACAGAGTGTCTGAGTTAAACAGACCACTCTTACCCAGTCCAAAGATCAGGGCTTGATCCATCACCGTTATTTATCTCACTGCCCCATCCCAGCTCAGAACCTGGCTATATGCAAATCAGTCTGTCCCTGGCCCAGTGCATCATGGGAACAGGGCAGACTAAACTACCAAGCCAATTCTTCACCAGAAAGGATACAAGCTACCGGGGACCGGTTTCTGGCATTTCAGCCTTCTTCGGCCCGGCTTGCTTGAATCCTGATGGAGCAGTGAGAAAGGGACTCATGTCTGAGTATACCCTGCCACACCTATAGTGGCCAAAAACGATTTACAAAAAGGGGGTGGTGATGAACAGAGTGTCTGAGTTAAACAGACCACTCTTACCCAGTCCAAAGATCAGGGCTTGATCCATCACCGTTATTTATCTCACTGCCCCATCCCAGCTCAGAACCTGGCTATATGCAAATCAGTCTGTCCCTGGCCCAGTGCATCATGGGAACAGGGCAGACTAAACTACCAAGCCAATTCTTCACCAGAAAGGATACAAGCTACCGGGGACCGGTTTCTGGCATTTCAGCCTTCTTCGGCCCGGCTTGCTTGAATCCTGATGGAGCAGTGAGAAAGGGACTCATGTCTGAGTATACCCTGCCACACCTATAGTGGCCAAAAACGATTTACAAAAAGGGGGTGGTGATGAACAGAGTGTCTGAGTTAAACAGACCACTCTTACCCAGTCCAAAGATCAGGGCTTGATCCATCACCGTTATTTATCTCACTGCCCCATCCCAGCT
The DNA here is from genome assembly GCF_964263255.1 of Lissotriton vulgaris. Taxonomy (NCBI): domain Eukaryota; kingdom Metazoa; phylum Chordata; class Amphibia; order Caudata; family Salamandridae; genus Lissotriton; species Lissotriton vulgaris. The sequence continues at coordinate 280,177,905 of NC_141694.1, read as the reverse complement.
CAGAACCTGGCTATATGCAAATCAGTCTGTCCCTGGCCCAGTGCATCATGGGAACAGGGCAGACTAAACTACCAAGCCAATTCTTCACCAGAAAGGATACAAGCTACCGGGGACCGGTTTCTGGCATTTCAGCCTTCTTCGGCCCGGCTTGCTTGAATCCTGATGGAGCAGTGAGAAAGGGACTCATGTCTGAGTATACCCTGCCACACCTATAGTGGCCAAAAACGATTTACAAAAAGGGGGTGGTGATGAACAGAGTGTCTGAGTTAAACAGACCACTCTTACCCAGTCCAAAGATCAGGGCTTGATCCATCACCGTTATTTATCTCACTGCCCCATCCCAGCTCAGAACCTGGCTATATGCAAATCAGTCTGTCCCTGGCCCAGTGCATCATGGGAACAGGGCAGACTAAACTACCAAGCCAATTCTTCACCAGAAAGGATACAAGCTACCGGGGACCGGTTTCTGGCATTTCAGCCTTCTTCGGCCCGGCTTGCTTGAATCCTGATGGAGCAGTGAGAAAGGGACTCATGTCTGAGTATACCCTGCCACACCTATAGTGGCCAAAAACGATTTACAAAAAGGGGGTGGTGATGAACAGAGTGTCTGAGTTAAACAGACCACTCTTACCCAGTCCAAAGATCAGGGCTTGATCCATCACCGTTATTTATCTCACTGCCCCATCCCAGCTCAGAACCTGGCTATATGCAAATCAGTCTGTCCCTGGCCCAGTGCATCATGGGAACAGAGCAGACTAAACTACCAAGCCAATTCTTCACCAGAAAGGATACAAGCTACCGGGGACCGGTTTCTGGCATTTCAGCCTTCTTCGGCCCGGCTTGCTTGAATCCTGATGGAGCAGTGAGAAAGGGACTCATGTCTGAGTATACCCTGCCACATCTATAGTGGCCAAAAACGATTTACAAAAAGGGGGTGGTGATGAACAGAGTGTCTGAGTTAAACAGACCACTCTTACCCAGTCCAAAGATCAGGGCTTGATCCATCACCGTTATTTATCTCACTGCCCCATCCTAGCTCAGAACCTGGCTATATGCAAATCAGTCTGTCCCTGGCCCAGTGCATCATGGGAACAGGGCAGACTAAACTACCAAGCCAATTCTTCACCAGAAAGGATACAAGCTACCGGGGACCGGTTTCTGGCATTTCAGCCTTCTTCGGCCCGGCTTGCTTGAATCCTGATGGAGCAGTGAGAAAGGGACTCATGTCTGAGTATACCCTGCCACACCTATAGTGGCCAAAAACGATTTACAAAAAGGGGGTGGTGATGAACAGAGTGTCTGAGTTAAACAGACCACTCTTACCCAGTCCAAAGATCAGGGCTTGATCCATCACCGTTATTTATCTCACTGCCCCATCCCAGCTCAGAACCTGGCTATATGCAAATCAGTCTGTCCCTGGCCCAGTGCATCATGGGAACAGGGCAGACTAAACTACCAAGCCAATTCTTCACCAGAAAGGATACAAGCTACCGGGGACCGGTTTCTGGCATTTCAGACTTCTTCGGCCCGGCTTGCTTGAATCCTGATGGAGCAGTGAGAAAGGGACTCATGTCTGAGTATACCCTGCCACACCTATAGTGGCCAAAAACGATTTACAAAAAGGGGGGTGGTGATGAACAGAGTGTCTGAGTTAAACAGACCACTCTTACCCAGTCCAAAGATCAGGGCTTGATCCATCACCGTTATTTATCTCACTGCCCCATCCCAGCTCAGAACCTGGCTATATGCAAATCAGTCTGTCCCTGGCCCAGTGCATCATGGGAACAGGGCAGACTAAACTACCAAGCCAATTCTTCACCAGAAAGGATACAAGCTACCGGGGACCGGTTTCTGGCATTTCAGCCTTCTTCGGCCCGGCTTGCTTGAATCCTGATGGAGCAGTGAGAAAGGGACTCATGTCTGAGTATACCCTGCCACACCTATAGTGGCCAATAACGATTTACAAAAAGGGGGTGGTGATGAACAGAGTGTCTGAGTTAAACAGACCACTCTTACCCAGTCCAAAGATCAGGGCTTGATCCATCACCGTTATTTATCTCACTGCCCCATCCCAGCTCAGAACCTGGCTATATGCAAATCAGTCTGTCCCTGGCCCAGTGCATCATGGGAAGAAGCCATCAGCCGACCCCACCGACCTCAAGAACTACCGCCCCATCTCGCTGCTCCCGTTCCCTGCAAAAGTCATCGAGAAGACTGTCAACAAACAGCTGTCCGCCTCCCTCGAGACGAACGGATCCCTCGACCTCTCGCAGTCTGGCTTCCGGGCCAACCACAGCACCGAGACCGCCCTGATCGCAGCAACCGATGACATCCGAGCCCTGCTCGACAACGGAGAAACAGCGGCCCTCATCCTCCTGGACCTCTCCGCGGCCTTTGACACTGTCTGCCACCGCACCCTAGTGCAGCGCCTCAGCAACGTTGGAATCCAGGAGAAGGCACTGGAGTGGATCATCTCCTTCCTCGCCGGAAGGACACAGAGAGTCCGCCTTCCTCCGTTCAGATCAGAAACCACCGAAGTCATCTGCGGCGTTCCTCAAGGCTCCTCGCTCAGCCCTACCCTCTTTAACGTCTACATGAGCCCCCTCGCAGCCATCGCATGCCAGCACAACCTCAACATCATCTCCTACGCCGACGACACCCAGCTGATCCTCTCCCTCACCAACGGCCCCGCCACCGCCAGAGCCAACCTACACGAAGGGATGAAAGAGGTAGCCGAATGGATATAGAACAGCCGCCTGAAACTGAACTCGGACAAGACGGAAGTCCTCAACCTGGGATCTTCACCCTCCGCCTGGGACGACTCCTGGTGGCCCCCCGCCTTAGGCAGTGCACCCAAACCATCAGACCACGCACGCAACCTGGGCTTCATCCTGGACTCCTCCCTCTCCATGACCAGACAAGTCAACACCGTCTCCTCGTCGTGCTTCAACATCCTGCGCATGCTACGGAAGATCTTCCAGTGGATCCCCACCGAGACGAGGAAGACGGTCACCCAGGCCCTCGTCATCAGCCGTCTGGACTACGGCAACTCCCTCTACGCCGGAACCACCGCCAAACTCCAGAAGAGACTCCAGCGGATCCAGAATGCCTCAGCATGACTCATCCTGGACATCCCCCGCCGCAACCACATCTCCGGACACCTGAGAGACCTGCACTGGCTCCCGGTCAACAAGAGAATCACCTTCCGTCTCCTCACCCACGCACACAAAGCCCTACACAACCAAGGTCCAGGATACCTCAACAGCCGCTTCAACTTCTACGCTCCCAAACGCCAGCTTCGATCGACCGGCCACGCCCTCGCCGCCGTCCCCCGCATCCGAAGAGCCACCACAGGGGGAAGGTCCTTCTCCTACCTCGCCGCCAAGACTTGGAACTCCCTCCCGACCCACCTCCGCCTGACCCAGGACCACCTCGCCTTCAGGAAGCAGCTCAAGACCTGGCTGTTCGAGCAGTAGCGGACCCCCCTCCCCTAGCGCCTTGAGACCCTCCGGGTGAGTAGCGCGCTATATAAATGCTTTGATTGATTGATTGATTGATTGATTGATTGATTGATTGACCTTTCAAATGAACATCCCTGCAAAGGAACGAATCGAAATGCAGGTCTTCAACAATCCAGCCAGACCCACCTTCTCTTATCTCCGGAAGCGAACTGCCGCCACACTGACAGTGGTCCTATTTGTGGTGAACATCTCAGGCCTTGTCTGCATTGAAGGTCATTGGAACAAAATCAGTGGGTCGCAGCTCCTGTCACATCACACAGACCCTGCACAGGACTGATCCACCCTCTTTTGTTGCCTCCCCGAATATGTACTTCGTCTGTGGAATCAAAGCCTACACCTGGCTCCCAAAGGGCTGGGAAGGCACCTGCTACATCGCTTTTGCCTTTCCTCCGACATATGTGGCACCAGCAAACCATCACCGACAAAAGCGATCAAAGGACATTGAACAAGCAGACTCCACTGGAGCGCAGTTCCTAGACGCAGTAAAGGGACTCGTTCCACTTTGGGGCCCGATGGCAAACAGTCGTGGCATCCGACATTTGACCCAGGCAGTTGAAACAACTATGAACATCACAGCTGGCATCCTCACGAACAACACAGCCGAGCTTCAGGCAGTCCGCCTGGTGGCTCTTCAAAACCGCCTTGTTCTAGATGTGGTTCTAGCTGATCGTGGAGGAGCATGCCGCATCATCGGATCTAGCTGCTGCACCTACATGCCGGACAACTCGCCCTCAGTCTACAAGGCAATTGAACATCTCCACAGGCTCTCCTCAGGGGTTCATCAAGAACAAGAAGGATGATCGTTAAGGATGGTCGTTTGGGAGCTGATTCTGGGGTACTGTAAAAGACTGGGGGTGGAGGTTGTTTACGATCATATTGATACCAATTGTAATAATATGTGGATTCTGCCTGGGTATTCAATGCTTGCCACCTCTGTGCTCACTTTTTGCGAACTGTATCTGCCCTAAGACTCTGGACTTTGAAGCTGAACGAATGAAAGCTTTATATGAAGTGGAAATCCGTAACATAATGGGGATAAATATAGACTGACAAGCTGGCTAGATATGTTAAAAGGGAGGACTGTTAAAATCTAGTTTGCTGTAGAACAGTGAAGGTTTTAGATCCAACGTCTGCCCAGCCCGGATCTCGACAACAGGGAAAACAGAACAAGGTGGCTGGACAGGAAAGTTAACAGAATATATTTCTGCCGCGTAGTCAATATGTACCACGTGGTCACAGGGTTTGGATCCCAAAGCAAATTTATTTTCTTTTTTGACTCAAGTTATAGAGGATTCAAAGGCACAAACACAAACAAAACAACTGTTACGACAGTGAATTCATGGTAACAATATCTACAAATATACAGATTTTACAAATGTACAATACTTACAACAATGAATCAAGCAAAACAAGTAAGCAAGACAAACCAAAACAATACAAAATTCAGTGATCAACATAAATTGCAATTATGTACAGTGCAAAAAATTAGTGCATAACGCAAATGTATGACCAGTCCATCGGACTATGAAACCAAGGGACAGGCGGAGGAGATGGAGTAGAATGCCTGCCTGTCACCCAAGCCTGTGGTAAATTGTTTGTAGCGGGTTGCACAACTAGGATCCAAAGTAATCAGTAGAATTCTATCCTAGGGGCACCCTTGGCGTTTGCCACAGGGTGGAAGTGTCGACGCGTTTCGAAACAACGTTATTAAAGGTTCTCTTCAGGACAGGGACTGGGGACCGTGAGTCTGCACTAGGGCATAGGAATTGCCGTGGTGTCGGTCAATCTCAACGGGAAATGGTTTCTGTACTTCACCCAGAGGTAAGCTGGAGATGTAGTGCCCGCCAAGCAGTGCACGATCAAAGCTGGAAACAGCTCACATGTTGCAGCGCCTGTGTTAAAAGCTGGAATCACAACAAACAGTTTTAGGGAGCCTGATCCAGTAGCCGAAAACAAGCCGGCAAGCAGTTAATTACTTTCACTGGGACTCAAGGGAGATGAGTTAATACATCTATTCGGGAGGCCGTTCAGTCTAGTTTGCAGCATGAACATTATCGGCGCCATCTTGTCCCTTTCTAGGCCCATACGTGTGTGTAAGCGACAGCCATTTTGCGTGCCATGGCCTCTCTACTCATTTCTGATCGCTAGCGCATCTCTCTGACTTCACAAGCATCCCCCGCGCACTGACAGCCCACTCACTCACATGTCCGGGCCATAAACCACCCCTTCAGTGCAGCCCTGCCTCGAAGCCACATCCCGTGCCAAACCAACACCTCCCTCCATCCCTTTCATGACCACGGATCCTTTGATAACCCCCTTCCTCCGTGCCCGATTGTCCGAACTGATCCCAGGCCATCACCTAGCCCTGCGGATGTAAATTATTGCCCCTACTGTAAAAACTCACCCCTCTTCAAAGGAGCTAAGATTTATCAATGTCTCCACCCCATGAGATCCGATCGATCACACACATACCGGGAACCTGCAGAATGTCCAGCTGCGCGATAGTCATCACCTGCTGAGAATTGGGGTGGGGGCTTCTACTGTCGATATGTATGGGAACGAGCCTGAAGCGGGGATTCCGAGGATGTCTTTCCTTACATCAAAGCATTTGCAAGAATATGCCATATGTAATAAACTGCAATAAAAGTCATAAACCTGTGTATAAGAGGCCAGGCCTCAGAGATGCAGTTAGAGCACCTCGAGACGATACCCTGTTTGTCTGATCATACGTGTTCTGTTCCGTCGGAATTAAACCTTGTTTTCCCGCTTTCCAGTTTCCAGCGCTCGCCTCTTTATTTGGTAATCCTCGAATGGTATGAGAGGCGACTAACGCCAAGCAGTGTCAAAGGGTTGTCTATAGGAACTGCTTTTTCCACAGAACTTTGGTAAAAACCAGCATTTTAAGAACATTACCCCTACCATACAAAGAGATGTAAATTGTCCAATCTTACTAGAGTAGAATTGACTGAGTCAATAATCGGCAAGATATTCAAGTCTGGAATATTGCCAACTAGGGCAGTGATTTTGACCCCTAAGTATGTTGCAACTTGAACCACTGGGGCTCGAGAAGGGCCCATGGCAGCTGATTGAACAACCTGTGTTTTGGTGACGTTGAGTTTGTAGCAAGAAAGCTGGCCATACTGTTCTGCTAAGTTCTTAATAGCCAGAAAAGCCGATGCGACATCGCTAGTCAAAACTACGATGTCGTCAGCGTAAGCCAACGCCTTGTACACTGAGACATTCACCCTAACTGGCAGAATATTTAAGGAGCCTTCGATTTCACTTAAAAAGGAGCCAATGTAGAAGGCAAACAGCAGGGGCGAGCAGGGGCAGCCCTGCCTAGTTCCCCTGCAAATGCTAAAAGAGCTTGACACTAAACCAGAAACACAAAGAGTAGCCACTGGAGCAATGTAAAGTGATTGAACCGCCTGGATAAACTCCAAACTAAACCCTTTCCGCCAAAGAACTGCTCATAAAAAACCCCAGGCGACCCTGTCAAATGCCTTCTCGGCTTCCAACAGGATCGCTGCAAGGGGATATTCAGTAACTTGGGCCCAATCCAGGAGTGTGATGACCCGGCGGACGTGGTCTGCCGTGTCCCTACCTGGAATAAAGCCATACTGGCGTAATGAAACCAACAGAGAAATCACCGAGGCCAATCTGGTAGACAAGATTTTTGAATATATTTTACTGTCTGTATTAATTAAGGATATTGGGCGAAACAAAGAGGGGTCTAGCTCCGGTTTGTCTTTCTTTTTTAAGAGAATGATGGTGGTTTGGCGCCATGAGTCCGGTATACGGCCGTTCTGTGCCTCTCTAAGAACTGAAAGAAGAACCACCTCTGAGAGAAACACGCTGTAAAATTCCAGAGGGATAGCATCAGAGCCTGCAGCTTTACCATTGGCTAGTGAATTGATTGCTAGCTCGACCTCTTCCCATTCTATGGGGGCAGAAAGGAGTTCATTCTGTTGGGCCGTAACATGGAGGGTGTTAAGATCCTGAAGAAAAGCCCTAGCTTCAAATTCTAAATCTAAACCACTAACTTCCTCTGTATACAGTGTACAATAAAACTGCTGAAAGACCATCATGACCCCCTCTGGTGTATCCTGAATGTGGCCTTGAGAGTCCTGAATCTTGATAATAAGATTGCCAAACTTCTCTGCTGGAGTCGCTTGGCCAAGATCCTGCCAGATTTTTCGCCAAACTCAAACATCATGGTACGGAACTGTAAGTACTTCGCAGCAAGGTCCTGACCAAAGTACTCCAGCAGAGAGGCCCTGGTTCTCGTGACCAGTAACTGGCTTTGAGCTGTGTCCTGACCCTCCTTAATAGCACATGTTAATTGGACCTCTGCAGCCTGCAGCTCCTCAATGCGCCTACTAGTTTGATCTTGAATAGTCCTCTGACGAAAGGCCGAGAAACTCTTCGTTTCCCCCCGGACCGCAGCCTTTAGTGTGTCCCAGACAGTAGTGCCGGAGGCAGTCCCCCTACTAATATATAAAAATTCTAATAGCCAGTTCCTCATGTGATCTATGTATGATTGTTCTAATAATAACTTTCTTTCAAATGTCCAAGCCCTTGGGATACTAGGCCTGTGGGTGAGAGCGCATTAAGCAATCAGGGGATTATGATCAGACATAATTCCAGGAGGGTCTGAAATAGAGGTGAGCTCCGCAAGCTGATCAGACATCAAGAAATAATCTAACCAGACCATTTTATTGTGGGGGGCAGAGAAATATATATAGCCGTTGTGGTTTTTATTATGATGAAACCAGAGATCAGTCAAAGAATGCTCTTGAACCAGAGCTTGGAGCGCCCTAAATATTTTGGGTTTCTTACCTACATAATTTTGGCCCCCCGCTAGGTTAAAATCAGCAGACAAATTAATATTCATATCCCCACTGAAGCAGATAGGGTGAGACCAGAGTGCCAACTCCACGTTCAAATGATGTAAAACTGCCGGGTCATCTAAATTTGAGCAATAGACTGTGCAAACGGTTAAGGGTCTACCTTTGATTAACAACTTGGTGATTACCCATCTACCAGTGCTATCTTGACTGGTTTTCCTACATGACCCTGACCCCCGTCTTAATATAATTGCCACCCCTCTAATCATAGAGGTCTGGCGGGAGCATCCAATTAAGTCAAACCCAGGAATTTTCAAATAATCGTGGTTACTCCAGGGTTTCTTGCAAAAACAGTACATTCCTCATTGGGAGCTTCCTCAGGGCTGTCATTTTCTGTGTTGATGTGGAGTTCTAACTACAACTTTCTTTGTTTTTTAGAGTAATGTGACTGTGTATTATGTTTCATTTTTGTGCCATTTTTTCATTTGTATGCATTGTTTATGTCTTGTCTATATTTGTTATTTATACATTTTTATGTTTCATCTTTGGTTTCAGCCCTGAGGAAGCTCCCAATGTGGGAGCGAAACGCGTTGGCTGAGAACTTGTTTGGAAAGATCTTAAATATGAAATATTCTCTCAATAAAGAAGTGACTTTTTGCATATAACGTTGGCTTTCTGGACTTTGTGAGCTGTGCACCCCCAATTTAGTCTAATCATCTTGCGATCTGGAGCACAGTTGCGCCATCCAACAGCTGGCGTAGGGGTTGATTGCACAGCAATTTAAAAAAACGGAACTAGCGTGAGGTGCGGCATCGAGGGCCCACTGTTACTAGTGCTTTGGTTCTAAGATCCATATAGGTATCAGCATTTTATGTCTTCCTAAGAAGTCTCTTCACATTTAGATGGATCAAGTAGCAAAAAGCTACAGAGCTCGTTCTAAAATGCTCTCTCACTTAAGGCAAGGCAGAAGTTCCCGGACACTGTACCTAACTTTGATACTTCACTGTAAGAGGTAGTATCCCAAGATGCGTTGCAGCATCACAACATCCAGTCAAGCCACCTCCTTGTAGGTAATTTTCCATGTGACAGCAATGCTCCTGGGCCTTGACCTTGATTCCCAGGCTCTCTCCGACAAGAAAGAATAACAGTTCTTTATTGTCAGTATCGCCATCCAATGTGTCTTGTCCTCCCTTAGCCTAACTCCTAATACAAAGAGATTATTCTAACTAACAAGGATGAATTCTCCTCCTGCAACAGAAACGCGAGAAAGAACAAATCCAACATGCACATGAAATTCACTAGTAAATCGAATGCGAGAGCTGCCAGGGGAAAAATACAATTGAGGAATACAGAAATCAGTCAACAAAAGAACCGGCACAAGGGCTCATGAAATTACACATGTAAAATGAATATTATTTACTGAGCACATCTAAATTTACACGTTACATAAGTACATCAATTGTAAGAGTGATTATCAGCAATATGTACGAATTATGCAAGTTAACGTTTTCGACTGAAAACACGTAGTTGCAACGTTAATTTCTTCACGTTTACATTGAAAATATCCCTAACATGTCACCTTTCATGTTATTACAGTTCACGTTCTAATGCCCTAAGTTAATACACTAAAGGATCATATGTAGGTGCGGACTACCCATGATTATAAATAATGCACCCCTACAATTGAAAGAGCAAAATTTGCGCTCTAACAGAATCAAGTCCCATCTAAAAGAAGGTGGTGGCATGGAAAATGAAATTGACACTGCACTCCAGCCTACTTAACATATTCTGCATATATGAAGGACATGGCTATACACATTCCTGTTCCTCATCTTGTTTCAAGTTTATTTCTCAATATTTAGGACTATTAGGCTACTCTTATCTTTTCGATATGGCCATAAAGAGTGTAGAAATTGATTTATGTATATGTGTATATGACAAAAGTTTATGAATGGGAACACACACTGATCACATGTACTTAGATTAAATATTCAGTATTAGTTCTTCAAAGGTAGAGGAACACTGTGCTTTTATGCAGAAGACAGTGGCTACTGTACAGAAGCTTCGTTTTTGCACATTTGATAAAAAAACGGGGAATGTAATCTTCTTGGGGGGGATTGTGAAACGCTGCTGTAAAATACTGTGACTTGCATTACTTTAAATTATTTTTAGCTCATACAGAATGTAATCTTTCTTTTACATTGTTTTTATTGGAGGGAGCTAACTTCTGTCACTATAGAGCGGCATCTTTTTTGGGGTCCCTGGCGGCCATCTTTAATTTTCTGCGCGCTGACGGAGGTCAGCGTTTCACTCCTTACACGCTGACCTGCCCTGCTGTTACTTAAGGGGCTTGGTCTGGTCTAGCGCGCTGTTGTTCAGAAGCTACGTTTTTGCACATTTGATTAAAAAACGGGGGAATGTGATCTTCTTGGGGAGGATTGTGAAACGCTGCTGTAAAATACTGTGACTTGCACTACTTTAAATTAAGCATGGGCGGAAAATCCGTTCCGCCCATGCCTGATATGTCTGCAACATAACCCAGGGAAAGGGACTGTGGTACCTCGGGGAGGGTTTGGGGTCCCTGACCATCCCTTCAAAGTCCTCCAAATGGACTACATTCAGCTAGAGAGATGCCACAGTCTGAAATACGTACTCGTCATTGTGTGTGCGTTCAGCAAATGGGTGGAAGCTTATCCCACACGGGACAATACCGCCATCACTACTGCAAAGGTGTTATTGAAAGAATTCTTCCCACGTTAGGGCCTTTATCGAATTTTGTGGAGCGACATCGGCCCCCCACTTCATAGCCGAAGTTATCCAACTTATCTTGAAAGGGTTGGGTGTAAAACAAATATTTCATGCAGTCTTCCACCCCCAATCTGCAGGCCTAGTAGAACGACATGACGCCACACTGAAGCTCAAGCTAGCAAAGATAGTTGCCACCACAGGACTGAAATCGACAGACGCCCTTCCACTGGCATTGCTATCAATGCGCTCCACTCCTACCTAACACCACCTGACCCCATATGAGGTTGTCTTTGGCCGACCCATGAATATCTGGGCCGCACCAAAGCCAACGTCCATCCATGATGTACCGGACATCCAAATGTCTGATTATCTACATAACTTGACAAAAACACTAACTGTTATCCACCAACAGGTGCAGCAAGCCATACCAGAAGCATCCAGTGGCCCCGGACACGACATCCAGCCCGGAGAGTTCGTCTTGATTTGAAATTTCCAAAGGACGAACAGTCTGGAACCCAGGTGGACGGGCCCCTGGCAAGTCTTGATCACCACCCAAACTGCACTCCGAGTGGAAGGGAAACGAAATTGGCTGCATGTGCATCACTGCAAGAAGATATCACCGACCCTGACAATAAAGGAAGATGTGGACACCCAAGAAGAGCTCCTGAACAAAGACAGACCATCCCTGAGTTGCTACCCTGACACAGAGACACTTGAGTTGACAGAATTTCCAGATCCCACTGTGCCCTCCAGAAAAGGGTACAACTTACATCGAAAGGAAAGTGCTTTGGCCAAGCAGATCACTGACTAAGTTAAAAATCTCAGAGCGGTAGCTTAACACTACTAAGGTTATCAGGAGAGAAGCTAGACAAAGTTTGTGGTCTTGCCCGTCACCGAGCCTCTTGAAGGTGATGGAAGCTCCCAACAAGAAGATGATGGAAGCCCCTGACATGAAGGTGATGGAAGCAACTGGACGTCCGAAGACCCACTACAAAGACCCAAAGACTGACAAAATGCATAGCTCAAAGACAATTGCCCTTTTCATGGCTCTTCTCTTTTGTCTCCTCCTCATGACCACCTTCTGGATCATGGAAGAAAGAGCACCCGCCCATGAGACTTTGATACCCACTGTGCAACCCACCACCAAGAGAGAACACTATCTCATTTCATTTTCACCCCAGCTCCGAGAAAGACGCAAGTAGTTCTGGAACAATTCATACGTGCAGTTGCAACACCAATACAACCTTGCTACCAATGCCACGAACTGTTGGATCTGTGGGCTGCTACCACATGCAACTGAACACTCTATCCCTTTCATCCCCTCGCCTTTTTCCGTTCATGGGTCCTGCCTTGCCTGGCTGATACTCTTGCAAGAGAGTTACAAGGACAATGCAACATCTGGCGAAGCCATTTCACACTTGTACAATGAGTTCTGGCTGAATAAGACCGGAAAAACTTCTGCTCCCTTTTGCCTTTTGACATCCAACACCACCTTTCAAATGAACATCCCTGCCAAGGAACGAATCGAAATGCAGGTCTTCAACAATCCAGCCAGATCCACCTTCTCTTATCTCCGGAAGCGAACTGCCGCCACACTGACTGTGGTCCTATCTGTGGTGAACTTCTCAGGCCTTGTCTGCATTGAAGGTCATGGAACAAAATCAGTGGGTCTCAGCTCCTGTCACATCACAAAGACCCTGCACACGACTGATCCACCCTCTTTTGTTGCCTCCCCGAATATGTACTTCGTCTGTGGAATCAAAGCCTACACCTGGCTCCCAAAGGGCTTGGAAGGCACCTGCTACATCGCTTTTGCCCTTCCTCCGACATATGTGGCACCAGCAAACCATCACCGACAAAAGCAAACAAAGGACATTGAACAAGCAGACTCCACTGGAGCGCAGTTCCTAGATGCAGTAAAGGGACTCGTTCCACTTTGGGGCCCGATGGCAAACAGTCGTGGCATCCGACATTTGACCCAGGCAGTTGAAACAACTATGAACATCACAGCTGGCATCCTCATGAACGACACAGCCGAGCTTCAGGCAGTCCGCCTGGTGGCTCTTCAAAACCGCCTTGTTCTAGATGTGGTTCTAGCTGATCATGGAGGAGCATGCCGCATCATCGGATCTAGCTGCTGCACCTACGTGCCGGACAACTCGCCCTCAGTCTACAAGGCAATTGAACATCTCCACAGACTCTCCTCAGAGGTTCATCAAGAACAAGAAGGATGGTCGTTAAGGATGGTCGTTTGGGAGCTGGTTCTGGGGTACTGTAAAAGACTGGGGGTGGAGGTTGTTTACAATCATATTGATACCAATTGTAATAATATGTGGATTCTGCCTGGGTATTCAATGCTTGCCACCTCTGTGCTCACTTTTCTCAAACTGTATCTGCCCTAAGACACTGAACTTTGAAGCCGAACGAATGAAAGCTTTATATGAAGGGGAAATCCGTAACATAATGGGGATAAATATAGACTGACAAGCATGCTAGATATGTTAAAAGGGAGGACTGTTAAAATCTAGTTCGCAGCATGAACATTATCGGCGCCATCTAGTCCCTTTCTAGGCCCATATGTGTCTGTAACGACAGCCATTTTGCGTGCCATGGCCTCTCTACTCATTGCCTGATCTTATGTGTTCTGTTCCGTCAGAATTAAACCTTGTTTTCCCGCTTTCCAGTTTCCAGCGCTCGCCTCTTTATTTGGTAATCCTCGAATGGTATGAGAGGCGACTAACGCCAAGCAGTGTCAAAGGGTTGTCTATAGGAACTGCTTTTTCCACAGAACTTTGGTAAAAACCAGCATTTTAAGAACATTACCCCTACCATACAAAGAGATGTAAATTGTCCAATCTTACTAGAGTAGAATTGACTGAGTCAATAATCGGCAAGATATTCAAGTCTGGAATATTGCCAACTAGGGCAGTGATTTTGACCCCTAAGTATGTTGCAACTTGAACCACTGGGGCTCGAGAAGGGCCCATGGCAGCTGATTGAACAACCTGTGTTTTGGTGACGTTGAGTTTGTAGCAAGAAAGCTGGCCATACTGTTCTGCTAAGTTCTTAATAGCCGGAAAAGCCGATGCGACATCGCTAGTCAAAACTACGATGTCGTCAGCGTAAGCCAACGCCTTGTACACTGAGACATTCACCCTAACTGGCAGAATATTTAAGGAGCCTTTGATTTCACTTAAAAAGGAGCCAATGTAGAAGGCAAACAGCAGGGGCGAGCAGGGGCAGCCCTGCCTAGTTCCCCTGCAAATGCTAAAAGAGCTTGACACTAAACCAGAAACACAAAGAGTAGCCACTGGAGCAATGTAAAGTGATTGAACCGCCTGGATAAACTCCAAACTAAACCCTTTCCACCAAAGAACTGCTCATAAAAACCCCAGGCGACCCTGTCAAATGCCTTCTCAGCTTCCAACAGGATCGCTGCAAGGGGATATACAGTAACTTGGGCCCAATCCAGGAGTGTGATGACCCGGCGGACGTGGTCTGCCGTGTCCCTACCTGGAATAAAGCCATACTGGCGTAATGAAACCAACAGAGAAATCACCGAGGCCAATCTGGTAGACAAGATTTTTGAATATATTTTACTGTCTGTATTAATTAAGGATATTGGGCGAAACAAAGAGGGGTCTAGCTCCGGTTTGTCTTTCTTTTTTAAGAGAATGATGGTGGTTTGGCGCCATGAGTCCGGTATACGGCCGTTCTGTGCCTCTCTAAGAACTGAAAGAAGAACCACCTCTGAGAGAAACACGCTGTAAAATTCCAGAGGGATAGCATCAGAGCCTGCAGCTTTACCATTGGCTAGTGAATTGATTGCTAGCTCGACCTCTTCCCATTCTATGGGGGCAGAAAGGAGTTCATTCTGTTGGGCCGTAACATGGAGGGTGTTAAGATCCTGAAGAAAAGCCCTAGCTTCAAATTCTAAATCTAAACCACTAACTTCCTCTGTATACAGTGTACAATAAAACTGCTGAAAGACCGTCATGACCCCCTCTGGTGTATCCTGAATGTGGCCTTGAGAGTCCTGAATCTTGATAATAAGATTGCCAAACTTCTCTGCTGGAGTCGCTTGGCCGAGATCCTGCCAGATTTTTCGCCAAACTCAAACATCATAGTACGGAACTGTAAGTACTTCGCAGCAAGGTCCTGACCAAAGTACTCCAGCAGAGAGGCCCTGGTTCTCGTGACCAGTAACTGGCTTTGAGCTGTGTCCTGACCCTCCTTAATAGCACATGTTAATTGGACCTCTGCAGCCTGCAGCTCCTCAATGCGCCTACTAGTTTGATCTTGAATAGTCCTCTGACGAAAGGCCGAGAAACTCTTCGTTTCCCCCCGGACCGCAGCCTTTAGTGTGTCCCAGACAGTAGTGCCGGAGGCAGTCCCCCTATTAATATATAAAAATTCTGATAGCCAGTTCCTCATGTGATCTATGTATGATTGTTCTAATAATAACTTTCTTTCAAATGTCCAAGCCCTTGGGATACTAGGCCTGTGGGTGAGAGCGCATTAAGCAATCAGGGGATTATGATCAGACATAATTCCAGGAGGGTCTGAAATAGAGGTGAGCTCCGCAAGCTGATCAGACATCAAGAAATAATCTAACCAGACCATTTTATTGTGGGGGTCAGAGAAATATATATAGCCGTTGTGGTTTTTATTATGATGAAACCAGAGATCAGTCAAAGAATGCTCTTGAACCAGAGCTTGGAGCGCCCTAAATATTTTGGGTTTCTTACCTACATAATTTTGGCCCCCCGCTAGGTTAAAATCAGCAGACAAATTAATATTCATATCCCCACTGAAGCAGATAGGGTGAGACCAGAGTGCCAACTCCACGTTCAAATGATGTAAAACTGCCGGGTCATCTAAATTTGAGCAATAGACTGTGCAAACAGTTAAGGGTCTACCTTTGATTAACAACTTGGTGATTACCCATCTACCAGTGCTATCTTGACTGGTTTTCCTACATGACCCTGACCCCCGTCTTAATATAATTGCCACCCCTCTAATCATAGAGGTCTGGCGGGAGCATCCAATTAAGTCAAACCCAGGAATTTTCAAATAATCGTGGTTACTCCAGGGTTTCTTGCAAAAACAGTACATTCCTCATTGGGAGCTTCCTCAGGGCTGTCATTTTCTGTGTTGATGTGGAGTTCTAACTACAACTTTCTTTGTTTTTTAGAGTAATGTGACTGTGTATTATGTTTCATTTTTGTGCCATTTTTTCATTTGTATGCATTGTTTATGTCTTGTCTATATTTGTTATTTATACATTTTTATGTTTCATCTTTAGTTTCAGCCCTGAGGAAGCTCCCAATGTGGGAGCGAAACGCGTTGGCTGAGAACTTGTTTGGAAAGATCTTAAATATGAAATATTCTCTCAATAAAGAAGTGACTTTTTGCATATAACGTTGGCTTTCTGGACTTTGTGAGCTGTGCACCCCCAATTTAGTCTAATCATCTTGCGATCTGGAGCACAGTTGCGCCATCCAACAGCTGGCGTAGGGGTTGATTGCACAGCAATTTAAAAAAACGGAACTAGCGTGAGGTGGGCCCACTGTTACTAGTGCTTTGGTTCTAAGATCCATATGGGTATCAGCATTTTATGTCTTCCTAAGAAGTCTCTTCACATTTAGATGGATCAAGTAGCAAAAAGCTACAGAGCTCGTTCTAAAATGCTCTCTCACTTAAGGCAAGGCAGAAGTTCCCGGACACTGTACCTAACTTTGATACTTCACTGTAAGAGGTAGTATCCCAAGATGCGTTGCAGCATCACAACATCCAGTCAAGCCACCTCCTTGTAGGTAATTTTCCATGTGACAGCAATGCTCCCGGGCCTTGACCTTGATTCCCAGGCTCTCTCCGACAAGAAAGAATAACAGTTCTTTATTGTCAGTATCGCCATCCAATGTGTCTTGTCCTCCCTTAGCCTAACTCCTAATACAAAGAGATTATTCTAACTAACAAGGATGAATTCTCCTCCTGCAACAGAAACGCGAGAAAGAACAAATCCAACATGCACATGAAATTCACTAGTAAATCGAATGCGAGAGCTGCCAGGGGAAAAATACAATTGAGGAATACAGAAATCAGTCAACAAAAGAACCGGCACAAGGGCTCATGAAATTACACATGTAAAATGAATATTATTTACTGAGCACATCTAAATTTACACGTTACATAAGTACATCAATTGTAAGAGTGATTATCAGCAATATGTACGAATTATGCAAGTTAACGTTTTCGACTGAAAACACGTAGTTGCAACGTTAATTTCTTCACGTTTACATTGAAAATATCCCTAACATGTCACCTTTCATGTTATTACAGTTCACGTTCTAATGCCCTAAGTTAATACACTAAAGGATCATATGTAGGTGCGGACTACCCATGATTATAAATAATGCACCCCTACAATTGAAAGAGCAAAATTTGCGCTCTAACAGAATCAAGTCCCATCTAAAAGAAGGTGGTGGCATGGAAAATGAAATTGACACTGCACTCCAGCCTACTTAACATATTCTGCATATATCAAGGACATGGCTATACACATTCCTGTTCCTCATCTTGTTTCAAGTTTATTTCTCAATATTTAGGACTATTAGGCTACTCTTATCTTTTCGATATGGCCATAAAGAGT
The DNA here is from genome assembly GCF_964263255.1 of Lissotriton vulgaris. Classification (NCBI taxonomy): domain Eukaryota; kingdom Metazoa; phylum Chordata; class Amphibia; order Caudata; family Salamandridae; genus Lissotriton; species Lissotriton vulgaris. The sequence goes on along the minus strand of NC_141694.1, from coordinate 280,160,137 downwards.
GTAGAAATTGATTTATGTATATGTGTATATGACAAAAGTTTATGAATGGGAACACACACTGATCACATGTACTTAGATTAAATATTCAGTATTAGTTCTTCAAAGGTAGAGGAACACTGTGCTTTTATGCAGAAGACAGTGGCTACTGTACAGAAGCTTCGTTTTTGCACATTTGATAAAAAAACGGGGAATGTAATCTTCTTGGGGGGGATTGTGAAACGCTGCTGTAAAATACTGTGACTTGCATTACTTTAAATTATTTTTAGCTCATACAGAATGTAATCTTTCTTTTACATTGTTTTTATTGGAGGGAGCTAACTTCTGTCACTATAGAGCGGCATCTTTTTTGGGGTCCCTGGCGGCCATCTTTAATTTTCTGCGCGCTGACGGAGGTCAGCGTTTCACTCCTTACACGCTGACCTGCCCTGCTGTTACTTAAGGGGCTTGGTCTGGTCGGGCGCGCTGTTGTTCAGAAGCTACGTTTTTGCACATTTGATTAAAAAACGGGGGAATGTGATCTTCTTGGGGAGGATTGTGAAACGCTGCTGTAAAATACTGTGACTTGCACTACTTTAAATTAAGCATGGGCGGAAAATCCGTTCCGCCCATGCCTGATATGTCTGCAACATAACCCAGGGAAAGGGACTGTGGTACCTCGGGGAGGGTTTGGGGTCCCTGACCATCCCTTCAAAGTCCTCCAAATGGACTACATTCAGCTAGAGAGATGACACAGTCTGAAATACGTACTCGTCATTGTGTGTGCGTTCAGCAAATGGGTGGAAGCTTATCCCACAAGGGACAATACCGCCATCATGACTGCAAAGGTGTTATTGAAAGAATTCTTCCCACGTTATGGCCTTTGTCGAATTTTGTGGAGCGACATCGGCCCCCCACTTCATAGCCGAAGTTATCCAACTTATCTTGAAAGGGTTGGGTGTAAAACAAATATTTCATGCAGTCTTCCACCCCCAATCTGCAGGCCTAGTAGAACGACATAACGCCACACTGAAGCTCAAGCTAGCAAAGATAGTTGCCACCACAGGACTGAAATCGACAGACGCCCTTCCACTGGCATTGCTATCAATGCGCTCCACTCCTACCTAACACCACCTGACCCCATATGAGGTTGTCTTTGGCCGACCCATGAATATCTGGGCCGCACCAAAGCCAACGTCCATCCATGATGTACCGGACATCCAAATGTCTGATTATCTACATAACTTGACAAAAACACTAACTGTCATCCACCAACAGGTGCAGCAAGCCATACCAGAAGCATCCAGTGGCCCCGGACACGACATCCAGCCCGGAGAGTTCATCTTGATTTGAAATTTCCAAAGGACGAACAGTCTGGAACCCAGGTGGACGGGCCCCTGGCAAGTCTTGATCACCACCCAAACTGCACTCCGAGTGGAAGGGAAACGCAATTGGCTGCATGTGCATCACTGCAAGAAGATATCACTGACCCTGACAATAAAGGAAGATGTGGACACCCAAGAAGAGCTCCTGAACAAAGACAGACCATCCCTGAGTTGCTACCCTGACACAGAGACACTTGAGTTGACAGAATTTCCAGATCCCACTGTGCCCTCCAGAAAAGGGTACAACTTACATCGAAAGGAGAGTGCTTTGGCCAAGCAGATCACTGACTAAGTTAAAAATCTCAGAGCGGTAGCTTAACACTACTAAGGTTATCAGGAGAGAAGCTAGACAAAGTTTGTGGTCTTGCCCGTCACCGAGCCTCTTGAAGGTGATGGAAGCTCCCAACAAGAAGATGATGGAAGCCCCTGACATGAAGGTGATGGAAGCAACTGGACGTCCGAAGACCCACTACAAAGACCCAAAGACTGACAAAATGCATAGCTCAAAGACAATTGCCCTTTTCATGGCTCTTCTCTTTTGTCTCCTCCTCATGACCACCTTCTGGATCATGGAAGAAAGAGCACCCGCCCATGAGACTTTGATACCCACTGTGCAACCCACCACCAAGAGAGAACACTATCTCATTTCATTTTCACCCCAGCTCCGAGAAAGACGCAAGTAGTTCTGGAACAATTCATACGTGCAGTTGCAACACCAATACAACCTTGCTACCAATGCCACGAACTGTTGGATCTGTGGGCTGCTACCACATGCAACTGAACACTCTATCCCTTTCATCCCCTCGCCTTTTTCCGTTCATGGGTCCTGCCTTGCCTGGCTGATACTCTTGCAAGAGAGTTACAAGGACAATGCAACATCTGGCGAAACCATTTTACACTTGTACAATGAGTTCTGGCTGAATAAGACCGGAAAAACTTCTGCTCCCTTCTGCCTTTTGACATCCAACACCACCTTTCAAATGAACATCCCTGCCAAGGAACGAATCGAAATGCAGGTCTTCAACAATCCAGCCCGATCCACCTTCTCTTATCTCCGGAAGCGAACTGCTGCCACACTGACTGTGGTCCTATCTGTGGTGAACTTCTCAGGCCTTGTCTGCATTGAAGGTCATGGAACAAAATCAGTGGGTCTCAGCTCCTGTCACATCACAAAGACCCTGCACACGACTGATCCACCCTCTTTTGTTGCCTCCCCGAATATGTACTTCGTCTGTGGAATCAAAGCCTACACCTGGCTCTCAAAGGGCTTGGAAGGCACCTGCTACATCGCTTTTGCCCTTCCTCCGGCATATGTGGCACCAGCAAACCATCACCGACAAAAGCAAACAAAGGACATTGAACAAGCAGACTCCACTGGAGCGCAGTTCCTGGATACAGTAAAGGGACTCGTTCCACTTTGGGGCCCGATGGCAAACAGTCGTGGCATCCGACATTTGACCCAGGCAGTTGAAACAACTATAAACATCACAGCTGGCATCCTCATGAACAACACAGCCGAGCTTCAGGCAGTCCGCCTGGTGGCTCTTCAAAACCGCCTTGTTCTAGATGTGGTTCTAGCTGATCGTGGAGGAGCATGCCGCATCATCGGATCTAGCTGCTGCACCTACGTGCCGGACAACTCGCCCTCAGTCTACAAGGCAATTGAACATCTCCACAGACTCTCCTCAGAGGTTCATCAAGAACAAGAAGGATGGTCGTTAAGGATGGTCGTTTGGGAGCTGGTTCTGGGGTACTGTAAAAGACTGGGGGTGGAGGTTGTTTACAATCATATTGATACCAATTGTAATAATATGTGGATTCTGCCTGGGTATTCAATGCTTGCCACCTCTGTGCTCACTTTTCTCAAACTGTATCTGCCCTAAGACACTGAACTTTGAAGCCGAACGAATGAAAGCTTTATATGAAGGGGAAATCCGTAACATAATGGGGATAAATATAGACTGACAAGCATGCTAGATATGTTAAAAGGGAGGACTGTTAAAATCTAGTTCGCAGCATGGTCATTATCGGCGCCATCTAGTCCCTTTCTAGGCCCATACGTGTCTGTAACGACAGCCATTTTGCGTGCCATGGCCTCTCTACTCATTGCCTGATCTTATGTGTTCTGTTCCGTCAGAATTAAACCTTGTTTTCCCGCTTTCCAGTTTCCAGCGCTCGCCTCTTTATTTGGTAATCCTCGAATGGTATGAGAGGCGACTAACGCCAAGCAGTGTCAAAGGGTTGTCTATAGGAACTGCTTTTTCCACAGAACTTTGGTAAAAACCAGCATTTTAAGAACATTACCCCTACCATACAAAGAGATGTAAATTGTCCAATCTTACTAGAGTAGAATTGACTGAGTCAATAATCGGCAAGATATTCAAGTCTGGAATATTGCCAACTAGGGCAGTGATTTTGACCCCTAAGTATGTTGCAACTTGAACCACTGGGGCTCGAGAAGGGCCCATGGCAGCTGATTGAACAACCTGTGTTTTGGTGACGTTGAGTTTGTAGCAAGAAAGCTGGCCATACTGTTCTGCTAAGTTCTTAATAGCCGGAAAAGCCGATGCGACATCGCTAGTCAAAACTACGATGTCGTCAGCGTAAGCCAACGCCTTGTACACTGAGAGATTCACCCTAACTGGCAGAATATTTAAGGAGCCTTCGATTTCACTTAAAAAGGAGCCAATGTAGAAGGCAAACAGCAGGGGCGAGCAGGGGCAGCCCTGCCTAGTTCCCCTGCAAATGCTAAAAGAGCTTGACACTAAACCAGAAACACAAAGAGTAGCCACTGGAGCAATGTAAAGTGATTGAACCGCCTGGATAAACTCCAAACTAAACCCTTTCCACCAAAGAACTGCTCATAAAATACCCCAGGCGACCCTGTCAAATGCCTTCTCGGCTTCCAACAGGATCGCTGCAAGGGGATATTCAGTAACTTGGGCCCAATCCAGGAGTGTGATGACCCGGCGGACGTAGTCTGCCGTGTCCCTACCTGGAATAAAGCCATACTGGCGTAATGAAACCAACAGAGAAATCACTGAGGCCAATCTGGTAGACAAGATTTTTGAATATATTTTACTGTCTGTATTAATTAAGGATATTGGGCGAAACAAAGAGGGGTCTAGCTCCGGTTTGTCTTTCTTTTTTAAGAGAATGATGGTGGTTTGGCGCCATGAGTCCGGTATACGGTCGTTCTGTGCCTCTCTAAGAACTGAAAGAAGAACCACCTCTGAGAGAAACACGCTGTAAAATTCCAGAGGTATAGCATCAGAGCCTGCAGCTTTACCATTGGCTAGTGAATTGATTGCTAGCTCGACCTCTTCCCATTCTATGGGGGCAGAAAGGAGTTCATTCTGTTGGGCCGTAACATGGAGGGTGTTAAGATCCTGAAGAAAAGCCCTAGCTTCAAATTCTAAATCTAAACCACTAACTTCCTCTGTATACAGTGTACAATAAAACTGCTGAAAGACCGTCATGACCCCCTCTGGTGTATCCTGAATGTGGCCTTGAGAGTCCTGAATCTTGATAATAAGATTGCCAAACTTCTCTGCTGGAGTCGCTTGGCCAAGATCCTGCCAGATTTTTCGCCAAACTCAAACATCATAGTACGGAACTGTAAGTACTTCGCAGCAAGGTCCTGACCAAAGTACTCCAGCAGAGAGGCCCTGGTTCTCGTGACCAGTAACTGGCTTTGAGCTGTGTCCTGACCCTCCTTAATAGCACATGTTAATTGGACCTCTGCAGCCTGCAGCTCCTCAATGCGCCTGCTAGTTTGATCTTGAATAGTCCTCTGACGAAAGGCCGAGAAACTCTTAGTTTCCCCCCGGACCGCAGCCTTTAGTGTGTCCCAGACAGTAGTGCCGGAGGCAGTCCCCCTATTAATATATAAAAATTCTGATAGCCAGTTCCTCATGTGATCTATGTATGATTGTTCTAATAATAACTTTCTTTCAAATGTCCAAGCCCTTGGGATACTAGGCCTGTGGGTGAGAGCGCATTAAGCAATCAGGGGATTATGATCAGACATAATTCCAGGAGGGTCTGAAACAGAGGTGAGCTCCGCAAGCTGATCAGACATCAAGAAATAATCTAACCAGACCATTTTATTGTGGGGGGCAGAGAAATATATATAGCCGTTGTGGTTTTTATTATGATGAAACCAGAGATCAGTCAAAGAATGCTCTTGAACCAGAGCTTGGAGCGCCCTAAATATTTTGGGTTTCTTACCTACATAATTTTGGCCCCCCGCTAGGTTAAAATCAGCAGACAAATTAATATTCATATCCCCACTGAAGCAGATAGGGTGAGACCAGAGAGCCAACTCCACGTTCAAATGATGTAAAACTGCCGGGTCATCTAAATTTGAGCAATAGACTGTGCAAACGGTTAAGGGTCTACCTTCGATTAACAACTTGGTGATTACCCATCTACCAGTGCTATCTTGACTGGTTTTCCTACATGACCCTGACCCCCGTCTTAATATAATTGCCACCCCTCTAATCATAGAGGTCTGGCGGGAGCATCCAATTAAGTCAAACCCAGGAATTTTCAAATAATCGTGGTTACTCCAGGGTTTCTTGCAAAAACAGTACATTCCTCATTGGGAGCTTCCTCAGGGCTGTCATTTTCTGTGTTGATGTGGAGTTCTAACTACAACTTTCTTTGTTTTTTAGAGTAATGTGACTGTGTATTATGTTTCATTTTTGTGCCATTTTTTCATTTGTATGCATTGTTTATGTCTTGTCTATATTTGTTATTTATACATTTTTATGTTTCATCTTTAGTTTCAGCCCTGAGGAAGCTCCCAATGTGGGAGCGAAACGCGTTGGTCGAGAACTTGTTTGGAAAGATCTTAAATATGAAATATTCTCTCAATAAAGAAGTGACTTTTTGCATATAACGTTGGCTTTCTGGACTTTGTGAGCTGTGCACCCCCAATTTAGTCTAATCATCTTGCGATCTGGAGCACAGTTGCGCCATCCAACAGCTGGCGTAGGGGTTGATTGCACAGCAATTTAAAAAAACGGAACTAGCGTGAGGTGCGGCATCGAGGGCCCACTGTTACTAGTGCTTTGGTTCTAAGATCCATATAGGTATCAGCATTTTATGTCTTCCTAAGAAGTCTCTTCACATTTAGATGGATCAAGTAGCAAAAAGCTACAGAGCTCGTTCTAAAATGCTCTCTCACTTAAGGCAAGGCAGAAGTTCCCGGACACTGTACCTAACTTTGATACTTCACTGTAAGAGGTAGTATCCCAAGATGCGTTGAAGCATCACAACATCCAGTCAAGCCACCTCCTTGTAGGTAATTTTCCATGTGACAGCAATGCTCCCGGGCCTTGACCTTGATTCCCAGGCTCTCTCCGACAAGAAAGAATAACAGTTCTTTATTGTCAGTATCACCATCCAATGTGTCTTGTCCTCCCTTAGCCTAACTCCTAATACAAAGAGATTATTCTAACTAACAAGGATGAATTCTCCTCCTGCAACAGAAACGCGAGAAAGAACAAATCCAACATGCACATGAAATTCACTAGTAAATCGAATGCGAGAGCTGCCAGGGGAAAAATACAATTGAGGAATACAGAAATCAGTCAACAAAAGAACCGGCACAAGGGCTCATGAAATTACACATGTAAAATGAACATTATTTACTGAGCACATCTAAATTTACACGGCAATTGAACATCTCCACAGACTCTCCTCAGAGGTTCATCAAGAACAAGAAGGATGGTCGTTAAGGATGGTCGTTTGGGAGCTGGTTCTGGGGTACTGTAAAAGACTGGGGGTGGAGGTTGTTTACAATCATATTGATACCAATTGTAATAATATGTGTATTCTGCCTGGGTATTCAATGCTTGCCACCTCTGTGCTCACTTTTCTCAAACTGTATCTGCCCTAAGACTCTGAACTTTGAAGCTGAACGAATGAAAGCTTTATATGAAGGGGAAATCCGTAACATAATGGGGATAAATATATACTGACAAGCTTGCTAGATATGTTAAAAGGGAGGACTGTTAAAATCTAGTTCGCAGCATGAACATTATCGGCGCCATCTAGTTCCTTTCTAGGCCCATACGTGTCTGTAACAACAGCCATTTTGCGTGCCATGGCCTCTCTACTCATTGCCGATCGCTAGCGCGCCTCTCTGACTTCACAAGCATCACCCGCGCACTGACAGCCCCCACACTCAAATGCCCGGGCCATAAACCACCCCTTCAGCGCAGGCCTGCCTCGAAGCCACATCCCGTGCAAACCAACACCTCCCTCCATCCCTTTCATGACCACGGATCCTTTGATAACCCCCTTCCTCCGTGTCCAATTGTCCGAACTGATCCCAGGCCATCACCTAGCCCTGCGGATGAAGTTTATTGCCCCTACTGTAAAAACTCAGCCCTCTTCAAAGGAGCTAAGATTTATCAATGTCTCCACTCCATGAGATCCGATCGATCGCGCACATTCCGGGAACCGGCGGAATGTCCAGCTGCGCGATAGTCATCCCCTGCTGAGAATTGGGGTGGGGGCTTCTACTGTAGATATGTATGGGAACGAGCCTGAAGCAGAGATTCCGAGGATGTCTTTCCTTACATCAAAGCATTTAAAAGAATATGCCATATGTAATAAACTGCAATAAAAGTCATAAACCTGTGTATAAGAGGCCAGGCCTCGGAGATGCAGTTAGAGTACCTCGAGACGATACCCTGTTTGTCTGATCTTACGTGTTCTGTTCCGACGGAATTAAACCTTGTTTTCCCGCTTTCCAGTTTCCAGCGCTCGCCTCTTTATTTGGTAATCCTCGAATGGTATGAGAGGGGACTAACGCCAAGCAGTGTCAAAGGGTTGTATATAGGAACTGCTTTTTCCACAGAACTTTGGTAAAACCAAAATTTTAAGAACATTACCCCTACCATACAAAGAGATGTAAATTGTCCAATCTTACTAGAGTAGAATTGACTGAGTCAATAATCTGCAAGATATTCAAGTCTTGAATATTGTCAACTAGGGCAGTGATTTTGACCCCTAAGTATGTTGCAACTTGAACCACTGGGGCTCGAGAAGGGCCCATGGCAGCTGATTGAACAACCTGGGTTTAGGTGACGTTGAGTTTGTAGCAAGAAAGCTGGCCATACTGTTCTGCTAAGTTCTTAATAGCCGGAAAAGCCGATGCGACATCGCTAGTCAAAACTACGATGTCGTCAGCGTAAGCCAACGCCTTGTACACTGAGACATTGACCCTAACTGGCAGAATATTTAAGGAGCCTTCGATTTTACTTAAAAAGGTGTCAATATAGAAGGCAAACAGCAGGGGCGAGCAGGGGCAGCCCTGCCTAGTGCCCCTGCTACTGCTAAAAGAGCTTGACACTAAACCAGAAACACAAAGAGTAGCCACTGGAGCAATGTAAAGTGTTTGAACCGCCTGGATAAACTCCAAACTAAACCCTTTCCACCAAAGAACTGCTCATAAAAAACCCCAGGCGACCCTGTCAAATGCCTTCTCGGCTTCCAACAGGATCGCTCCGAGGGGATATTCAGTAACCTGGGCCCAATTCAGGAGTGTGATGACCCGGCGGACGTGGTCAGCCGTGTCCCTACCTGGAATAAAGCCATGCTGGCGTAATGAAACCAACAGAGAAATCACCGAGGTCAATCTGGTAGACAACATTTTGGAATATATTTTACTGTCTGTATTAATTAAGGATATTGGGGGAAACAAAGAGGGGTCTAGCTCCGGTTTGTCTTTCTTTTTTAAGAGAATGATGGTGGTTCGGCGCCATGAGTCCGGTATACGGCCGTCCTGTGCCTCTCTAAGAACTGAAAGAAGATCACCCTCTGAGCAAAACACCCTGTAAAATTCCAGAGGTATAGCATCAGAGCCTGCAGCTTTACCATTGGCTAGTGAATTGATTGCTAGCTCGACCTCTTCCCATTCTATGGGGGCAGAAAGGAGTTCATTCTGTTGGGCCGTAACATGGAGGGTGTTAAGATCCTGAAGAAAAGCCCTAGCTTCAAATTCTAAATCTAAACCACTAACTGTCTCTGTATACAGTGTACAATAAAACTACTGAAAGACCGCCATGACCCCCTCTGGTGTATCCTGAATGTGGCCTTGAGAGTCCTGAATCTTGATAATAAGATTGCCAAACTTCTCTGCTGGAGTCGCTTGGCCAAGATCCTGCCAGATTTTTCGCCAAACTCAAACATCATAGTACGGAACTGTAAGCACTTCACAGCAAGGTCCTGACCAAAGTACTCCAGCAGAGAGGCCCTGGTTCTCGCGACCAGTAACTGGCTTTGAGCTGTGTCCTGACCCTCCTTAATAGCACATGTTAATTGGACCTCTGCAGCCTGCAGCTCCTCAATGCGCCTACTAGTTTGATCTTGAATAGTCCTCTGACGAAAGACCGAGAAACTCTTCGTTTCCCCCCGGACCGCAGCCTTTAGTGTTTCCCAGACAGTAGTGCCGGAGGCAGTCCCCCTATTGATATATAAAAATTCTGATAGCCAGTTCCTCATGTGATCTATGTATGATTGTTCTAATAATAACTTTCTTTCAAATGTCCAAGCCCTTGGGATACTAGGCCTGTGGGTGAGAGCGCATTAAGCAATCAGGGGATTATGATCAGACATAATTCTAGGAGGGTCTGAAATAGAGGTGAGCTCCGCAAGCTGATCAGACATCAAAAAAATAATCTAACCAGACCATTTTATTGTGGGGGGCAGAGAAATATGTATAGCCGTTGTGGTTTTTATTATGATGAAACCAGCGATCAGTCAAAGAATGCTCTTGAACCAGAGCTTGGAGCGCCCTAAAGACTTTGGGTTTCTTACCTACATAATTTTGGCCCCCAGCTAGGTTAAAATCAGCAGACAAATTAATATTCATATCCCCACTGAAGCAGATAGGGTGAGACCAGAGTGCCAACTCCACGTTCAAATGATGTAAAACTGCTGGGTCGTCTAAATTTGAGCAATAGACTGTGCAAACGGTTAAGGGTCTACCTTTGATTAACAACTTGGTGATTACCCATCTACCAGTGCTATCTTGACTGGTTTTCCTACATGACCCTGACCCCCGTCTTAATATAATTGTCACCCCTCTAATCATAGAGGTCTGGCGGGAGCATCCAATTAAGTAAAACCCAGGAATTTTCAAATAATCGCGGTTACTCCAGGGGACATGGGTTTCTTGCAAGCACAGTACATTCCTCATTGGGAGCTTCCTCAGGGCTGTCATTTTCTGTGTTGATGTGGAGTTCTAACTATGAAATATTCTCTCAATAAAGAAGTGAATTTTTGCATATAACGTTGGCTTTCTGGACTTTGTGAGCTGTGCACCCCCAATTTAGTCTAATCATCTTGCGATCTGGAGCACAGTTGTGCCATCCAACAGCTGGCGTAGGGTTTGATTGCACAGCAATTTAAAAAAACGGAACTAGCGTGAGGTGCGGCATCGAGGGCCCACTGTTACTAGTGCTTTGGTTCTAAGATCCATATAGGTATCAGCATTTGAAGTCTTCCTAAGAAGTCTCTTCACTTTTAGATGGATCAAGTAGCAAAAAGCTACAGAGCTCGTTCTAAAATGCTCTCTCACTTAAGGCAAGGCAGAAGTTCCCGGACACTGTACTTAACTTCGATACTTCACTGTAAGAGGTAGTATCCCAATATGCGTTGCAGCATCAGAACATCCAGTCAAGCCACCTCATTTTGGTAATTTTCCATGTGACAGCAATGCTCCCGGGCCCTGACCTTGATTCCCAGGCTCTCTCCGACAAGAAAGAATAACAGTTCTTTATTGTCAGTATCGCCATCCAATGTGTCTTGTCCTCCCTTAGCCTAACTCCTAAAACAAAGAGATTATTCTAACTAACAAGGATGAATTCTCCTCCTACAACAGAAACGTGAGAAAGAACAAATCCAACATGCACATGAAATTCACTAGTAAATCGATTGCGAGAGCTGCCAGGGGAAAAATACAATTGAGGAATACAGAAATCAGTCAACAAAAGAACCGGCACAAGGGCTCATGAAATTACACATGTAAAATGAATATTATTTACTGAGCACATCTAAATTTAGACGTTACATAAGTACATCAATTGTAAGAGTGCTTATCAGCAATATGTACAAATTATGCAAGTTAACGTTTTCGACTGAACACACGTAGTTGCAACGTTAATTTCTTCACGTTACATTGAAAATATCCCTAACACGTCACCTTTCATGTTATTACAGTTCACGTTCTAATGCCCTAAGTTAATACACTAAAGGATTATATGTAGGTGCGGACTACCCATGATTATAAATATTGCACACCTACAATTGAAAGATCAAAATTTGCGCTCTAACAGAATCAAGTCCCATCTAAAAGAAGGTGGTGGCATGGAAAATGAAATTGACACTGCACTCCAGCCTACTTAACATATTCTGCATATATCAAGGACATGGCTATACACATTCCTGTTCCTCATGTTGTTTCAAGTTTATTTCTCAATATTTAGGACTATTAGGCTACTCTTATCTTTTCGATATGGCCATAAAGAGTGTAGAAATTGATTTATGTATATGTGTATATGACAAAAGTTTATGAATTGGGAACACACACTGATCACATGTACTTCAAAGGTAGAGGAACACTGTGCTTTTATGCAGAAGACAGTGGCTACTGTACAGAAGCTTCGTTTTTGCACATTTGATAAAAAAACGGGGGATGTAATCTTCTTGGGGGGATTGTGAAACGCTGCTGTAAAATACTGTGACTTGCATTACTTTAAATTATTTTTAGCTCAGACAGAATGTAATCGTTTTTTTTACATTGTTTTTATTGGAGGGAGCTAACTTCTGCCACTATAGAGCGGCATCTTTTTTGGGGGACTTAAAAACGTAGATTTGGTCTTTTTCTCGGGACCCTCTCGGTCCCTGGCGGCCATCTTTAATTTGCCACGCACTGACGGAGGTCAGCGTTTCACTCCTTACACGCTGACCTGCCCTGCTGTTACTTAAGGGGCTTGGTCTGGTCGGGCGGAACAGAAGCTTCGTTTTTGCACATTTGATTAGAAAACGGGGGAATGTGATCTTCTTGGGGAGGATTGTGAAACGCTGCTGTAAAATACTGTGACTTGCACTACTTTAAATTAAACATGGGCGGAAAATCCGTTCCGCTTGCGGATTTTCGGTAAATTCGTAATCCGCAAGATTCGCGAATTTCCGGCAAAATCCGCGAGCGGAACAGATTGGGTCAAAAGTTCAAGCTGTCTTTTTCTCGGGACACTTTCGGTCCCTGGCGGCCATCTTTAATTTTCTGCACGCTGACGGAGGTCAGCGTTTCACTCCTTACACGCTGACCTGCCCGGCTGTTACTTAAGGGGCTTGGTCTGGTCGGGCGCGCTGCTGTACAGAAGCTTCATTTTTGCACATTTGATTAAAAAACGAGGAATGTGATCTTCTTGGGGGGGATTGTGAAACGCTGCTGTAAAATACTGTGACTTGCACTACTTTAAAATATTTTTAGCTAAGAAAGAATGTAATCGTTTTTCTTACATTGTTTTTATTGGAGGGAGCTAACTTCTGCCACTATAGAGCGGCATCTTTTTTGGGGGGCTTAAAAACGTAGATTTGGGCTTTTTCTCGGGACACTCTCGGTCCCTGGTGTCCATTTTTAATTTGCCGCGCGCTGACGGAGGTCAGCGTTTCACTCCTAGCACTCTGACCTGCCTTGCAGTTACTTAAGGGGCTTGGTCTGGTCGGACGCGCTGCTGTACAGAAGCTTTGTTTTTGCACATTTGATTAAAAAACGGGGAATGTGATCTTCCTGAGGGGATTGTGAAACGTTACTGTAAAATACTGTGACTGGCACTATTTTAAATTATTTTTAGCTCAGACAGAATGTAATCGTTTTTTTGACATTGTTTTTATTGGAGGGAGCTAACCTCTGCCACTATAGAGCGGCATCTTTTTTGGGAGGCTTAAAAACGTAGATTTGGTCTTTTTCTCGGGACCCTCTCGGTCCCTGGCGGCCATCTTTAATTTGCCACGCACTGACGGAGGTCAGCGTTTTACTCCTTGCACGCTGACCTGCCCTGCTGTTACTTAAGAATCATGGTCTTGACGCGCAGCGGGTTCGCGCAGCGGTCGCGCCAATGTCGCGACAAAGGCAAGACCGTCTGCGACTGTCCGAGACCGACTGGGACCAGGGACCATAATTTATGCCTAAAAATCCTCCTCCTCCAAACCAACTATACAATATTTGTCAGTTCAAGTACTTAGCTTACAAGGTAGGAGGGGCGTAAATTGTAATTTAGTATTTCCGGTAGAGGCCAACTCGTTGTGTAGTTGCTGTAGCTATAGTTTTAATAACCCTGGTTTAAACAAAAGGGACTCCTGGCAAAATAAAATTGACAATTTCTGGAGCATTAATTGTCGCTCCCTTCCAAAACACAAGGAGGACATTTTTACTTTGTTAAACAGTGAAGGTCCTGATGCTATCTTTTTAACTGAAACTTGCTTAAACGATAGCTCTGGTCCAGATGTGGCATACGCACTCCCAGACAATTACACTATAATAAGGAGAGACAGAATTCTCAGGAAGGGTGGAGGGATTGTGATTATTTATAAAAAGAGCTACTCATGTAAATGGGAGGACTTCCCAATGCAGGAGTGTGAAGCTGCCCTTTTTAAACTTACTCTCTCATCTCAACTCACTTTATCTGGGGCCTTGATTTACCGTCCCCAGGACCAGCTGGCTCGTGGGTGCCCCTGTTGTCAGACCTGTTGGCTCCTTGGCTACTTAAACTAGCTGATTTTACAGTTTTAGGAGACTTAAATCTTCATCTGGAAAACTCGGACTGTCCAGCAAGTAAGGCGCTTATTGCTGATTTAGCTGCACTGAATCTCCCCCTTGGTAATGCTGGCCTCACTCATATGGCTGGTTATTTTTTGGACCCTATCTTCTCTAACCTGCCTGATATTAACTGTCTGCCGGCACTGCCTTTGTGTTGGTCCAACCATTTCACGGTTAAGTTTCAATATAGTAGTTTGCTTAGCCTGTCGCCATTGTCCTCTGATACATCAGGTCGAACCAGAAATTGGGAAAAATTGGATATTGCAAAATTCAATCAGTTAATGTCGAACAATGCTCCGCCTTATAACTCCATATCATTGGCTTCATTGAATAGTATTTATAGTTGGATTACCTCCGCTTCTAATGTTTGCCTGCCAGCCACGGTGATAAAATGTAATAACCACCGGCCTCCTGCTTCCTGGTTTACAGAGCAGCTAAGGGTGGAGAAGACCAAGTGCAAAGCTATGGAAAGAAGTTGGAGAAGGAACTATACTCCTGAGTCCAAAAACATCTATAAAGCCACATTGAAAAATATATCATGCTCTATGTAAAAAGGCACGAGCTGACTATGTCTCCTCTACTATTCTGGGGGCAAAAAATTGTCCTCATACTTTATTCTCCATGGTTAAGAAGTTAGCAGGTTCAGGGACTCGACCTAGTCCACCTATTCTTGATGAACCACAGTGCGACTCTCTTGCTAACTTATTTATAAAGAAAGTTGAACAAATCCATCAGACATTAAGTGGAATTTGTGTGTCAAACCCGGCTCGGCTTGACAATGAGCAGGTTCATACCATGGTAGAAGGCTCTCGGCTAAAATTGGAGCAGTGGTCTCTATTGGACACTGGTACCTTTATAAAAAATTTAACAAGCATTAAATCGGGCTCTCCATGAGACTTGATCCCTTCCACAGTGCTTCTACAGTTGGAAGAACCCGCTTTAAGAGTGGTCATGGAGCGACTAAATGCTTCTCTTAGAGAGGCAGTAATGCCAATGGCCTGGAAACATGCTATGGTTTTGCCATTGTTAAAAAAAAACCAAATGCAGATCCGGCTATGCCGTCTAACTTAAGCCTGTTTCCCTGCTCCCGACTTTTTCTGAAGTCTTGGAGAAGCATGTGAATGGCCAATTAGCCAAGTTTGTGGAATCCTCTCAATTTTTGCACACATCACAATCAGGTTTCAGAGCAGGGTTTTCTACAGAGACCACATTGCTGGGCGTCACTGAGATGCTACGTCGGCGCTTGGATGATGGTGATACAGTGACCCTTATATTGTTAGATTTAAGTGCCGCCTTTGATACGGTTTCACACACCGTATTAATAAAATCTTTATAGGCATTGGGAATCGCTGGCTCGGCGCTTGGCTGGCTGTCCTCCTTTCTATTGGAGCAAACCTTTCAGGTGTTCTCCTCTAGGGCCACTTCAAAGTCCTATACATCTCGGTATGGAGTACCACAGGGCTCAATTTTGAGCCCACTCTTTTTTAACATCTATGTGCAGCCCCTAGCTGTGAGTGCTGAAGCGGCAGGGCTTACACTGTTTTCATACACCGATGATACTCAAATCATCTTTTCTTTATCGGCGGATAAGAAACATGGCCCGTCTACTCTGCAAGTGGGATTGCGCAACATTGCAGCATGGATGCAGCTCAATTTGATCAAGTTAAACGGGGATAAGACTGAAGTGCTTATCTTTGGAAAAAATTCTGAACATTTGGGCCCTCAACATTGGCCAGATGAAATGGGACCTTTACCTACGCCTTCCTCTCAGGTCCGCAAACTAGGCTTTATTATTGGCAATACATTGTCAATGAAACAACAGGCAGTACAAATTGCAGCCACCTGTTTTACCATCTTAAAATGGTTAAAAAAAATAATCTGGATGCTCCCTGCAGACACCAAAAGGACGGTAGTCCAGGCACTTGTAACAACTCGCCTGGATTATGGCAACGTTCTTTTTTTGGGGTGTAACAGAGATGTATTGCGTAAGCTTCAGGTGGTGCAAAATTCTGCAGCCAGATTGCTATATGGACTTCCCAGAATGTCCAACACGGGTAATGCTCTGAGCGAACTGCATTGGCTTAAAGTAGAACATCGCATACAATTTAACCCTTTCGATGCTGATGACGAGCTGGGCTCGTCATGGTGCACAGTGGTCGTGTGCTGATGACGAGCCCAGCTCGTCATAAAACAATGAAAATATCAATTTCCAGCACAGGAGGGGAATTGCCTTAGCAGCGAAGGTGTTAAAGCCCTGTGTTATATGTTCAGAATTAAGATTGGTTCTGCTCCTAAATACTTACAAGATCTGGTTCGCCAGGGCACAAGTCCTAAAAAAAGAAGTGGGGGGACTCTCCAAGGTAGGCGTGGTCACAGGAAGTGACATCACGACAGGAAGTGACATCACGACAGGAAGTGACATCACAACAGGAAGTGACGTCACAACAGGAAGTGACATCACATGTAAGGCAGATCTATCATTTGCATATAATGCAAGATTTAACAATTGAAGCTGCTTGGTACTTAAGCCTGTGATTTAAGGTCCCTGCATGGAGGAATTAGCAGCCCAAATGTGGATGAAGTTTGGCGAAGGTGACATGAACACATTTTCAAAACGCTACAGGAAAGTTTGACTGCAAGATTTTGTATACATTACAGGTTCCCAGAGAGGCTGCTTCCCACACTCGACAATGACTATTACACACAGTAGGGCTCCATATTCACGTTATTCTATCGATGAGTGTCATATGTTATCTCCCCACTTATTGTAAACTAGCGACTCTGTATTAAATAGTTTTGTCCTAGCTGCCTCTCTCTAGCTGTGGCTAGATTTATTTATTTTATTTATAAAGTTTTATATAGCGCGAACTTGATCCCGAAGGATATCAGAACGCTTTACAATTTGCAGCAAAGGTAACAAATCAGAACATTAGTCTAACATTGGGAATCTTGGCTGAAGACAATGGAGCTGCCGGGGCATTAACTTGGGTCAATGCCTAAATTTTTGATATATTTACTGGCCATTGTATTTATTTTAGCAGATTTATTTATTTCTATTTATTTTAGGAAATGTATTTAGTTTTGGTATATTTTAGTTTGACTTATTTGCCTTCATTTACTTCAGTGCAACAAAATATAAACATTGCTTTACTTTGTATTAATACTGTTTATTTTTGTGATAGTTCCTAAAAAAAGGGCCGATTATGACTCATGCATTGTAATGGTTGTTTCCCCCTTTACAGAGACTACTTACTATAAAATCGGGGTGGGCCTAGCTCATGATGTCATTTTGTAGGGAACCCTTGAAGAAAGCGGGCAGAACCTTTGCAAAACTTTGTGCCCCCCTATCCAGTAGTGCAATTATCCAAACACTGACAGGATTGAGCCTAAATTAAAAATATACTGACATACGTAATGCCAAGTCAGACGTCATCATGGAGTCATGTTTAAATGAACAATCCAGGGCCATCCTACACCTCCCCATTCCACAAAATTATACAATTCAGACCGACAACACAAACTAGAAGGGGGCGTTGCTGTCATCATTAAACATTCCATGTGGAAACAGCGACACACGGAAGAACACACAAGGGTACACCATCATACTACTTACATTTTGTAGCCTGGTGTCAATTGTTCAATGCAGGGCTTAATTTGTGCCAGTGCTTAGCGCCGGCACTTAATTGGCAGGGCCGGGTCTAGTGGGACTCTGATTCTACACGCACGAGGTGCACAGTGAATGTAAAATGTTTTAATTTAACTTACAGCACACTTGCTAGTACTAATACTTAATTAACTCCTCAAGTCTCGTGCAGCCGCATCGCATTGTGTTTAGTTTTTCACATCTCAGTTTACCCTTAATTGTTCACGATCACTTGAATAATGAAATATTCTGAGTGGGAGAGCTCTTTGGCAGCACTCTGACAGGTTTCTCTCTCGTCACTCTCATGCAGCTGTGTTAAAGAGCCTCGGTTCTACCGCACAAAGAATTAGGGTGACCAACTGGCATTGGTGCAAATTCAGGACGGTGAGTGTAAAAATTCAGGACAAAGGGTCAAAATTCAGGACACAAATTCAGGACAGGAGGTCAAAATTCAGGACAAAACTTCAGGACAATAGGTACGTTTTACAGACACATCAGAGGTCGCGCAATAGTATATAAGTAAGCCCAGCCATTTCCAAAAGTATTCAACCATTTGCAAACCTATCCATCATGTATCCTTCCATCTATCATTTCACTCATCCATCCCTTCATCCATCCCCTCATCCATCCTTTCACTCATCCTCCATTATCCATCCATCTATCCACCCTTTCACCCTACCCATCTGTACACTTA
Source organism: Lissotriton vulgaris (assembly GCF_964263255.1). Classification (NCBI taxonomy): domain Eukaryota; kingdom Metazoa; phylum Chordata; class Amphibia; order Caudata; family Salamandridae; genus Lissotriton; species Lissotriton vulgaris. The sequence goes on along the minus strand of NC_141694.1, from coordinate 280,141,598 downwards.
TCCATCCACTCTTCATCCCATCCATCCATTCACTCATCCATTCAGCCATTTACCCTTTCACCAATCCAGCCATCCTTTCACTTACTAATCCTTCTACCCATCCACTCTTTTAGTCATCCATCCATCCTCCCTTTCTCTCTCCATCGACCCTTTCACTTAGCCTTCCTTCCATCCATCCATCCACCCACCCATCCATCCATCTACTCATCCACTCATGAATCCATCCATTGCCCCTATCAGTCATCCATCTATCATTTCACTCCTTCACACATCTATTCATCCTTTTGTCCATCTACGCTCCCTTTCACTCACTCATCCATCCTTACACCCACCCTTTCACTCATATGTCCATTCATTCACCCTTGCACTTATCAATCCATCCATCATTTCACTCATCCACCTACCCCCCATCATCCACCCACCATCCACCCACCCACTCATCCATCCTTTCACCCACCCACCATCCAATCCACTGATCCATCCTTTCACCCATCCACCATCCACCCACCCACTCATCCATTCATCCTTTCACCCACCTACTCATCATCCATCCATCCATCCTTTCACCCACCCAATCATCTATCCATCCATCCATCCTTTCACCCACCCATTTATCCATCCATCTATCTCTTCACCCACTCTCCATCCATCCATCCTTTCACCCACCCATCCATCCATCCCTTCACCCACTCTCCATCCATCCATCCTTTCACCCACCCATCATCCATCCATCCATCCATCTGTCCTTCCCCTCATCATCCATCCATCCATCCCCTCATCATCCATCCATCCTTCCCCTCATCATCCGTCCATCCTTTTACCTCATCATCCATCCATCCTTTTCCCTCATCATCCATCCATCCTTCTCCTCATCATCCATCCATCCTTTTCCCTCATCATCTATCCATCCATCTGTCCTTCCCCTCATCATCCATCTGTCCTTCCCCTCCTCATCTATCCATCCATCCTTTTCCCTCATCACCCATCCATCCTTTCCCCTCATCACCCATCCATCCTTTCCCCTCATCATCCATCCATCCATCCTTTCCCTCATCATCCATCCATCCTTCCCCTCATCATCCTTCCATCCATCCATACTTCCCCTCATCATCCATCCATCCTTTCACCCACCCCCTCATCATCCATCCATTCCATCATCATCCATCCATCCACCCTTCCCCTCATCATCCATCCTTTCGCCCACCCCCTCATCATCCATCCATCCATCCTTCCCCTCATCATCCATCCATCCATCCATCCATCCCCTCATCATCCATCCTTTCCCGTCATCCATCCATCCTTCCCCTCATCCATCCTTCCTTTCATCCATCCTTCCCCTCACCCATCCATCCATCCCATCCATTTATCCTGCCCTTCATCCATCCATCCTTCCCCTTACCCATCCATCCATCCCATCCATTTATCCTGCCCCTCATCCATCCATCCATCCTTCTCCTCATCCATCATCCTTCCCCTCACCCATCCATCCATCCCATCCATTTATCCTGCCCCGCATCCATCCATCCTTCATCCTTCCCCTCATCCATCCTTCCTTTCATCCATCCTTCCCCTCACCCATCCATCCATCCCATCCTTTCATCCATCCTTCCCCTCACCCATCCATCCATCCCATCCATTTATCCTGCCCTTCATCCATCCATCCTTCCCCTTACCCATCCATCCATCCCATCCATTTATCCTGCCCCTCATCCATCCATCCATCCTTCTCCTCATCCATCATCCTTCCCCTCACCCATCCATCCATCCCATCCATTTATCCTGCCCCTCATCCATCCATCCTTAATCCTTCCCCTCATCCATCCTTCCTTTCATCCATCCTTCCCCTCACCCATCCATCCATCCCATCCATTTATCCTGCCCTTCATCCATCCATCCTTCCCCTCCATCCATCCATCCTTCCCCTCATCCATCTATCCTTCCCCTCATCCATCCATCCTTCCCCTCCATCCCTCATCCTTCCCCTCATCCATATTTCCCCTCATCAATCATCCAGCTACCCTTCCACCCATACATCCAGCTATTTACATTTTCTCTCCATCCTTCCCCTCACTCATCAATCCATCTATCCTCTCTCATTATCCATTTATTCAATCTTTCATTCATCCATTCACCCTTTCACTAATTCATCCAGCCATTCACACATCCCTTCACTTACTTACACGCCCACCTTTCCATTTTAATTTTGAGCTGAGCCCTTTTGAGAAGAGGCCCATCAAGAACTTCACCCTCGCTGCAGGGGCCGTTCCAGGACTGGGACAGAAGCCGCCCAGGGCGGAGACAGGATCCACCACAGGGGGGGACAAGAGCCATCACAGGCGGGGGTGGACTGGAGCCACAACATGGGGGGACAGGAGCAGGAGTCATCACAGGAGAGGGAACGTGATCCACCAGGGTGGGCACAGGGGTGGGCATGCAGTATTCTAGTATCATCTTGGGCTTCTCGCCCCCTCCTGCACAAGACAACGAGAAGACAGGCTCTCTGTTCAAAATGCCATCCCCCACTGTGATATACAGTACTTACAGGAGATACTCCGAGAGAACTGATTGAACTGATTGTCCTCCATACTTTGTTAATCAGTGTGGGTGCGATTGTGCCATTTCTTTATTGTATTACATTATGCATGTTTGAAGAACCGAGGTTTGCTTACAAATTAGTGACAGTAATTAAGCTCGGTGAAGAGAAGCAGGTGCTGCCTCGGTGTAATCAGGGGTGTAATCTGGCCGAGTCTAGGATGTTTGGGGCCCTGGGTAGAAATGGAATGTGTGAGCCCCCCTCTAAATAGCAGATACAAGACGCATTCAGGGTTGCTTGCGTGTGAATGGATGCCTCCTGCTCCTGAACCTGCAGCCCCTCCCTCTCAGTCACCTTCAAGCACCTTTTAACAGCTCATCAAGGGCTGGAGGTGTGAGGGTTGTCATCCCGCTGTGCCTCTACGGTGCTGCTGGGGGTCTGAGCTTTCACACAGCATCGGAGTCAAGAAGGGAGGTGGGGGCGTGGTGACCACCGGCGTGCTTGGTAACTTCCGGATTCAGCCAGCCACTCGCCCACCCGGAAATGCTTTATTTGTGCGTGCCGCGCTCCCGTTTTTTAATGGTGGACGCGATTTTGATTTAGCAGGGTGGACGGCGTCCACCCTGAAAAACCCTCGGAAATAAGTGGGGGATGCCCTCCACCCTTGTGGTACCCCGACTCGTGCCCTGTGGTTCGCCCTTACCATCCTTTGCGACTACTTCGCTCTTCTTCGGAGGAGCTTTTTATGATTCCCAGGATTAAGCTTTCAAGAATGGGAGGTCACTCCTTCTCTCTGCTGGGGCCCACTATGTGGAATTCCTTACCTGATGCGATGAGGAGGGAGAAGCTGCTCCCCAACTTTCGTAAACAATTAAAAACTTGTTTTTTTAATCAACAGTGCTAATTTTCAGATGATTTTTGAGTTTCTGATGGCTTGCGCTGGAAAACCCTTGTTGGGTAGCTGTGCGCATTATAAAATAAATTAACATAACATAACATAACAGTACATTCATTGGCTATTTCCAGCAGGGCACCCCTGTGTCACCCGCCACAGTGACAGCTGTAGCTAAAAGTAGTCCCTCGGATTGTTACCTCAGTCATTTCCCTCCTGGTGGTCCCTTATGGCGTTGAGCGCTGGGTGCTGTCCCGCCTCCCCACCGAGGGCGGTGGCTCGTCCTTGCCCTCACATGAACTTACTGTATTTAGTTGAACTGCTGCCATGATGCTGCGGGAAGGGGCTCTATTTACAGTCCGCGTGTCAGCTGCGCGAGGCACCCAGGCTGGCATGTCCTCATGGAAGGCACAGCAGAGCCTTCGAAGAAGCAGGAACGCCAGTGGCGACGCTCCAGGCTGAGCATTAAGATAGCAGAGATTGTATGTCCTCCCCTGGATCCTGGCCAAGCCTCGGAGTTTCGGTCGCCAGCACGTCTCTTCCAGGAGAGAAAATGCAGAGATGCGCGAGAACGTCTTCGGTGGCATTCTGCAGAGGGCACTGCAGGCGTGTTTTACGAGCAGCGAGGCCTGAGTCAGCCTTTCGTTCACAGTCTAGGTCTAGGATCTAATGGGTGCTGGTTAATGCGGAATATGGCCGCATTTCAAGTAATCATCTTCATTCCACAATTCACCTGCAGTTCTCTTCGCTCCAGACGGTATATTTTGTACGCGCGCTGAAAGCAGCTATTGAACTGTGTGACGCTACCTAAATCAAGGCATTCCAAAGCCCTTGACTGACAGTGCAAGCGCTCTGCACGTCACCTAACCTGTCAGTAAAACTACAATGCATCGCGGAACAGGTGCTAACAGAGTCTTAAAATACAAGTGGCCTGCATTAGTGTCTTGACGGCTCCCTCAGCTGATAACTCGTCTGCTTGTGGGCACGCACGTTCCTGTCTGCCTTTGGCCCACGCCTGTTCATCGTGAGCGGCCTAGACAAAGTGCTGCTGCTACATTAAGAGCTGTATATATATTTTTTAAACACACAAAAGTAAAGGTTGCAGGTTTTGCAGTTGGAATCTGAGCTCAGTGTTATTCCCATAAGTGACAGTGGCTTTATGAAAACAGTTCTCTGGGTCAGGATGTGAGGCAAACCCCCAAAATGAGACAACGTTTTTTAATTTCCTTTGTGCAAATATTGTGAAATGCCCCCAAAAATGCAAAATTACTCATTGTTACATTAAATGCCGATTTCAGCACTTTTCACTATTGTTTTAGCATGAAATAATCCTTCGTGTTCATTTTTGTTGTGAGGGTGCATTTCATGCTAAAACAGTAGCATGAAATGGGCGATGTGAACAACTCCTCGTGTTCAGCTTGCTTGCATCTTCCCGTGCTCCTGCAATGGAATTTGTATCCAAATAAATTCTCAATTACGCAAAGTGACATAGTGGCGCATCTCTGGTATTTTGTGTAATAATTGTAACATGACATGTCAGATATTATGCAAGTTTCCGCATGCATAACATTTCACAAAAGCCACATTTAAATATGAAAATATATTGAATCATTAGCTAACATGGGCTCGACCTAGGACCGGGACTGGGTCTTCCAAGTGAATAATTAGGGGTGGCCTTAGGCATGTGCAAGCTGTGCACCTGCACAGGGCCACCAAACTCTAGGGGCCATCACGCCAATATATATCCTTAATATAATAATCCTCTGAGGATGGATACATATTTGCATGGCTGCCCTGGCAGGGATTTGGCGGTCTCCGGCTCTGTTCCACTTCCAAATACCCTGACCCCCCCTCTTTACTGGCCTCCGTGCTCTGCACTGCCCGGACCCCCTCTTCCCACCCCGCCCAGACCCCCTCTTCCGGGGCCCCCTACCTACGCTCCCTACCCAGGGCCACCCTGAGCCTAGAGCCGCCACAGGAATAATTCAGTAAATCTATGAATGTAATGGTTATCAGTTCACGTCGTGTTCGGCCTTTGCAAAAGGGCGTGTTAACATGGATCGGCCCGGGGGTTCTTTTCTACCTCACTCGGAAAATAATAGACAAAGAGGGGAGGGTAGTAGTAATCTCTGGTATGTTAAATGGGAAGGAGATAACTGTATACAGTGTGTATGCACCTAATCGGGATCAACTTCCCTTTTTCGAACGTTTATCGGGTCAACTGGCAGGAATATCAAATGGAAACTTGGGAGTGGGAGGAGACTTCAATTGTGTGTATGATGTGGGGTAGGATAGATCGACTCCCCCACTAAATGGTACCTTAGCCGCTAACACGGCGAGGGGTCTTAGGAGCTGAGCTGCGGGATGGGATTTGTTGGATATTAAGAGGTTGCAAATTACACAACGCAGAGAATACTCCTATTACTCACATTTATGTGATTTACACACAAGATTGGATATGCTCTTCTGCTCGGCCACATTGTATGATATGATAATGGGGGCTGAATACCTGGGTAGGTCCCTTTCTTATCAGACCCCTACTCTTGCGATTGACACCCAACCCTGAGAGGACCCCCATCCCCCTGTGGAGGCTAGACCCAGAGTTATTAGAGGATGATGGTTTTCGCCAACTTCTTTCTGCAGCTTTGGGACACTATTTTATGGAAAATTAAGAGACAGCAAGCTCCCCATTAGTAGAATGGGATGCGTTTAAAGTGGTGACCCAGGGACACTGTATGGGACAGAAGGTGGGACTCCGAAAGGATGGTGACCCAGGAATTGGATGTTTTAGAAGGAACAATTCTGATACTGGATAGAGAATTTTCAGGTTGGGTCTTGTTCGCAGGTAAATAGGCGGACGTGAAAAGCCTCTATAATTCCACATGGGATGGATTGAGGGCATTAGACCTGAAAACCTATCAATCCAAACAACACATGGAGGGAGGTAAAGCTGGCAATTGCTGGCCTGGTTGATTAAGCCAGAAAGCAGGGGTACACCTATTCCCAGTATAATGGATGCACAGGGCCAGATACTTTCCTCTCCAAGGGCTATTAACGCTGCGCTTCAAACTTATTATGAGTCGCTTTATGGGTTGCCGGAGGTGAGCCGGGAAGGAGAACTACTTTTATATCTCGAGTGCTTGAGACTGCCAAGCTTAGATCGCGAAACCGAAACCTCGTTGGCACTACCAGTTAAAGTGGGAGAAATTAGAGCGGCTATCAGGGATATGGCTAGAGGGAAAACACCGGGACCTAATGGACTCCCTGCTGAATTTTATGCTACCTCTAGATATTCTGGCCCCAAAATTAGAACAGGTATATGCCGTTGCACTTAAAGAACAGCAACTACCGCCCTCAATTAAAGAGACATTGGTGATCCCACTGCCCAAAACCAAAAACTCTCATGCTCATTTGACTGAGCTTTGACCACTATCCATGTTAAATATGGATTCCAAGATACTGAGCCAGGCACTGGTGACTAGGCTCTTGCCTCATATGAGGCGCTTGGTTCATGAAGACCAGAACAGTTTTATTCCCACATGATCAACGTCCAACAACCTTCGGCGCCTATATCACGTCATGTTTCATTCAGATATAGGAAATTTCCCAGATGCTGCAGTAGTCGCGATAGATATGGAAAAAGCTTTTGATTCTTTGCGCTGGAATTTTTTACTGGTAGTAATGGGGAAGATGCAGATGGAGGATGGGTGGCAGAAGTGGATTAGCCTTCTATACGCAAAGCCTCGAGCCCGAGTGCGTACTGGCCATGTGATATTGACTCCGTATCCTATTCATAGAGGCACCAGACAGGGATGTCCCTGTCGCCCCTGATTTTCGCACTAGCGATGGAACCATTGGCGGAACGATTTAGGCAAGAAGGGGGTAGATTGGGGATCCCCCTCAACAGGGCAGAACACATAATATCGCTATATGCTGATGATGTGTTGATATGTTTACGGGATGGCCTAAGTGGGATCCACACAGTGATACGCATATTTGACAAATTTGCGGAACTCTCTGGTCTACGCTTGAATCGGTGAAAAACTTCTGTGATCCCAATGCACCCGCTCTCCTGAGGCCACCAGTTTTCCCGCCTAGCCTAGAATGGGCATTGGTCTCCTTCAAATTCTTGGGGAAACAGATTATTCACACACAAACTGATCTATTTGACGGTAATCTAGGGGTTGCCTTGAGAATACTTCGGGCGAATGTGGCCTTTTGACGTACGCTCAAATTTCCAGTCATGGCTACAATAGCATTATCCAAAATGGTAATACTGCCACGGCTTTTATATTATTTTGTCAACTTACCAGTTGTGGTGCCCAAACACTGATTCAAGACTCTCGATGGGATAGTGCAGGATTTGGTGTGGGATGGTGGTCGGAATAGAGTGTCACTGTAGACTATAAGGCTCCTGTTGGCGAGCAGAGGACTAGGGGCTCCTGACTTTGAGGCTTACTATCTGGCGGCCCAGCTCCATTGGCTTGCTAGATGGTTGGATGGGAGAGACCAGTCTACATTATCGTTTACCCCTAGTTCTATACACATGTTTCTGCTCCCTGGTTGCTTAATCGTCACCAGAGAATGAATCGAATGGGAGTGTTGCTCTCCATGGCGGTGACTTGCTGGGACAAATGCATAGCACATTCCAGGGGAACCCTGCGCTACGCACCCAGTATTCCACCTACAGGTATCCCTCAGGCGGCAAGACATCCTCCACTTACTGGCAGACAATTGGTGGGATGGGAGGAGGTGAGTATATAGACAGTTGGTGATTGCTACAGAGATGGCAAATTGCTGCCATTGGACGAGTTTCTGGAATATCACAAACTCCCACCAGGACAATTTTTAAACTATCATAAAATGCGAGGGGCGATGACAGAATTATGGGGTATAGCAGAGAATGAACCGGGTACCCATGCCACCCGTCAGGCGCTATTGACTCTAGGGGGCATATTAGCAAGAACCTGGTTAAAAACATAGCAGGGAGGACCAGGCCTGTGCTAGGTGCTCACAACTGGATGCAGACTTTGACCATATGATTTGGTCCTGTGGGCAGCTAGTAGACTTCTGGTGCAAAATTGTGGATATGCTTAATAGTGTCTTCTCTAGATCCCTAGCGTGTTCCCCAGAGATTTGTCTGCTGGGATTATTTCAGAGACCCAAACCACAAAGAATAGGGCATAGTTTATAGATCTGGCTCTCATCCTGGCCAGGAGATAGATAGCTCTTGGTTGGAAATCGAAACATGCCCCGCTGGTGGTGGCTTGGGAGCAGGACGTTACTTGCTGGGTCAGACCAGAGGAATAAGCTTTGATTCAAGAGAATAGGATTACAAAACGGCATAAACTGCTGGCCCAACCCTAGGCAGATATGGTTCGCGAATTTCTCGCAAAATCCGCCAGCGGAACGGATTGGGTCAAAAGTTCAAGCTGACTTTTGTAACTCTTTTAGAGTGGCCCGGCAAGCTGCCAGAGCCATTCTAAAATAGTTACAAAAGTCAGCTTCAACAGGAAGCTCTAATAGATAAAATAAAGCAGGTGCTGCTCAAATTCAGTTACACAATCATTAATCACCCCAAACTTGGGGTGATAAATGATTGTGTAACTTAATTTGACCTTCAACTGGAGCACCTGCTTTACTTTATCTATTAGTGCTTCCTGTTGAAGCTATTTCTAGCTATTTTAGAATGGCGCTGGCAGCTTGCCGGTGCCACTCTAAGTGGGGCTGAGGGCAGAAGGGCACAAAAGTGGGACAGAGGGCAGAAGGGGACAACAAATGAGTGGGGCAGAGGGCAGAAGGGCACAGAAACAAGTGGTACACATGGCAGATGGGCATAAAAAACAAGAGGGTGGCAGTGATTAACCAGGCAAAAAAATAAACCCAGCGAAAACGCAAAGCGCCTCGCGAACACCCACAAACACGCAAAGCGTCTCGCGAACACCCGCGAACACGCAAAAATAAAACAATCCGCAAATTCACGCGAATTCGTGAATTTTGCGGATGGCGAATTCGTAAATCCGCAAATTCGCGGATTGCGAATTCGCTAAATTCGCCCATGCTTACTTCTTATCCAGTTGAACCACTTTTGCTTCAGTTCCCTTGTCTCAGGTATCCATCTATACAATGAAGGTGTGTATTTTCAGTAATATGGTATTGCTTAGTACTCTCTTCAGTTGCTGAAATGCTTTTTGACACCGCTAAATCCAGATCATCTTCTTGGGCTGTTTTTTGGATGTTAGTGCTGTAAACTGGGCCTCTATGGTCCCATAGTTGGTTACAAAGTTCCTGTAATAACCAGTGAGTCTTGCAAAGAGTCTCGGTTCAGATTAGGTAGTGGTAGCAAGTGCTTCCCATTCTAAAACAGACTGGATCATAGCATACAATAGTTATATCATCCCATTCACTACCTGATGGCCAAGGTAGACTATGGTGGTCTGCTTCACCGGGCACTTAATTGCCTTCCTTGTTGGGGAGTTGTGCCCTCTATATCATGACAAATAATTGTACTAGGTGCCTCAGTTAGTCCTTCCATAAATTGCTAAATACTTAAACAAAAACCAGGTAGGCCACACAAAACTCTTCTAGCTCTGAGAGAATGCTGTTCACCAATCGCTGGAAAGTAGCAGGAGTATTCTTCAATCAAACAGACATTACCATGAACTGTAATAGTCTATGTGGCATAGAAAATATAGTCATCTTCTTGGCATCTGGTGGCAAAGCAATCTGCCACTATCCACGGGTCATTCCGAAGGAGCTATTGTACTTGATGTACCCAAGCTCGTCTGCTCTGGAGATCAGATGTGCATTGGTGTCGGACCTGTCATCCTTAGGGTGGTCTTCCCCCAACGTTTTGCCTGCTTCATTCCACTTTTTGCTGTATCTTTTTGTTGGCCTTAAGACTCTGAGCAATTTCCTACTGCTAATCAGTGCTAAAGTGCATCTGCTTCTCCCCTAAACATATTAACAATGGTGTATTCCTGACTGGCATATTTAGTTGACCTGTAAAGTGGTATTCAATGTACCCAGGGCTTGTAATCTAAATGCTACCAGTGGGCCAGCAGCACTCGTTGTGCCTTTCAAATTTGATCTCAGGCCTTCCATTGCAGGGCCTGTGTGTGCAGTTTACTGCCACTTCAACTTGGCATTTAAAACCACAAGCCAACCGTTAAAAACCCGTTTTTATTACACATACATCACCCCTAAGGTGACCTAAATGACCCTAAGGGCAGGATCCTGTGTAACTAAAGGCAGGTCATGTACTTTTAAGTTTTACTTGTCCTGGCAGTGACAGTAATTTCTGATTGTAAAGGAATGGCTACTCATGTTTAATAGCTTTAGAATGGTGGTGATAAGTCCTCTTCAATGGTAAAGCTGGATTTGACATTTTAACCTTAGAAATGTAACTTTCAGAGAGTGGACATTTCACTGCTCTTAGTTTTGCTCTGTATGCTTGCAGCTTGTCTCCAATACACGTCTGGGCAAGGCAACAGCTACTCTTTGTGCATTCCTTCTAGACAGCCACAGCACAGAGAGGGCTGAGTGTAAAAGGCATACAACTGTACACTGATAGCCTTCCTGGGCAGGAAGGGGGAGAGGTGGCTCACAGTTACTTCTCAATAGGTTGTGTCCTGCCCTAACACAAAGGGCTGATTTACCCCCACTGGTAGTCTGGAGCCAGAGCTGGGTTGAAAGGGATCCTTGTGTACTTCAGAGAGTTCCTATTTGGTCATCCCATATATCTAGGCACTTTTAGGTTCTGGCCCCATCAAATCAGTACACTACTGGACCTCGGAAGAACCCTGCTAGAGTAAAGACTGCTGTGCTAAAAGGATTGCCACTTTGATGTAACTGACTGCTCTGAGGAAATGCTTCTCTGCTTTGCTGAGCAGCTTCTGCCTGCTGCCTGCTGATCTCTGTCATGCTAAGGATAAGGGCTGGACCCTCTCATTTGAACCCAGAGAGACTCCCAGGGCTAGCTGGCTTGCCTGTTTTCTCAAGTCTCAGGGACACAAAAGACTTCCTGCAGTCCTGTTGGTGCTGCTGGACTCTGCCATCTGTGAGACCTGCCCATGCCTGAGGTGCTCCCTCCAATGCCTCAGAAGTGGCTTCTGCACCTAATTTCTGCAAATGCAGTTGCATTCCCATGACTGTGTGAGAAATTCTGCCCCAGTGCAGCTTTGACACTGACACAGAGGCTGTTCACTAACGATGCTGAGGCGGCTCGACGATGAAGCTTTGCATTCACTTCAATGGAGCTTGACAACGACGTGGGACCCTTTCTGTGCGGCTTGATGATGATGCAGTAGACTCTTAACATCAACAAAAGCTCTATCAATCAATAATTAAATATTTGTAGAGCGCACTAATCACCTGTGAAGGTCTCAAGGTGCTGAGCGGGTGTGGGGGTGCAGCTACTGCTCAAACAGCCAGGTCTTGAGAAGTCTCCTGAAGGTCAGCAGGTCCTGGGTCTGTCGCAGCTTTGTGGAGAGAGTGTTCCATGTCTTGGCAGCGAGGTAGGGGAATGGTCTGCCACCGGTAGAGGTCCTGTGGATGCGTGGGACAGTGGCGAGGGCGAGGTCGGTGGAGCGAAGCTGGCGGTTAAGGGTGTAGGAGGTGAGACGCTTGTTGAGGGATGCTGGTACGGCATTGTGTAGTGCTTTGTGGGCGTTGGTGAGGAGCTTGAAGTGATCCTCTTCTTGACTGGGAGCAAGTGCAGGTCATTCAGGTGAGCAGTGATGTGGGTGCGGTGAGGAAGGTCGAGGATGAGGCTTGCGGAGGCATTTTGTATGCATTGGAGCTTCTTCTGGAGTTAGATCATAGAACCTGCGTAGAGGGCGTTGCTGTAGTCCAGTCTGATGCTGACAAGGGTCTGTGTGACCGTTCTTCTGGTTCCGGTGGGGATGTATCTGTAGATCTTGCGGAGCATGCGGAGGGTGTTGAAGCAGGAGGAGGAGACGACGTTGACTTGCTGGGTAATTGAAAGAAATGAGTCCAGAATGAACTCCAGGTTGTGTGCATAGTCGGTGGGTGTGGGCACGCTCCCAGGTCAGCTGGCCACCAAGAGTCGTCCCAGGCGGAGGGAGTGGAACCGAGGATGAGGAACTCTGTCTTGTCTGAGTTAAGTTTCAGGCGGCTGGTCTGCATCCAGCTGGCGATGGCCTTCATTCCTTCATGGAGGTTGGTTTTGGTGGTGGTGGGGTTTCTGGTGAGTAAGAGGATCAGTTGAGTGTTGTCGCCGTTGGAGACGATGTTGAGGTTGTGCGAGCGGGCAATGTTTGTGAGCGGTGCCATATAGACATTGAAAAGGGTAAGGCTGATACTTGGGGCACGCCGCAGATGATCCTGGTGGTTTCCGAAAGGAAAGGGGGGGCGGACCCTCTGGGTTCTGTCGGTGAGGAAGGAGGTGATCCAGTCCAGCGCTTTGTCGCATATTCCTGAATCGTGTAGGCGTGTGCGTAGGATGTGGTGGCAGACGTGTCGAAGGCAGCCGAGAAGTCCAGGAAGATGAGGGCCGCGGTTTCGCCATTGTCCAGTAGGGTCCTGATGTCATCTGTGGCAGCGATGAGGGCGGTTTCAGTGCTGTGATTTCTGTGCTGTTCTCCTCAAGGAAGTGGGTCAGTTGCCTGTTGCCGATCTTTTCGATGACTTTTGCCGGGAACGGAAGAGGGAGATGGGCCGGAAGTTCTTGAGGTCCTTTGGGTCCACTGTGGGTTTCTTGAGTAGGGCGTTGATCTCGGCGTGCTTCCAGCTTTCCGGGAAGGTGGCAGTCTCAAAGGAGCTGTTGATGATCTTCTGAAGTTGGGGTACGATGATGTGGTTTGCTTTGTTGTAGACGTGGTGGGGGCAGGGGTCATATGGTGAGCCAGAGTAGATCGTGTTTATGGCCTTCATGGTGTCGTTGTCGTTGACGTGGGTCCAGGAGAACAGGTGGTTGGTGAGGCTGGAGGGGGTGAGTCTGCAGTGTTGGCGGTTGTGGGGAGGGTCTGGGTATTGAAGCTATCATGGATGTCTGAGATCTTGCGGTGAAAGAAGGTGGCTAGGGAGTTGCATAGGTCTTTCGACGGCAGATGTCATTGGAGAAGGAGCTGGGGTTATAGAGCTCCTTCACGATGTTGAAGATCTCTTTGCTGTTGTGTGCATTGTTGTCGATGCATTTCCTGAAGGAGGTCCTTTTGGTGGCTCGGATGAGTTGGTGGTTCTTGCGGCTGGCGTTCTTTAGGGCTGCGTGGTTGTCAGGTGTCTTTTCTTGGTGCCACTTTTTCTCGAGTCTTCGGCAAGTCCGTTTTGGATTCCTGGAGGTCGGTGGTGAACCAGCTGGCCTTTCTGTCAAAGTGTCTGTTTGAGGGTTTTTTGATCAGGGTGAGAGTGTTGGCGCAGTCGTCGATCCATTGCCTGAGGTTGTTGGCGGCTGTGTCGGTGGTGTTTGTCGGTGGGTCTCTGGCGAGGGCGGTGATCAGCTGGTCTTCCGTGACCTTGTTCCAGCAGCAGTAGGGGATCCGTAGCGGGTGCTGGTGCGCGGTGAGTTTCTTGAATTTGAAGTGAACGCAGCGGTGGTCAGTCCAGTGGAGTTCGGTTCGACCAAGGAGGGGTCATCCATGTCTCTGTTAGGAAGGCGACGTCCGGGGAGGCTGAGTCGAGTAGGACCCAGATTTCGACGGCGTGCTTGTGGACGGAGCAGGTGTTGATTAATATACATCTGAGGTGGTTGTGTTCTGCTATGACTGGTGGGGTAGGGCGTGCAGGTGTTCGATGGCTGGTGCAGCTGCAGCGACGGCAGGTGAAGGGTCCGTGGGTGAGTATTGGGATGGCCTGGAAGCAGTTTGATGATCGGCCAGTGTTGAGTCCGTGGAGGAAGCCGGCGTTGTAGCGTCGTCAGGTGTTGTGGCTCTAGCGAGGGCCAAGGGGTCTGGCGCCCGCTGTGCAACCGCATAGCAATCGCCATTTAGGGAGGGGTGGGGCGTTAGGTTGGGAGGCGGGAGCAGGGCAGATTGCAGCGGGAAAAATAAACTAACGCAGTGGCAGCGTTATGGGCTACAGGGGGAGCGGGCAACACAAGCCAAGGAGCCAGGAGTAAATAAAATACAAATGAAGGAGCCAAGAGCAAATAAAATACAAGTGAAAATAATAATCTATCCAAGGTACCTTTTCAGCAGGACTTGTCTGGGTCCTATAACCAACTGCCCTCCATCGCGGTTGACCCGAATTTTGACTTTGCACCGGTCCCTCGTGACCTCAAGTAACGTTTTGACTGCTCGTGACTTCTAAGCACTATTTTGTGTTTCTTCTTTAAAAATTCATATCTCGAATTTTACTTATTTGATTTTTGTTCTTTAGGTTAATTGAGGGTGTGTATCTGAATTACTCTGACTAGGGTGGTGGTCCCTACATGTACAGGGTGTAAACCTCTGCCAACTAGAGACCCCATATTTAACAATTGGTCTTTGTGACTTTGCTGAGGCCGCAGTAGTCTACACTATAAAGCAAGTACTTGGAACCTTGCTTAGGCACTACTGGATTAGCTCAATGGTTACCCCAACTCTCAATCACTCCTAAATCCAACATCTTGAGCACCTCCACAGTGATTCATCCCTTCAAAACATCCATCAATTATGTCACTATGCAACAGGTCAGGAAGAGGCTAACTGTTTACCTCAGCTTCTCTGCCATAGACATAATGTTCATTGTATAACCTTTCCAGAGGAAAGGTTTTAACCAGTTCATATGGAGCTCCCCTTGGTTCACTTGGGACACCTGTGTTCATCAAGTCCTTCACATCAGATACTTTCTGCACTACCTGGTATGGCACACACTATTTATCTTCCAAAGATTTGGAACAAATGGACTCCAGTACCGACACTTCATGACCTTCCTGATACTCCGTTGGAGTCGCTTTCTCGTCATACCATTTCATTATTACCTCTTGGCCAGCCTAATGGTATTGCTTTGCTTGACTAATGTAATGCACCATCAACGTCTCCTCATGCGCATAAGGGTCTTATTATACCTCTCAACTAACCAACTGATTTGAGGATAGTACACCGTGAAGAAGTAACATTATATTGCTCTAATGGCTGTCGCATGTAAGAGGAGATGAAATTGGTACCCAAGTAAAAAATCGCTTTATAAGGAAACCCAACACTAGAAAATTTTCACAGTAAAGCACTAGCTACCATCTTTGTAGTCATGCTCCTAAGAAGTATCACTTCAAGATACCTGTTGTACCACATGGAGCATCACAACCAAGATATACTTGTTCACTGATGTTGAGGACTAACAACAGGTTGAGGATTGGACTAACAATGTCTATTCCCTCACACTTAAAAAGAACACCTACAATCAGAAGAGGCATTAATGGTGCATTTATCTTACCTCCAGATTTACCACTCAATTGGCAATAGGGAGAGTCATACAAATCTTTCAGTGCCTTTGCACTTCCCTTGCTAGGAGTACAGAGGATCTAACATAACCGGAGGCTACACTGTCGATACTGAGTCAACAAGATCTCAAAATATCTTTATCGCACACACATAGCGTAATAATAAGGATAGAGAAGGAAAAAAGGCTAACACTACATGCATAGAGGAGACCGGTACATCATAGATTATTCGCAAAATGGCTGATTAATTCACAACAGATTGTAAAGGGTTTCCATCAAATTAGACTCAATGATCAGTCCTATCATTTGGCCAAACCCATGTGCAAATGAGGCTGGTCCCCTGATCAGTGGGACACTCAGCTCCGCACCTTATTGTTGTATCAGGATTTGGTCCACCAAATACACAAACCGTCCATGATGACTGATCTTTTGATGGTAAAGTAAGAAGAAATAGTGCAACGAACAAGAAAGTGATTTAAAATAGGATGGAATGTCCTCCTTCTAAATACTTTATTCTGCGGACTGGACACGCCTCCTAATTAAAAAATAGAACAGTGCAAGAGAAGACAGTGACAATTATCTGTCTACATAAGGGCCAACATGTTTCTGCCTAACGGGTATTTAATCCCTTGGCATTCGTCAGGGCCTCTGCTCGTATAATAGTTGCACTCCTAATAGTGAAATATAGAATTCACCACCATCACCAAAACAAATTGTAGTAAAACTGGTTAGAAACGGTACAACCTATAACAACCATGGACATTAACTCTCCGATTCACAATGGTTACTGTGAATTCTGTGAAGGAAAACGTTATATCATTAGTACTGTATTCGATGCATCAGTCTCATGTGCATAGTGTGTCACCAAGCCAACCAATAATGTGTGTCAGAAAATTAATTTTTATGCTTACCCTTTGTGGTAGGGCAATAGACCTCACCTCACCTGGACACTGCTCAGGTATTAAGAGGCCCCGCACTACAAAGATATAGGGAAAACAAAAGAATGTGACAAAGTACTGTAAAGAAATGTTTTCGCTTTATACCCTGCCTATGATCATTCCTATAACCAAATGCCCTGTATCTAGAGGCAAAACATATGAGGTAGATAAACACCCCAAACTCAGTGTACTAAGCCTCAAAATGACCCAGAAACTCGACTAAGACACCAAACTTTAAGGAAGATTAAAACTCCTTTGTATACTTATTTTACAACATACTGATCTTCAAAACCTGTGATTTCCTAAAGTTTACAACATAGTACAGCTAAACATATTCTAAAAATATTCTGTGGTAGCTGCTCACCTTTCTGTCGGTACCTCAAGCTCCCATCTGAGACTTGGGGGAGGCACCGATCTGTAGGAGATGCTAGTATAAGTAGTCTAGTGAGGGTTTGTTAGTGAAGTATCCCTCCACCTTTAAGTGGCAAGGACACTATTATCAGACATTTATTGTGAAGTAAGCCTTATTGGTCTTTATTTTCATAAGAAAACTAAGGGCACTACTTTACGCTCGAAATCTCGCGAGATCTCGCGAGAGGAAGTGCTCAGAGCTCCCATATGGTAGTTCTGAGCACTTCCTCTCGCGAGATCTCGCCACTAATATATACCAATTGAAGGGACACATGATAAGATTGCCACTATCTAGTATACATCTTAAAGGTGGAGGGATACTTCACTAACAAACCCTCACTAGACTACTTATACTAGCATCTCCTACAGATCGGTGCCTCCCCCAAGTCTCAGATGGGAGCTTGAGGTGCCGACGGAAAGGTGAGAAGCTACCACAGAATATTTTTAGAATATGTTTAGCTATACTATGGTGTAAACTTTAGGAAATCACAGGTTTTGAAGATCAGTATGTTGTAAAATTCCTGAATAAGTATACAAAGGAGTTTTAATCTTCCTTAAAGTTTGGTGTCTTAGTCGAGTTTCTGGGTCATTTTGAGGCTTAGTACACTGAGTTTGGGGTGTTTATCTACCTCATATGTTTTGCCTCTAGATACAGGGCATTTGGTTATAGGAATGATCATAGGCAGGGTATAAAGCGAAAACATTTATTTACAGTACTTTGCCACATTCTTTTGTTTTCCCTATATCTTTGTTGTGCAGGGCCTCTTAGTACCTGAGCAGTGTCCAGGTGAGGTGAGGTCTATTGCCCTACCACAAAGGGTAAGCATAAAAATTAATTTTCTGACACACATTATTGGTTGGCTTGGTGACACACTATGCACATGAGACTGATGCATCGAATACAGTACTAATGATATAACGTTTTCCTTCACAGAATTCACAGTAACCATTGTGAATCGGAGGGTTAATGTCCATGGTTGTTACAGGTTGTACCGTTTCTAACCAGTTTTACTACAATTTGTTTTGGTGATGGTGGTGAATTCTATATTTCACTATTAGGAGTGCAACTATTATACGAGCAGAGGCCCTGACGAATGCCAAGGGATTAAATACCCGTTAGGCAGAAACATGTTGGCCCTTATGTAGACAGATAATTGTCACTGTCTTCTCTTGCACTGTTCTATTTTTTTATTAGGAGGCGTGTCCAGTCCGCAGAATAAAGTATTTAGAAGGAGGACATTCCATCCTATTTTAAATCACTTTCTTGTTTGTTGCACTATTTCTTCTTACTTTACCATCAAAAGATCAGTCATCATGGATGGTTTGTGTATTTGGTGGACCAAATCCTGATACAACAATAAGGTGCAGAGCTGAGTGTCCCACTGATCAGGGGACCAGCCTCATTTGCACATGGGTTTGGCCAAATGATAGGACTGATCATTGAGTCTAATTTGATGGAAACCCTTTACAATCTGTTGTGGATTAATCAGCCATTTTGCGAATAATCGATGATATACCGGTCTCCTCTATGAATGTAGTGTTAGCCTTTTTTCCTTCTCTATCCTTATTAATACGCTATGTGTGTGCGATAAAGATATTTTGAGATCTTGTTGACTCAGTATCGACAATGTAGCCTCTCAATTTGGCTGTTAGACCCCCTGTGTTTCGTGTGTTATACATTCAGTTGGTGCTGGGGATAAAATCAGGTGTGGGTCTTTAAAATATATATCCCTTGGACCCTATTTTAAATGGTTTTGTTTAATCTGATCTAACATAACCTGCATATTTCTAATGTACCAAAGTCCTACTAAGGGCATGTTGTGGACCACTTCCCATGTATTAGTGAAATGGTAAGCCTCTTGCTAGCACCAGGCTCCGGATTCAATGGCTCCCTCCCAGCCAACATAGTGATTTCTTAGCACTCCTTTGCTGACCAGTCCTGGGCTTCCTTATGAAGCCCCACAAGCATAAGGCACTCCAGCTATGCCTTTTGAAAATGTTTCTGGGTGAGTTGTACAGCAGCTAGTAATCCCTTCTACTCTGGCAGGCACCCAGACTCTAACACCTGGTCCACCTCAGGCATCTCACGCTCCTCTCCGCCTGGAGCAGGGGCAGGCAATACCACATCCAGTACCTTCTCAAAGTTAGCCCTAGTACACTGATTTCCTTGTCTTGGTCTCTGCAAATTGGCAATGGTTCTAGTCTCTTTTGACAAAAAACAAGGACCCCCTGTTATGGATAAATATCCTGGGACAGGGCAAACAATATATGTGAGATAACAATCCCAGGCATACAATTAAGGTAAAGGCACACTAGATTGAGGCAAACACACAACTAATTCAATATGAAAAAATACATTTTTAATATGATAGAGACATATAATAAAAATCAATACATTGATCCAAATTGATAAAATAACATTGTGCTAATACATATGTTGTCACAGTAAAAAGTTGTATTATAAGAAGAACAGATGGTTTCCTGCCGACGCGTTTCGATATACACACTATGCCTTCATCAGGACTTTTACCATCATATTTCTGTAAAAAAAGGATTATAAAATTGTTTTACTACATGGTTCCTTAATTCTATAACAAGATGATTGAATCAGTTTCAGTTTGCCAAAAAATTCTATTGCAAATATTTATCCCAATCCTGATATACTGCTCAATAGTTTAATGCCTGTATTCTTATCAGGTACCTATGCATGACATTTTCTAAAACCATCACAAGTGAAACATACATGTCTTCAACATAGGACCACATTTGATATAATGTAAACAATTGTTATGTTTAACTTTTTTCCTCTTATTCATATACAAGTTTGACCTTTCCTATTTGTACATAATGACCGGATACAATAGTCGCTGCATGAGTCATTGACAATTCATAATTATACTTGGAATTTTATTTATGATTTATCTATAAAGCAAACATTTTACTCGCATAAAAAGGGGTGAGAAATTATAGCATGGAAAATAGGAAGAATTTAAGTATAAAGATACAGGTAGAACCATTAGGAGAAGAAACTAATCCTATATTCTATTTATGAACCAAAGGTACTGTAATGGTAAAGGTTCAACATTTAAATATATCCATACTTTAAAGTTTAGTATCGTTCCCACTGGGTATCCTACTAGTAATTTCTTCTTATCAAGCTAGATGTTCACACACCTGAGTATGGGTATACAGTGTGGTCCACTTAACAGATTTCCTACTATTTTCATATTCATATAAGGCTAAGTTTACTTGTTCCTAAGTAAGGGCATATACCACATTCAGAGGTCTAGCTTCAAGAGATGTACCTTGTCGCATTTACTACCCATTCCAGATTCTTACCTTTTTAAAATTGTAGGGTAGTTTTAGACTGGTGTAAAGTTAGATATTCAAATTTCAAAATTCCAAAGTTAGCTTGTAGAACATCTGCGGGTGAAAAGATGATAATTCAGGGCCTGACCTTTACATTTCTAAGTTTAAGTTGTATTGGTTACTTTCACTAGTTTTTATTAAAACTGACACAGTTTCAATCCTAATTTATTGACCATATGCAGTCTGTAAGTTAAGGTTTATCCTTATGACTGCATGAGGACAGTATTGTTCCCTGCATAGCAATTGCCTGTATACACGCATTCTTATTAAATAATCAATCCTCTCACGGAGTCACCGCAACATTCCATTTACACGGAGACATAGCCTCTCTTACCATTATTTTCAAGTTGATTCTAACTTCACGGGAAACGAAACAGCGATATCTTCAAGTTTAAAATTTTGTGGGAGTTTATTCTACAAATATAAAACAATAGAAGGTTGCAGACCACAAAATATACATGTTGAACCTCAATTAAATATTTTCTCGCGCACCAAGGCTTACCTAAAGTGATGGTCCAAATTCAAACTAGTTATTTCGTCTAAACGTTTCGGGAAACAGCGTAGGGTTGTACTACTTATTCGGCCATTCTCAAAACACGTGTGCACGATATATCTGATTTAATGGGAGTAAGGAGAGGGGCTAGATTTTAGACATAATATAGCATGATTTGATTTAAACACACGATCTGGCGGCGTTACTTTCTTACCGATAGTTGCACGTTAGTTCGATGATTCAAAGTGGAAGGATGCTGATTTTTTTATTTCAGTGATTCCAGCCCATACATGCGATACATCTAAATTTTTAAAGGATGGGAATGGGAACTGTCAGTATATTTGCAAAGAGCTGCTTAATTTCTACAGAATTAACTTAAGGGCTGTGAAGGTGACTCTCTTACCGGTAGATGCACAACGGTGCAACGTGTCTTCATACAACCTCCTACGCTTCCGTTTTCCAAACAAATAACAACGCGCTCTTTTTCTAGACTCCTTATATAAGAAGGATGCCTATTGGTTCACCTCTTATTACTCATTTTCTTAAAGGAAAATGATCCCGTTTTTATGTTGGACGCTTACGCAAAAATGGCGAATGTTTGTTTATATACATACGTTGTTTATTTTTCGTATATCATGTTAGGTGCCTCGAAGAGAAGTTTTAGTTGGTTGCAGAAACAACAAAATCCAGTCTCTTATTGGCAGCCTGACTAGTACCTTATATTCATGAAGGTTTTGTTTTTATGCGTTGTATTTAGATTTTCTTTTTTAATTTTAGTTTTTGAGCATGATATGGATACTTTATTATTCACAAACCAGTCTTTCTAGATTATACAATATATCCGCTTAGGTTACATTCTATGTGTTTTATTTAGATTTTATTCTTATTTTTCGAACACGATTAAGGCACTTTATTATTCAAGGACCAGTATTTCTGGATTTTAAACTATATCTGGTTAGGTTACAGAATCGCATTTTCCCACGGTAAATCGTTATTTAACCCATGAGTGAAAGTCTTTAGAGTAAAAATCCAGAAGACTTCTCTCTTTTTTCGTATTTTCTCCCCACCTTTTGTATTAGGTGTTTGGTTCTAGTCTCTACAACACACACTACTTAGAAGAGGGTCCAAGGGCTAGTTTAACGACTCCACACTGGATATATGCCCCTCACAATAACCTAATTCACACAAAAAATATCCAGGAGTCCTAGGTCCTGATGAATGCAGAGGCACTTTTTCCTCGTATGCAGAAACATGTTGACCACTCGCTGAGCGGATATTCTGTTAAATCTGCTACCTCACTATTGTTTTTACATTTAGGGAGCTGGGAGAAAATATTAAAGCATTCACTTCTACTCAGTCTCACCTAATTTTATTCACTTCACTAATTATTTCACTTGCACTGCTTTTTTTCAGTTGTAATACCACACTGACACCACTCACTAGGAAAAACTTAGAGTCTTCTTACTCTCACAGTCCTCTTTTCCAACTTGTGTGACTGTGTGCACACTAACTCCTGGGTAAGGAGAACCCAAATGATGTAAAAGTGGTGGTACAGATCGACAACTGATGGGAAAATTCTCACCTTGGGTATGTGCTGCACGTGCATTTGTATATATGGTATCACGTGTTGCCTTAGTTTAATTTACTTACATTTAGTTCACAATCCCCTTTTTTTGTCATGCCAACGGTTGTCTGTGATTAGAACGTGCTTCTGACTCCTGGATATTTTATGTGTGAAATGGTTCTAGTCTCACCTTGGTACTGACGTACAGTCTGTGCTCTTGTCGAAAGAGTTAATGTTTTCCAAGCCATATACGGTTCTGGTAGTAAAACAGGAGCAATCAAGTAATTGCCCATGAGACATACAGCACCTTCCTTCTCTCTCACACCTACAGTAACCATGGAAGACTTTACATTCATTTCCACCTCAACTCAGGCAATTTGATACTCCATCTCCTCTCCATTGCCACCAAGCATGTGCCATTAGCACCATGAAGAATCTTCTCGGGTTTGAGGTAATTCCTCTCAAACATATTTCTATGAGCGCATGTATCCCTGACGGCAGGAAGCTTCCTCCCTTTGATACAAGCTACTAGCACAAACCCCATCATGTTATGATGAATGCGCTTCAAAGCAACTGGGTCCATAGCAATTTGGTTAAGTGCAACAAGGTTCCCCTGGGGCCTCTTCCTTCATAGTCAATACACTAGATATGATGGTTGTAGCTGGTACACAATCTTTTACTTGACACTCTCTCTTGTAACACTTAAAACAAGTTATCACCTTGGAAGAACCTTTCTGTCCGCCTTTCCCTTTCTTTGTTTCTGATTTGGAACCCAGTTCCCTTTCTGTTTCTGCCCTCTTTGGAACCTTGGGAAGTGCCCTGGCCCTTACCCTCATGTTTGAAACTAGTTGGTGGAGAGTTACTCTCCTCTTTTGTTTTACAGCCATGGCACTCCAGCCCTTTGCTAACCTTGTTAGCTAACCCCTTCTCAGTCAGCACTGCAAGATTAACTGGATCCAAAAAATTATGGATTAAACCCAGATTTGTGACTGGGGGTGAATGTATGCATTGTTCAACATTCTGTCCATCATCTGTTCTTTTTGGGTATGTAAATGCTAAACATACATAAACGCATCTATAAATCATAAATAAGTCAATGCAGCACGGAAAGTTGGTAATTTATTTGCACAAAAACCTGAAAATGTTACTATGGGTCAGTTTCACAAAGGTGGACCTGCAACTAATTTGTATGTAGGTAAACACATAAGTCAAATAATCTTTTATGGATTCCGGGGTAGTAAGAAATGCACTCCATATGTAAGCATAGAGGATTAAATATTCAACTAGATTTTGTGTATCAAGTCTCATCTCCAAAAGGGTGGTGGCATGGAAGAAAAAATCGTCGCTGCACCCAAGCCTACCTGGCATATTCTGCATATCATGGGTGTGGCTATATATGTTTCTCATCTTATTTCTGTTTATTTTTTAGTATTAACGACTATCAGGCTAAAAAGGGTGTTTCTTATATTTTCGATATGGCCATATAGAGTGTAGAAATTGAATTATTTATTTGAACCTATGAAAACGGTTCATTCATTAGGAACACATACTGATCACATGTACTTAGAACTGTGGTTCCCAAAGTGTGCGCCGCGG
The DNA here is from genome assembly GCF_964263255.1 of Lissotriton vulgaris. Classification (NCBI taxonomy): domain Eukaryota; kingdom Metazoa; phylum Chordata; class Amphibia; order Caudata; family Salamandridae; genus Lissotriton; species Lissotriton vulgaris. The sequence continues at coordinate 280,117,423 of NC_141694.1, read as the reverse complement.
CGCCCTGGTGCGCCGTTATCAGTAGCCAGGGGCGCCGCGCACGATGTTGGAAAGATAGGGTCTGGCCGCGTTTGCCCCCCCCCCTGTGCAGCAATGTCAGAAGCACCAGAGTAATAGTGCGCTATAAAAACAAAGAAAACACATGATCACACGCACACTGATGCATAAATAAACACACAAACGCCACGCACAGGCTTTATTTCCAACAAGTCAAGCCTCATTTTCTTTCTTTTCCTACACGGGGAGACCGGAATCAATCAGGGGTCAAAGACATTATGAATCGCCTGGCTGCTATTTTTTAAGTCGACATATCTCATTTTAGCAGAGGAAGGTTTATATAATTATGTTTTATTCGAAGGGCCTTCAATGTTGTATGTAGACCAGCAAACGTCATATTGTCAGGAGTGCAAATGAAAAAATTGTACTGCGTGTATTTGGGATATGTCACAGAATAAAAAGAGATAAATGCAAGAAAGATACTAGAGAAAATGATATATAGCAGAGATAAAGGTAAAAAAACGGAGGAAAGACAATCGGAGTGAAGGGGAAGCTTGAAATGAGGGGGAAACGACAGAAAAAGTGCAAGAACGAGAGGAGGAATGATACAGCGGAGACAGGAGAGTGAAAGGGGGAGATTGACATGAGGGTAAAAAACGGAGGAAAGACACAGGAGTGTGAAGGGGGAGCTTGAAATGAGGGGGAAACACCAGAAAAAGTGCATGAAAGAGTGGAGGAAGGACACAGGAGAATAAATGGGGGAGATTGAGCTGAGGGTAAAAAACGGAGGAAAGACAGAAGGACAATGCACAAACTCCATAATAAAAGGTGAAATGCCAATGGCATGAGGTGGGAGAGTGGGCCACCATGTCAAGTCAACCCAACAAATACGGGAACCACACAATATTTGAGTACATCCTGTATCTCGCCCTCCCTAATGTGCATCTATAAAAAAATATTTTTTGTGTTTACTTTCTAAATGAATAAAGTGCTGTAGATGTGCACCCCAGGTCTTGCCCAATATGCTACTCGTCACCTTTAATTTAAAGAAAAGGTGAAAAATCATCTGTCCAGTGTTCCAAAATTTGCAATGTGAGGCTCTTTGCTTACTACTTGATGTGCTTACAACACCTCTGAGAATGACTAATGGTCTGCTGGTAGTTTGTGAATAGCTAGCTAGCAGCTGCTATCCTTTTTATCCCTAATACCTTGAATGCATCCCAATTAATTTAAGGAAGCCAACAGGAAGTATTCCCAAGGTCTCGCTTACATCTCTTTGATCCGCCCACTGGTAAAAAAAAATGGTGGGGAGCCATGGCCAACTGCCAATTAGGTCAAGGGAGCCACGGGTTAAAAAAGTTTGGGAACCACTGACTTAGAATAATCAACATGAATTCTAAAAAGACAGAGGAATACTATATGCCTTTATGCAGCAGAAGACAGTACATTCTAGATTGGGTTTTTTCAGCAGGGCATCCCAGTGTCACCGAAAGCCACAGATAGATTAAATATTCAGTATTGGTTCTTCAAAGGCAGAGGAACACTGTGCTTTTATGCAGAAGAAGACAGTGCATTAATTGGCTGTTTCCAGCAGGACATCCCAGTGTCACCCGCCACAATGACAGCTGTAGCTACAAGTAGTCCCTCGGATTGTTACTTCATTTCACTCCTGCGGTTGCTTATGACATTGAGCACTGGGTGCTGTCCCGGGCGGTGGCTCGTCCTTGCCCTCACATGAACTTACTGTATTTAGTTGAACTGCTGCCAAGATGCGGCGGGAAGGGGGTCTTTTTAAAGGCCGCGTGTCAGCTGCGCGCGAGGCACCCAGACGGGCATGTCCTCATAGATAGTAAGGCAGAGCCTTCGAAGAAGCAGGAATGCCAGTGGCGGCGCTCCAGGCAGAGCATTAAGATAGCACAGATTTGATGTCCTCCCCTAGCAACTTCCCTGGATCCTGGCCAAGCCTCGGCGTTTCAGTCAGCAGCACGTTCTTTCCAGGAAAGAAAATTCAGAGCTGTGCAACTGCAGAGGCGGCTGGTGAAATTTTAAAATGGGGAGGCGTAAATCGATCTTGCTACATATATGTCTCAAAAATCTTAGCTGATGCGGGATCCTGACCCATCTATTATCAAGAAGAGTTATGATCCAAAAGAGATCTTTTGGAGCTAAAGTATTAAAAACCTGTTTGTAGTAAATACAATTCTCACTTAAAAGACATTAAAATACTCTTCCTGTTTTGGGGATAATGCCAAGTCTTAGGGCTTGTTTCATTTTTGGTGGCTTGCTCATACAACATTAGCCATCCAAGACGGCAGCAGCAACCACACACACAGGTATTTGCTGTTTGATTGTTGCTCCAGTCACATACTTTAGAAGGTTAACATGCATATCTTTACATTATTCTGTACTTGTTACTCCCATCTGTGCCGAGATTTCTCATTAATGACTGAAAAACAGCTCAGAGCTGCACTTTCAGTTTCACATTTGCCAGAACCACCTAACTTGCTTATAAAAACATTTTCATGTTCTCTTCACAGATGGAAAAGGAAACAGAATAACCAAAAGATGTGCATGGATTTCATTTAAAGTAGGCTACTGCACAGACACCCCCAGGATACTGCACCATGGAGGGGCACATTTTAGGGCAGCAAAGGAGGAAATTTTGCTGCATTCAGTTGTGTTTTTTGCAGTACTGTCGCAGCACTTTATATCCACATTTTTAGTTTTTCTGCCACCCCCCCGTCTCACAACAGTAACTATTCAGTTAATCCACTTAACACAAAATGGATTTGAAAGCGGCTCTACCAACAATTTGTGCAGACGAGGCCAGTAAGGAAGCAGTGATGTCCGAGACATTTGCACTATAGCACGCCTTCTCAATGTCACCCCCAGGCCCTTTGAATACGTTTGCACACTTGAATTATGAACTAGTTGACTGTTCAGACCTTTCACTGGGCAGGCTGCATATCAGCTCCACAACCAACCCTTTGGATTCCTCTGCAAGCTTTTGATGCAGTTGCGTCTGCCTCTTCTTCCCATGTGAAATAGTTTCAGCACAAGTCGTCTATTGGGGGTATGCATGAGGTTTCTATTGAAAAGTATAGTGAGCACAGCAGTACGTTTTAGTTTAAATTAGTCTTTGCATTCATGTATGTTGTACAAGAGATTTTTTCTCAGTTGTGACAATACCTGGGATGTCTGTTGACTTTCTTGTGGCATAGGATTAGAAATGGAGACCTAGCTATCAGTAGCAGATTGCACCAAGACCCAGGAGTAGAAGCAGCGTTTACAAAGCTGTCAGTACAACGCAGTTCCTTTACAATCTGGTCAGTACAACGTCTGCATTGTTACCATGCGTTCCATTGCATCGCCAGTCGTTTCAATGACTTGCTGTAGTGGGCGCACTCGTGTTGGATTTACAATCCAACACCCTCCCTGGTGTTGCACAAACTGGAGTAGGAATAGTAAATAATACTATTCCTAAGTCCAGCACGCCACCTACTTGCGATGTAATGGTTCACATTGAAACAACACGTTCGTTGTAACGGCCATGTTCTGATGGAATACGTGAAAAGCGCATTTGTTGTAAAGAGTCCTATTCCCCAGCAGTACAAGAGACCCAATGTATCCTAACTATTAACGATTTTTCATAGCCACCCAGGGGCCAGGGTTATATTTTTTTCTCCTTGTATTAGTGTCCATGAAACCCTTGCTATGCTACTGACAGACACAAACTTAAGCACCACTTCCTGTCACAGTTCATCATTGATCATGATAGAGCGCCATGTTATTCTGAAAATTGTAGGGGTGCATTATATTCGCCAGTAGTCAGCACCCACATATTTAGAGGACCATGTTAATGTGTGATTATTAGAAATGTAGTACTAGGCCGAGAATGTTGCAACATGTAGTAGCGTGCTCATATTATTTGGAGACAAATGTAGTGCTTTAACCAAGAATATGCCTTAAGTAATGCAAGAATTATTGCTTTGTGTTTAAAATGTTGCATTAGGAATAGACGTGCCATATTAGAAGTTGCATGTGTAGTTTGCTTAATAATGAAAACATGTGATGCTCTAACATGAGAAGGAAAATGCCTTAGAAATGCTTTGGAATGATTAATAGAATGTTTATGTAGTTTTAGAAATGCATTTAAACGTGTTAACGCCTGAGACATGAAAAAGCCAGCAGAGGCCTAACTATATTTTCTTAGCTTAGCTAACAATGTAGACCTGAAATGTGTATTTTTTCCTTGGGAAAAGGCTCCTGTTCGTAGTTGAATTTCAGATTGTAAGTTGGAGTGTATGCAAGGTTGTTTCTCACGAGTTTCTGTTGCAGGTGCAAGGACACAAAGCTTGTTAGGTAGAATAATCCATTGTTTAGAAGTTAGGTTGGTAGGAGTGAGAACAAAGGGAGTTGATTGGAATGCAGGGATGCTACATTTGGTGGAGAAGGTGCCTGGGACCCAAGGACACAGCAATGGTTTTTGGATGAATGTTGGAGTCCTGCTGGAAAAACCCAGGACAAAGCACCTGCCCAGAGGGGTGTGTTTTGGGCGTGTTTACTGTCTTTAGGATTTTGTATTAGGGACATCACCCCGAGGGTGGAGAGCAGACTTTAGAGCAGATCTCGAGGCAGAATGTAGACTTGGGACAGATTTGGGGAAAAACCAGGCAGGTGAGGGGCGTAGGAAGGAGCATCTTAGAACGAGCTCTGTAGCTTAGCCTACTTACTCATGTGTACCTCTTAGGAAGTCTTCACTGCTGACACCTTTTCCTCTTGCTTGGGAGGGATGTTAAGCAGGGATGGCACTTTAGAGTTACTGTAGGGACAGACTAATCTTTTCTTTCCCTTTGGAGCAAATCCAGTCAAGACTTCAAGTGGGAACAATTATTGTTTGCCTGATGCTTCTTGAACTTCCTTTGATTTTTATCTTGAGTCGTATGAGACTCTTGCGTAGGATTATGTTTGTATTAGTGCCAGTTTATTTCTTGAACCTCTTGCTGAGGTGCCTGTATGTTCAATTATTTTTGGCTTTGATTTAAAATGTTGAACTTCATTTCGTAGCCAGTGGTCCTTTGAATTGGGATGGATTTGGTATTTAAAAAATTGTCATAGGTATGAAGTTAGTGATCTTCCATTTAGAAGAAAAAAGATTCAGGCGACAGCGGATTCTAAGGATTGGTAAGATAAAATCTAGGTAAGAATCCCGACCTTAACAGTCCCCTTTTCTGCCCAGCTTTCCTCTTACAACTTTGCTCACTGTTTCTGTGTGCCATCCCATCTCGCGTACTTGACTTTCCTTTTAGTCATATGCCGCTACCACACTTTGCGTGCGTCTCTGCACCCTTTCATTTAGCCAGCCTTCCATGTTTGTGCTTCAATAATAATTTTTCCGTATCCCCATTCATCTCCCTTCCTACCCGTTCTCTGATACAAATGCAGCACTATATTCCCATCCTGCCATCCTCCAGCGGTCCTTAGAGAGATGGGTACATCGAGTTCTGAGTGGCGATGATGAAAGTCAAACATGCCAGGTTGAATCTGGCATGCATGTTATTTTCTAAAGAGTTCTCTTCTCCCACATTAAAATACTTCCTTAAATTGTGTGTATCTGCAGGAGAGAGGGCCAGGCCAGTGCACTCCCAGTTATCTGATGAGCAGACCAAGGTTATTTGTATTTATTTAGTTAATGCTACATTTGGGAACAGCAGCTTAGATTGTGTCAGTGGTTGCAAGTGTCGGGCACTGGCACTTATTTCTGAAGACCAGGACATATTGTTTATCATCAGACATTGGCCCAGAACAAGAAAGAAAAGTGAGAAAGGGGAGGTAGAAAGATAGTTAAAACTTAACAAAGGCATTAAAAGAAAGTACAAAAGTCAGATAAAGAGGAAGGGCGGTGCAGGTCGTGGATGTCAGAGCATGAGTTGGCATCAACATTAGGCTGCATTTGCTACTCGCAGACACCAGGAGGCCCAAAGAAAAGTTTGCACTCAGCACCTGTTTTTTCAACAAATCTGCGGGAAGCCCTGATCGTTTCAGAGCAGTGCCATTTGTGTTCAGTCATGCATCCAGGTTAACCCCCCCTACATTCTTTGCATCCGTGCTCTGGATCCCACTTAAACATATATAAGATGATGAGGTTAGGGTAAAAACACACCCTCAGTTCATTCATTTTACATTATTTTCTCCTGTGTTGTCAGTGTTCGCAGTATCCCTACCATGTGCAAGCTTTGAAAGGTACTTGGAAATGTAAACAGACAGCAAGGTAATTTTCAAAATGGCCATTGGGTAGGTTTAGGTTTCTTTTGGTACTGTTACAACAAGCATATTATCACCACACAATTATATTAAGTTTATAATTAGAATAGTGTCTCAATTAAAGGCTCACAAACCCACAGTACCAGCTCCTCTAACAATTACTCCCCATTTTTTCCTGATAAGATTTAGAAATGAAAACATAAGGAAGAGTTATCCAGCAGCTGTCCATGTTCTCTCCTCAATTCAGTTCTCCTACTAGGGAGGTGGGGAGGGGAAGGCCTGTTTATTTCTCTCCAAACATATCTGGATGTTTATCACCGCCAGTTCCCCAACCCTGGCAAGCCATGGCCAAATATGTGCAACTAAAGGAGAGGAAAAAAAAGACCTATCTCCTGCCTTCACCAAAGCTATCCTGAAGGAACGTAGTGGCATATTACCTAGAAATAGCGATATTTATCGCTAAGCAGGGTTAGCGGGAATAATTTTATCGCCGCGCTACGACGATTTTTATTGCTGAGATACCTTGCTATCATCAAGGTTTATCTCAGAAACGATAAAAATCATTCAAAATGCGTGAATATGGCTGGAAATACAGCGATATTCACACATTATCGTGACAATGCTCTTAGCCATGTTATCCACCTCCCATTGGATAACATGGCTAAGAACTGCTCTGGGCAGGTGTTAGCTTTTGGAGATATTCGCGCTTAGAGCGAATATTTCCAAAACTACGCCTTTGTAGGTAATAGGAGATAGCGATGTTAGCGACTGTTTCCAGTCGCTAACATCTTGGCACGCCCACTTTGCATGTCATTAGCGATAAATATCGCTGACATGGAAAGTGAGACCCAAGATGCTCGCTATCGCCTATTAGCTGTCACTGTTAGCGACAGCTTGGTAATAGGGCGATCAAATTATCGCCGCTTTAGCGGGAAAAAGTCCCACTAAAGTGGCGATAAGGGCCCTTGGTAATATGCCCCGTAATGACCTGCAGCATGAGAGGCAATGGCAAGGGAAAGTCTCATTTTATGATAACACGGAATCTTTGGAGTATACACAAGCACCACTGGGAGAAAATGCAGGCCTTTTCCATTTTTCTAGGCCAGGTTAAATAGGCAGGCTTCGTGCAACTTCACGAATATTGCAGTAAATTTGTAAATCACAAGATGCTGGAGGGCCTGACTGCAGCAACAATAACACACCAATCAACCAGTGGAGTGACTGTTGCTTCAATCGTGGGTGTTTTACTTTTATTGAACAAGAAGTTCGGGGGAAGGCATTAGCTCAGTTAAAAAGTAAATAAAGTTATTGATTGATCTCGGGAGTGACCATTGCGCCTCGGCCTGGTCGCCCCAACGCTCCTCGTACCTCCTGCTCCTGCCATCTGCCTCCTGCTGCTGTGCCTGCCTGCCTGCTCGCCTACGCCGTCAGTGAGCGCCCCAGCCGCCGCAGGGCCGCCCGCCAAGCCCGCACTCGCTTTTCCCGCTGCTGCCTGCATGCGGCCCCGCCCCCCCACCAGCCGATTGGATCCCACACTCCCGCCTCCCAGCTGACCTGCCCTCCCGGCTCCCTTCTTAAGGGGAACCCGTCTCCGTCTCGGGAGTGACCACTGCGCCTCGGCCCGGTCGCCCCAACGCTCCTCGTACCTCCTGCTCCTGCCACCTGCCTCCTGCTGCTGTGCCTGCCTGCCTGCTCGCCTACGCCGTCAGCGAGCGCCCCAGCCGCCGCAGGGCCGCCCGCCAACCCCGCACTCGCTTTTCCCGCCGCTGCCTGCCTGCGGCCCCGCCCCACCGCCAGCCGATTGGATCCCACGCTCCCGCCTCCAAGCTGACCTTCCCTCCCGGCTCCCTTCTTAAGGGGAACCCGTCTCCGTCTTGGGAGTGACCACTGCGCCTCAACCTGGTCGCCCCAACGCTCCTCGTACCTCCTGCTCCTGCCACCTGCCTCCTGCTGCTGTGCCTGCCTGCCTGCTCGCCTACACCATCAGCGAGCGCCCCAGCCGCTGCAGGGCCACCCGCCAAGCCCGCACTCGCTTTTCCCGCCGCTGCCTGCCTGTGGCCCCGCCCCCGCCAACCGATTGGATCCCACGCTCCCGCCTCCCAGCTGACCTGCCCTCCCGGCTCCCTTCTTAAGGGGAACCCGTCTCCTTCTCGGGAGTGACCACAGCGCCTCGGCCTGGTCACCCCAATGCTCCTCATACATCCTGCTCCTGCCACCTGCCTTCTGCTGCTGTGCCTGCCTGCCTGCTCGCCTACGCCGTCAGCGAGCACCCCAGCCGCCTCAGGGCCGCCCGCCAAGCCCGCACTCGCTTTTCCCGCCGCTGCCTGCCTGCGGCCCCGCCCCCCGCCAGCCAATTGGATCCCACGCTCCCGCCTCCCAGCTGACCCGTCCTCCCGGCTCCCTTCTTATGACACCCCCTCAGCGACCACGCAGCGGATGCGCGCAGCGGGAGCACCGATTGAGCGCTGAAGGTGCGCCAAAGGTAAACCCGTCTGCGCCCGTCCGTGCCTGGACCGCGCCCAGTGCCAGGACCCCTGGCCCCCGCAGACACCAGCCCACCCGCCGGACCTACGACGCCTCTGAACTCAACACACTCAACGCCGGACGAATCCCGGGCTGCTACCGAGCCACCCCGAGACGCACCACGGACCCTTCTGCTGCCACTCCTGCAAGTTCACCTGCATCCAGACCTGCACTACTCAAGCACCGACCAAGACCAAGACGAGCAACAGCAGCAGCCACCTGAAATGCATCCTGCTCAACACCCGCTCCGTCCACAGACACGCCGTCGAGCTCTGGAACCTGCTCGGCACCACAGCCCCAGACGTCGCCTTCCTCACGGAAACCTGGATGAACGCCTCTTCAGCACCCGACATCGCCATCCCAGACGGCTACAAGATCATCCGAAGGGACCGCATCAACCAGACTGGAGGAGGCATCGCCATCATCCACAAGAACACCATCCGCATCACGACAACACCGACGACACCCTCGCACCCGCCGAGCACCTGCACTTCCAGGTCCACATCAACCCCAAGACCACCCTCAGAGGCACCCTCATCTACAGACCCCCGGGATCATGCACACAATTCAGCAAAGACATCGCCGACTTCATCAGCCCGCACGCCCTCCCCTCCGCTGACTACATCCTCCTCGGGGACCTCAACTTCCACCTGGAGAACAACAACGACCGCAACACCACCACCCTGCTGGACAACCTCGCAAACCTCGGACTCAAGCAGCTGGTGACCACCCCCACCCACTATGCCGAACACACACTCGACCCCGTCTTCTCATCCAGCAAGGACATCACCTTCAGCCACGCCACCGGACTCCACTGGACGGACCACAGCTGCGTCCACTTCAGCTTCAGAAGGACCACGATCCACCACCACCAGCAACAGGTTGCACGCAGAAGCTGGAACAAGATCTCAACCGACCAGCTCGTGACTTCCCTGAGCAAGAACCCACCCACCAGCGCAACGAACCCTAGCCAAGCGGCCACCAACCTCACGAAGTGGATCAGCGACTGCGCAGATGACCTCGCCCCCCTGAGGACCCCGCCTAGCAGACCCGGCAGCAAGAAAGCCCCATGGTTCACCGACGAACTCAAGAGCTCCAAGAAGAACTGCCGAGCCCTCGAGAGAGCCTGGCTCAGAGACCCAACACCGGACAACATGACTGCCCTCAAGCTCGCCACCCGAAAACACCACCAACTGATCCACGCCACCAAGAAAACTGCATTCACGGAATGACTGGACAACAACGCACACAACAGCAAGGAACTCTTCAACATCGTTAAAGAGCTCTCCAACCCCAACGCCGGAAACAACGACATCACCCCTTCGCAAGACCTCTGCAACTCCCTCGCCTCCTACTTCCACAACAAGAACGCGGACATACACAACAGCTTCAGCACTCAACTGACGCATGCCACGACCGAACCACCGCCCCCCACCACCACCCTCCGCGCCTGGACCCCGATCAGCACCGAAGACACTGTCCGGACGATGAACTCCATCCACTCCGGATCTCCGACCGACCCCTGCCCTCACCACGTCTTCAACAAGGCCGACGCTGTCATCGCACCCCACCTGCGGGACATCATCAACACCTCCTTCGACACCGCTACCTTCCCGGAGAGCTGGAAGCACGCCGAACTCAGCGCTCTACTAAAGAAGCCATCAGCCGACCCCATCGACCTCAAGAACTACTGCCCCATCTCGCTGCTCCCGTTCCCTGCAAAAGTCATCGAGAAGACCGTCAACAAGCAGCTGGCCGCCTTCCTCGAGAAGAACGGATCCCTCGACCTCTCGCAGTCTGGCTTCCGGGCCAACCACAGCACAAGACCGCCCTGATCACAGCCACCGATGACATCCGAGCCCTGCTTGACAACAGAGAAACAGCAGCCCTCATCCTCCTAGACCTCTCCGGGGCCTTCGACACTGTCTGCCACCGTACACTAGTGCAGCGCCTCAGCAACGTCGGAATCCAGGAGAAGGCACTGGAGTGGATCATCTCCTTCCTCGCTGGAAGGACACAGAGAGTCCGCCACTCCCCGTTCAGATCAGAAGCCACCGAAGTCATCTGCGGCGTTCCTCAAGGCTCCTCGCTCACTCCAACCCTCTTCAATGTCTACATGAGCCCCCTCGCAGACATCGCACGCCAGCACAACCTCAACATCATCTCCTACGCCGACGACACCCAGCTGATCCTCTCCCTCACCAACGACCCCGCCACCGCCAGAGACAACCTTCACGAAGGGATGAAAGAGGTAGCCGAATGGATGAAGAACAGCCGCCTGAAACTGAACTCGGACAAGACGGAAGTCCTCATCCTGGGATTTTCACCCTACGCCTGGGACGACTCCTGGTGGCCCCCCGCCCTAGGCAGCGCACCCAAACCAACAGACCACGCACGCAACCTGGGCTTCATCCTGGACTCCTCCCTCTCCATGACCAGACAAGTCAACGCTGTCTCCTCGTCGTGCTTCAACATCCTGCGCATGCTACGCAAGATCTTCCGGTGGATCCCCACCGACACCAGGAAGACGGTCACCCAGGCCCTCGTCACCAGCCGTCTGGACTACGGCAACTCCCTCTACGCCGGAACCACCGCCAAACTCCAGAAGAGACTCCAGCGGATCCAGAACGCCTCAGCATGACTCATCCTGGACATCCCCCGTCGCAGCCACATCTCCGGACACCTGAGAGACCTGCACTGGCTCCCGGTCAACAAGAGAATCACCTTCCGTCTCCTCACCCACGCACACAAAGCCCTACACAACCAAGGCCCAGGATACCTCAACAGCCGCCTCAACTTCTACGCTCCCAAACGACAGCTTCGATCGACCGGACACGCCCTTGCCGCCGTCCCCCGCATCCGAAGAGCCACCACAGGGGGACGGTCCTTCTCCTACCTCCCCGCCAAGACATGGAACTCCCTCCCGACCCACCTCCGCCTGACCCAGGACCACCTCGCCTTCAGGAAGCAACTCAAGCCCTGGCTGTTCGAGAAGTAGAGGACCCCCCTCCCCTAGCACCTTGAGACCCTCTGGGTGAGCAGTGCGCTATATAAATGCTTTGATTGATTGATTGATTGATTGATTGAAACACTCACTAATGAGTCGGCTGAGCTGAAGAAGAGCTCTTCCTCTGCACAACGTGGTCTTCAGCACTTCTCCAACAAATGAAACTGAAAGCCAGGCTCATGAGATTCTGGACTCCCCCTTCAGCCTGCCCATCAGGTTTCAAAAGCAAACCAGCAGTGGGTGATAGTGGAGGGGAAGGAGTCCACACTAAGGTTGTTACCACCCACTTCTTCCTCGTCCTCATCGATATGCTCCGCCCCAGCCCTTTACTTGAATGGATTTCTGGTGGCTCCACCCTCGGCCAGAGCAATGAATGCCCAAATGCAAAGAGATATAACACCGCAAAACCTTCACTCGTCCCCCGCTGTGATGTCACTGCCCTGGCTTGTACCTGTAGGGTGAGGCTTTCCTCACCCTACAGGGTTCTCAGGGCTCCCCAGTTCTAGCACCAATCCATCACCAAAGAAAATAAAATCGAAGCTGTTTAATTTGACACAAGTTGCTTTTACTGCCTTCTCCTTCTTACCATTGATGGTAGAGCAATGCCCCTTGTGCCCTTGAACATCAGCTATCCCTGTGTGCAAGAGCATCTTCGGTTAGCATTCTTCAGAGGGCACTGTGGGTGTGTTTTACGAGTCACGAACCCTGAGTCTGCTTTTTCTTCACAGTATTGGTTCTAAAAGGGGCTGGATAATGCAGAATACTTTTGCATTTCAAGTAATAGTTTGCTCACTGCTTTTATCTGTCTGCCTTTACATTAGTTTGTCTCATCTCCTCTCCGCCACTCATCTGCAGTTCCCTCTGCTCAAGACTGAGTTCCAGATTTACTAAAGGTTTGTGTTGATGTTGTGTCACTTTTTAATGCAGCCCTGATGCAAAATGTACAAGCCCAATTTGCGTTGCTTAGTATAATAAAAAGTAAAGTGCGGCTGCACATATTGCTGCGTTGCGTTGCTTTTCATCGTATAGGTGTTCCATGGGTGGATCATGGGCGTTCTCATGGATCCACCCATGGGTCTGATCTTCGCCAAAAGTGAACCTCAGTTTTTTCCAGAATGGTGCGCTTACCCGAGGCTGCTGTAACGAGTAGAAATATCTTAATTTCTCCTCATTATTCCCTCTTTCTATGTATGCAGCATTCTGCAGTACAAATTCAAAGAGTGATATGCCTCTAAGGATTGTTTTCGTGCAGGCAGGTGTTCCTTCCCGCACAAAAGCAATCATACCTTTAACACAGGCACCCTTGCACCATTTTAAGTGTGCCTGCATTGGTGTAAGGCTAACGGAAGTATCTTCACCGGCGCTATAAGAGAGTGGAGTGCGTCATGTGTTCTTAGCAGATATGGTGTACTTCTGCTCTCTCTCTTTCACTTAACACAGCGTTGCACATAGACTTGCTGTTTTGCGTTGCATGTAAGATTAGTACATCTTCCCCTGCGTGTTTTGTAAGCACTCTGAAGCAGCTATTGCACTGTGTGATGCACCCCGGGAGCTTGTTTCCTTCCCAGTGTAAGAATTGGCTTTTGTAGTTTGGTTTGCCCTGTTCCCATCATGCACTGGGACAGGAACAGACTAATTTGCATACAGCCAGGTTCTGAAACTGGGATGGTGCAGTGAGCTAAAAAAAGGTGTTGGATCTAGCCCTGATCTTTTGACTGGGTGAGAGCCTTCTGCTTAATTCAGAGACTCTGTCCCTCACCACCCCGTGTTGTAAATATGCACAGTTAATCAAGGCATTCCAAAAACCCTTGAGTGACAACGCCAAAACCCCGCATGTCAGTCATTCAGCCTATGAGTGAAAGTGAAATGTGTCTATGTGTGAAATTACATTTTATCACACAAAGCACCAGCTTCAGCATTTAGCACTATTTTTAGCATGAAATTCACAAAGTTGTAAATGATGTAAACAGCAGCTGCTCCTTTCAGTATGTTTGCATTCGTCCCATCCTCCTGCAATAGGAGTGTTTTCTAAACGAATTATGTGGTGTGGTATAATGTTATGGTATGTGCAGTATTAAAGATAATTTCATGTGGTCTTTCCTATACATTTGTAGTGTAGTGAGACTTGCTTGTCACCTGACGCACACATCCCAGACCTCTTCCAGTGACTGCGAACTATGGGTGTGAAAGCATGAAGATAGACCAGCACTTTGAACTGTAGAGCCCATCAGTGCTAAGGAAGGAAGGAGTAGGCAGGAGTTCCTCATACACTCTGCTTTCCTGGCCAGATACTCTAAAGACTTTCATGCTCTAGCCCAGGGTTCTTCAAAGTCAGTCCTGGAAGGCCAGATTCATGCCAGATTTTTAGGATAACTACATTTATCTAAATAGGAATATGCTAAGACTTGTGGGGTGGATCCGGCCCTTCAGAACTGACTTTCGAGAACCCTGTTCTAGCCCTACAGATTCCCAGAGCCAGAACACCCATTTTGGGTGACTAATGTGCTCTATTAGCATTGTTGACCATCAGATAAAACTACAGCCTGCCCCTGAGTGTACACCCCCTTATGTGTTGAATGGAGAAGTTTGATTGCAATGCTCTGGTGTTCTGGCGGGAGGTGCACCATGCAAGTCTGTAAAGATGCAGAGCCCACAGAATAAATGTCCAATATCCTCACAACAATGATTTGCCTCCTTACATTAGCGGGACCAGCTCTTTGAGAGTTGAAAGTGTGTGGTATAAAAGTCACGCTAGACCCTGCACCCGATGCATTGTTTGCAACAAGAGACAACTTTGTAAAGATAGCAAAGAGACTTTGAAGACATGTCAGCTGGATGTATGACGTTACCATGCATTCCATTACAAAGCATGTCTTCACCACACATATAATATCACATGTTGGCTTTTATAACGTGTGCACTACATTGTGGACCGTTACAATGCATTTATGTGTGTGGATATATTATGAATGTATATTATTATTATACATATAAAAGTACCTTTACTTCTACACACACCTAAACCCTTAAATGACAATTACCTTCCTTTACCTCTACCCACCTCTAAACCCTAAAATGACTCTTATCTTTCTTCACCTCTACCCGCCCCAAACCATAAAATCACTCTTCCCTCCCTTTACCTCTACCCATCTCTAAAGCTTAAAATTACCCTCACCTCCCTTTATCCTTACCCATCCCTGAACCCTAAAATCATCATTACCTCTATCAACCCTAATGCCTTAAAATCAACCTTATCTCCTATACCTCTACCCAGCACTAAACCCTAAAATCACTCTTACCCCCTTTACCTATACCCACCAATAAACCCTCAAATAACACTTACTTCCCTTTACCACTACCCACACATAAACCCCTTTTCTTTTAAATAACATTAAAAAGTATGTTATTTTCTCAAA
Source organism: Lissotriton vulgaris (assembly GCF_964263255.1). Classification (NCBI taxonomy): domain Eukaryota; kingdom Metazoa; phylum Chordata; class Amphibia; order Caudata; family Salamandridae; genus Lissotriton; species Lissotriton vulgaris. Next base: position 280,102,216 of record NC_141694.1, on the reverse strand, counting down.
ACAAAAAATGGGCCTGCATGGTAAAGTGCTGCATGTTAACAGTAGAAATACTTGCCAGTGTGGTACTTACCTGCGTGTTAAAGGTCCTGCGTGGTAAAGGCTTTGTAGTAAATGCTATTTTCCATTTCAGTTGGCTTCATGTGTGCAGTTGAGAACCTTGGTTCTCAATTAATATATGAATATGGGAAGTGGCCTTCAATATCAAATAGGGAATGGCTCACTTGACCAGAGTAACTACAGAAGTACTCTTTTACACACTCTTACATGCTTTTGTAGTTCAGACACAAAATGTCAAACTCCTGGTAAGCAAAATTGTGAAAAATGTGGGGGCACAGTACTTTCTATGTATATTAATTGCATATAAATACAATACTCCCATTTTAGATGCTTTGTGGTCAATCGACAAAGGCAAGTTAGAGTACATAAAATGGTACTACTGGAGTACTACATCAAGGAGTTCAAAAAGTCTTTGTGAATAGGCCACTTTGTCTCATCTCCAAAAGGGTGGTGGCATGGAAGAAGAAATCATCAATGCACCCCAGCCTACCTGAAATATTCTGCATATATCATGGGTTTGGTTATACATGTTTCTCACCTTATTTCCGTTTATTTGTTAACATTTGGAACTATTAGGCTAAAAAGTGGGATTCTTATATTTTTTATATGGCCATGTACAGTATAGAAATTGATATATTTATATATGTGAATATAGGAAAACAGTTCATGAATTAGGAACATATACCGATCACTTATACTCAGAATAATCCGCATGAATTCTTAAAAGATAGAGGAACACTATGCGCCTTTATGCAGCTGAAGACAGTGCATTCTAGATTAGGTTTTTCCAGCAGGGCATCCCAATGTCACCCAAAGCAACAGTGACAGCTGTGGCTAAAAGTAGTCCCTCGGATTGTTACCTCATTTCACTCCTGCGGGTGCTTAGACATTGAGCTCTGGGGGCTGGGCTCCCCACCGAGGGCGATGGCTCGTCCTTGCACTCACATGCACTTACTGTATTTAGTTGAACTGCTGCCATGGTGCGGCGGGCAGAGCTCTTTTTAGAGGACGTGTGTCAGCTATGCGAGGCACCAAGGCGGGCATGTCCTCATAGATGGCACAGCAGAGCCTTGGGGCACACCAGTCGGTGAGGGCCGGGGGAAGCACTGACACAGACAACCAAATTGTGTGAAAAAGGCCACTTTATTGGAATCAGGTGCACCTACAACAATGTCCCACCTGGCCTATGCCGAAAAAAACTACTGCTCACTAAATAACAACTGCCTGACAGCCCCCCACCCCCACCCCTAAAGTTAACCCCAACATTGCAACTGTAATACAACACATCCGCTCAGCAACCTACCCCTCTACTGAATGCCCCAGTGACCTCCATGACCTCACCCCCGTCTACCATACAGTCCCAGGCCTCCAGCAAAACCACCCTATCTCCTTAGGAAAGCGCCCCCAGTAACCGCACCTGTTCCAGCGACAACACAACTGTAAACCCTAACCAGTGCACCATCGACCAACAAAACCCCTCATGACCAGGACCAAACCCCCACCACCCCAGAACCAAAGGGAAAATATAATTTATAGGGAGGGAGGATGGGACCACGAAACTGCCTACGGCCCTGGCTGCTGTGTCACTGCACCACAAACAGTGTGCAGTGACACAAAATGGCCGGTTAAATACCCAGCCAGCCCAAAAGAAGCCCAAGTAGCCCAACCAGCCCAACCAGCCCAAAAACGCCAGCTACGGCGAGCCCTGAGTGACAAGCTTCCCCCCCTCCCCTGGTGCCCCAAACTTCCCCGGGGGGGAGAGCCTCCAGCTGGTCGGCCACCCCCCCAAATCCCCATTGGGGCACACCAGTAGGTGAGGGGGGGGGAAGCACTGACACAGACAACCAAATTGTGTGAAAAAGGCCGCTTTATTGGAATCAGGTGCACCTACAACAATGTCCCACCTGGCCTGTGCCGAACAAAACTACTGCTCACTAAATAACAACTGCCTGACAGCCCCCACCCCCACCCCTAAAGTTAACCCCAACACTGCAACTGTAATACAACACATCCGCTCAGCAACCTACCCCTCTACTGAATGCCCCAGTGACCTCCATTTTATAAAAAACAACAAGGGCACCCAATCGAGTCAGCACAGGACCTCGGGGAACATATGAGTAAAGACAACAGCGGTCCTATGCAAGGAGGGATATAGTCAATAGGTAAATATAGACACAATGGAAACTATATTGTAAATTGACTTGCCCAGCCGGGCAGAGGTCTAATATTTAATTTAGAACCACAATATTAGGAGATACCTTCAAAAATTTCTTGGAGATGGGCACAAGCCTGTGCCCAGACGTTTGCAAATTGTCATGGTTAGCGGAGTGGATAGAAGGTAGAGAAAGGTTTTCAGGCAAACTGCACTAAATTGCACTAACCGGCTCTGTGAGCTTGTGTAGAATTTTAAACTGTTTACCTGAAAAATCCGTTTTAAAAGGGGCAAAATTGCTTGTTGTTTGTGCTTCATACTGTTGGAAGTGTTGCACTTTGTTAAAATTTGATTAAAATTGTACCCCATACACACACGCACTGAGGGACCTGCTGTTTGTAGTTCGTCCTGTGCCTGCACACCCAGTCCGACCCTTCAGCCAATCACGGGTGCGGAAGGCGGGGCAGAGGCAGGAACATCCAGGGAGGCGAGCGGTTAGCGCTCTAGCTCTCCCCTAACTCGAGGGCTATAAAGCACCTCGTCGGCTCAACGCGCAGTGTTGACGCGCAATGTGGCGCCTACTCCTGCGCCTAAGACGAGCCAAAGACTAGCCCGTCTGCGCCCGTCCGCGACAGGACGTGGCTAGGGGCTGGGGGCTATGGCGGCCTCTATCAGCCACTCGGAGCCTTTCCATCGTCCTGCTCTTACGTATTCCAGTCAGACTTTACTGGATGTGGGCAGGTATGTTTCTGTATTGTGCTCCCATAGGGTGGAGAGTTGTTTGGAGGGACTGTTCACTTGCAGGGAGTGTTTCACACAATTTACCTGCAACGCTGTCATTAGTTCTTGTCAGCCTAATTCCATCTCACCTGTCCCCACAAAAAATCTGACCAAGTCAACTCTCAGCCCTTCTAACGACCCTTCTCTGAATTGTAAGAGCCTTCTCTGCAATGTTCGCTCACTAGTGTCCCACTCAACTCAGATTTGGGATCTCATAACTTCCGAGAACCCACATTTTTGTTTCTTAACTGAAACTTGGCTTAAGCCCCACACTGTTCCGGCCATAACAATGGGGGTGCCGTTAGGGTACAAAATAGTGAGGATGGACCGCCCTATTAAAACTGGTGGTGGGCTGGCCATTATTTCCAAACAAGATATGGAGGTGGTGGTCACCGAAACGGTGTGTAACCCGCAAATGGATCTCCTGATTTTTACTATCAAGCCCAGCTCAAAGGAAACTAGGAAAGGTGCACTAGTTTATCGACCTCCAGGCCCTCTTGGGAATTTCTCCACTCAACTAGTGGAAGTGCTGGCCCCCCACATGCAGTTCAATTCAGATTTTCTTGTGGTAGGGGACTTTAATGTCCATAGCGAAATAGCGACATGTCTGGAAGCACAGACACTTTTGGCTGATCTGGCCACGCTTGGTCTTAACCAAATGAATCAGGGACCTACACACATAGCTGGACATACCCTTGATCTTGTGCTATGTAACTTTACTTTTATAAAATGTCTGCCTCCCATTCAAGTGGATTGGACTGACCACGCAATCATTGAATTTTACACCCGCTCTAATTATAAGGTAAAGGGCACCCAGAGGACTATGGCAGATGCCAGAAGATCCTGGAATAAACTAACTGCAGAGGGTTTCAGGAGCAAATACACAGAGCCCAATTGGGATGAATGCGGGGATAACGTTTCCTCTGCATTAGCCAAATTCAATGAAGCTTTAGCATTGACCATTAACCATGTTGTTCCTTTGAGGAAATATAAACCATGGCCTGCCCCTAAACAAGAAGTCTGGTTTACAGACGATCTTAGACAGTTAAAGCTAACTGCTAGGAAGTCAGAAAAACGTTGGAGAGTTACTCGCAAGGCAGAGGACAAAGAAAATCATAGGACCTCATTAAAAATTTACCATAAAGCTATTCGGGCTGCGCGGAAACATCACATCGCAGCCCAATTGTCAGCAGCCGGTAAAAATCCCAAAGTACTCTACCAAATTCTGCAAACCTTTATAAAGCCCTCGGTCTGCGAAACGGAGGGGATTGAGTCCCAGGAACTTTGCAATAACATCTCACAGTTCTTTGTCAGAAAAATAGATGGCATTTACACTAAGATCGTAGCCACTAAATCCACCTCTAACAACATGGGAACTGTTGATAGCATGGTCCAGCCTCATTTCAGCTCAGCAGAAAATACGACCAGCAAGCTTGAAGTCTTCCCGCCAATATCTTTGGAGGAGATAACCTCCCTTATCATCCAAACAAAGAGTGGATGTCCTTCAGATATTATTCCAGCACGGGTTATGCCTCTTCTTAGCGATGAGCTGGGTGCTGGAATTCAGCAAGTACTCAATCTCTCACTGAGCACAGGGGAAGTCCCCCAAGGCTGGAAGCATGCTTTGGTCAGACCTCTACGTAAGAATAACTCCATTCCCTGGACCGATCTGACAAACTTGAGACCCATCTCCCTCCTCCCTTTTCTAGGGAAGCTCACTGAGAAGTTTGTAAACCGGCACTTATCTAAATACATAGAAAGTGCGGGGGGACTTGACCCTTCCCAATCGGGGTTCAGGCCCAGGCACAACACTGAGACCGCCTTGCTGTCCGTCGCTGACGATCTTCATATGCTACAGGATAAGGGTTATTCCATTATCCTGGTGCTTTTAGATCTGTCAGCGGCGTTTGACACTGTGTCACATGATATCATGACCTCCAGACTAATTGACATCGGTCTGGGAGGCAAGGCGCTGGCCTGGTTAAGGAGTTTTCTCACCAAGCGCACCTAGAGAGTCATACTGGGTCCTTACCAGTCAGAGGAGGTGGAGATCTCTAAGGGGGTGCCGCAGGGCTCCTGCTTGAGCCCAACGCTTTTTAACATCTATGTGGCACCCCTAGCTAACATCATGAGATCCCACGGATTCATTAAGCATGGGCGAATTTTGCGGATCTCGCGTTCGCGAATTTTGCGGATTTGCGGATTCGCAATCCGCAAAATCCGCGAATTCCCGCGAATTTGCGGATTTTTTTTTTGTGTTCGCCCGTGTTTCTGCCAGTTCGCGAGGGTTTTTACAATTTCGCAATTTGCGAACTTACCTGTCGGGTCGCAAGTTTTGCGAACTTGTTGTTTCTACGTGTCCAGCCTGTTTGGGACACTCTTCTTCATCACTGCCACTCTCTGTCACCACTGCCACTCTCTGACTACTCATGCCACCCTCTGGCCCACCCATGCCACCCTCTGTTTCATCACCACACCCTCTGGTTGTCCAGTGTACATTATTTTCGGCAAAGCAAAGCACACCTTCCCTGCCTCAAGTGACCTGAATTAATTTGGGGCTGATTAATGTGTCACAGAATATTTTTTTAGCTGGCACCTGCTTCCTTAGTGCGCCCTGATTAGTGATCTTTTGCACTTGCTAAGTGCTTTCATTGTTGCAAAATTAGTTACAACACCTGCCCTGCCCCAACTGACAATAATGAATTAGGGGCTGATTAATGGATTTTAACTTCCAGCCTGGCTCCTGCTTGTCTCCCTTAGCTGTAATTCAGGACCTTTGTGGCATATGTGTAACTATTCTGAGGTTCAGAGCAGGGTCACATAATAGTTTCAACTGGCAACTGAACTCTGGAGGGGCCCCTCAGGAAGCACTACAGGAAATGGCTACTAATGATGAGCCTGAACTTTTGAACCTGGTAAGTAGTTACTTTCAGTTTTGCTAAGAGCGTATTTCTGCAATTTTGCACTTATTCGCGGGGCGCGAACTCACGCGAACAGTGCGAGCAGTGCGAGCAAAATCCGCTGCTCGCGGATTTGCGGATTTTGCGGGAGATTCGCGAATCTCGCGGATTGCGAATTTCCCGAAAATCCGCAAAATCCGCGAGCGGAACGGATTTTCCGCCCATACTTAGGATTCATCCCTGTATCGTATGCAGACGATACTCAACTCCTCTTCCCTTTCAAAATCATGACTCCCGAAGTGCGTAACTCCTTTGCCCGGGGGATGAAAGAGGTGGCTTATTGGATAGCAGCAAACTTCCTTCAGTGTAACGTCTCAAAGACTGAGGTGATGCTCTTTGGAGAAGCCAAACAACTGTGGACTCCGGACTGGTGGCCTCAAGACCTAGGCCCAGTCCCTGTGCCCAAAGGGGTAGTGAAAGACCTAGGAGTCAAACTGGATCAGGAGCTCGCCCTTAAACATCACACTAATCAAGTGGATTCTCCTGTTTCCATGTTATTGGTCTTCTCCGAAGGGTATTCCCCCTGTTACCTAATACCACCAGGAAAACTCTAGTTCAGTCGCTTGTGTTGAGCAGACTGGATTATTGTAATGGTTTGCTGTTAGCCGCCAATGAGGGCATCATTACCAGACTCCAAGTCGTGCAGAACACGGCGGCACGTTTAGTTCTGAATGCCCCAGCACGCACACCCTCAAAACCGTTATTAAATCAACTGCATTGGCTCACAGTGAAACAGAGGGTGTTGTTTAAAACGTGCTGCATCATCCATAAATGCCTCACCGGTAAAGGTCCCGATTATCTAACTAAACAATTTGTTCCCTACATCCCCCCGAGAGCTCTGAGATCTGGTGATCAAGAGTTGTTATGTGTCCTCAGATTCTGGAAGACCAGACAAGGAGGAAGGGCTCTGTCTGTAGCAGGACCAAAGCTCTGGAACGATCTTCCTTACGACATCAGAGTCTGTAAGGAACATTTTCCTTTTAGGAAAAAATTAAAAACTTTTCTGTTTAACTACTAGTTCCGTTTAGGCATTTACTAAACTTAAGATAGAGCCTGCTTGGTCTCAAATGTTGCGAAAGGCGCGGAGATACTCCTCAGGGAGTCGATTCCCAGCGCGTTATAAGTATGAAAATAAATAAATAAATAAATAAAAGCTATTGTTTTCTGTGCATATAGCAATAACAGAATTCACATTTACACCATTACTTGAAATATAGTAACAGACACACAACAGAGTTTATGGTGTAGAAGTGACCTCCATGACCTCACCCCCGTCTACCATACAGTCCCAGACCTCCAGCAAAACCACCCTATCTCCTTAGGAAAGTACCACTCGGAAGTTGCTTACGACTTTCGACCCCCCCTTAGGACTCCTGCCTCCTGGGATACCTGAGCACCCCCAAAGCCCCATCCAAAGCCTCCTTCAGCTGGACTATGTACAGCTCCATGCCATACCTGGATAGGTGAACCCCATCCTCCCGGAAAAAATATATTGCGCCATAGCGCAACTCCGGGTGCTCCATCCTCCCCACCCCCTCCCTGGCACAGAAATCACGCATCTCCCAATTGATCTTCCTCCGTGCCCTGTCTATGGCTCCTGGGCGCTCCGCCCCCCTCCACACCCGCCTGGGAATAAACTCAGACCAGATAATATGGCAGCCCGCCCATTGCTTCTTAATCTCCCTCAGGTCCCTCTTCATCTGCTTGAGCAGCGCCAATCCCTTGCACTGCACCAAATCGTTCTCGCCCAGATGAATCACCACCACATCCGGGCACACCCCCCCTCTCACCACCGTGTTCAACAAGGGCAATAACTCATGCCAACGCCTACCCCCCTTTCCCCTCCAATGACAACGGTACAACCCCGCATCCAATCCCAAATTGAGTGTCCGATGCCTGTCCCACTCCGCCTGTTCTGCCCTCTTGACAAATGAGTGTCCCACAATATATACATTCAGAACAGCCACTTCCGGCCCCGCCACAGCACCTGCAAAGACACACATATCAAAATCGGGAATTACTGTTACAACAACCCCTCAGCCTCCCTCAACCGCACATACGTCCTGTAACAATCCGACTTCCACCGACCCAGCCTCTGTATCTCTTCCTTACCCCAACCCCTCCATGACGCCTCCGTTGCGGCCCCGATCCGAAAGGAATGCGTCCCGAAAGCCAGAGGGTCCTCACCCATGTACCGCAGGGCGTGCCGCAGAACCCACAAAGCATGAGACGCCGTCACTCCGTCACCCCCACCCCGACCAAAAACCTCCCCCTCCTTCTCGCCACTGCCTGCCATCAACCTCCTACCCCACGCCGCCAGGCACACCCCCTCCCGGCCGCCCGGTCCCAGTACCACCCAAGTCCCGACCCCCCGCTGATCCATCTTTGAGCGCCGCAAACGCACCGCCACCTCCCGAGCTCGCACCTCCACATTCCCCCACAACAGCCCCCGCCTCCCCTTTGCGCCCAGCAACTCCGACACTCGAAACGCCCCAAAGAAAAGCCAGGACATCAAGGTAGAAAAACGCACCGCCTCGCCTTCATCCATGCACACCGCCGGGAGCGCGCCAATTACTCCTTCCAGCAATTCCACCGTGATGGGACGGTGCAGCCGCACCTTCGCACCCCTTTCTCTCGCCCACCCCTCCAGCAGCCGGGTCCCCAATTCCCCCGCCGACGGGGGGTAACCCCACCACAGCTTTCCCATAAACGCCACCGCCGACAACTTGCCCGCAATCGACACCCGTGACAGTCCTCTATCCATGAGCGCCAGCATGAACCTTACCACCTGTTCCTCGCGCCCCCACCGGTCCCCTTGCCTCACTGCACCTGGCTGAAGGAATTCCTCTCACGCCAGCTCGTACGCCTTCCACGTGGACACCGCTACCGACGCCTTCACCAACTGAAAGACCCGGGCTCGCCCACCGACCACAGGTCCTCCGGCACCGGCGTCCTGACTTCCTCCGCCGCCGTGGCTAGCCCATGGAACCTCTCCCACTGTGAACGAGACAAGGCATCGGCAATGTCATTGTCCACTCCTGGAACGTGGCGCACCTGAAACAGTATGTCATTCTCCAAGCAGCGCAAGACAAACACCCTCATCAATTTCAGCACCTGCGGGTCCCGAGCCGACTGCCTGTTCACCACCTGCACGACGGCCATGTTGTCCACTCGAAACAGCACGAGCTTGTGCGCCAACGCCCCTGCCCACACCGTGACTGCCACCACCAAAGGGAACAACTCCAAGAACGCAATGCTCCTCCCGCCCGCCTGCCAATGCTCCGGCCACTGCTCTGCACACCATTTCCCCTCCCAATACAGACCAAAGCCGCCGCCGCCCGCCGCATCCGAGTACATGGTGATGTCCCACTCCCAGTCCTCCGCCGGCGCCATGGGTACACCATTGAACCGCTCCAAGAACGCCCGCCACATGCGCAGATCCTCCTTCATTCCCGCCGAAAGACGCACATGGTGATGCGGCAAAATCAAACTGGACAACGCCAAGCCCAAACGCCGGCAAAACGTTCCGCCCGCTCGCACCACGCGGCAGGCAAAATTCAAATGCCCCAACAACACCTGCACCTCCCGCACTGTCACCTTCCTCTTTGACAACATTCCATCCACCAAAACCAGCATCGCTGACCTCTTGTCTTCCGGTAGGCGCGCTTCCATGGCGACCGAGTCGAGCTCGATACCGAGAAAGGACAACACTGTACTGGGACCGCAAGTCTTCTCTGGCGCCAGGGGAACCCCAAATTCCCCCATCAACCCAGCCAAACCATCCAGCTGCCGCTGACAGTCCTCCGCACCGGGCCGCCCCACCAGGAAAAAGTCATCCAGTTAGTGCGTCACTGACTCCGAGCCTGTGCGCCTGGAAAAAACCCACTGTAGGAATGAGCTGAAACGCTCAAACAGCGCGCATGAAATGGAGCACCCCATCGGCAGCGCCTTATCCACAAAGATGAGACCTTGGAACTGGATCCCCAGCAACTGGTGATCCGCCGGGTGCACCGGAAGGAGTTGGAAAGCCGACTTGACATCTCATTTTGCCATCAGCGCGCCCCGTCCTGCCGCCGCGACGAGCCTCCGCGCCACGTCCATCGACGAGTAGGTCACCGACGCCAACTCCGCCGAAATGTAGGCATTGACTGACTCCCCCTCCGGCCAAGACAAGTGCTGTATCAGTCGGAACTGCCCCTCCTCCTTCTTGGGCACCACCCCGATGGGGGAAATGATCAAGCCCGGCAACGGCGGCGCCGTGAAGGGGCCCGCCATCCGAACTTCTCTGACCTCTTTGAACAGTTTCTCTCTCACAATGCCCTTATGCGCGTTCACCGACTTCAGATTGTCCGCCCAGTGAGCAATCCGAGGTCCCTCGTACCCCAGCCTAAATCCCTCCCGGAAACCCCGACGCAGTACTGCAGCATCCTCCGCCCGCGGATACGCCGCCAGCCAGGGCTCCATGCGCTCGATCCTAACCGGCGTACGAGCCTTTGCCCAGAGCCCCGGCTCCCCTCCTCTGCCCCCTCCCCTCCCCCCACCTTGTCCCCCTCCGGCTGGAGCACCTCTCTGTACGGGCCTCTGCCCCAACGGGCCCCCGACAACGCAGCACTGGATGCCTCCGTCCGCACGACGAGCACTCGTGCCGGAATCGGCATGCCGCCCTCCCGCAGGCTCCTCTATTAAAGTCCCAGCAGGCCTGGCTGCCAGAGTCTCCCTGTCCCACCTCCTCACGGGTGGGGCGGGCCGCAAAGGGGGGCGGCACCAGCGGCAAACCGCTTGCCGTGTAAATGGTGCGGCCCCTCCCATCATCTGCTGGTACAAATCTGAATCCAGCTCCCCCCATTGCGCTTCCGGGTCCGCCGCCATGCACGCCCGGAATTCCTCATCGTAGTGGGACCACGTATACCCGCCGTAGGTCACCTGTGCCCTCCGCACCACATCCATGTATTTGAACAGCGCGACGCACCGGTCCGGGAACTTCTCGCAATACACGCTCGCGTATATGAGGAACGCCGCTGACCAGTTGTCTAGCGTCAGGGGAAACCTTTGGGCGCCTAGCTAACTCCTGCTCTTCTTCCTTCGACCCCTCCTTGGACGTCAACTCCCTGTGCAGAAGCTTCAAGATGTCGATGTACTCCCCGTTCCAGATCTTTTCCCTTGTTGCCGCCAAAAGGTGAGCCCCCAGCGGCTTGGTCAGCCCCATGTACGGTAACTTACGCACCGGAACCACACAACTCTCCTTTCCTCCCCCGCCGTCTCTTTCTCACCCACCGCCGCTGACCCGCCGCCCGCGCTCGTCCCTTCTCCGCTCTGCGCCGCGCCGTCCGTGCCAACTCCCGCGTCCTGCACGTACCGTCCCCGCACCAGCCGCCACCCATCTTCCCCGTCGCCCCCCGTCCCCACGGAAACCTGCACACAACGCCGCTTGCCACTCCCTGCGCCGTCACCTGTCTTACCTGGAGTCAAGGTCGGCGTCCTTGCTGGATCCCGCCGCCTAACCAGTGGAGCTGAGGGGGCCGTCACTCTGGGCGCTTCTTGCCTTGCTGGTACCTGTAATACACTGTCAACAACATTACAAGCCCCCCCGTCCCTCCGAATTTCTCCTTTCTCCTCCGACTCTCCATCAGCCGGCTCCATACCACTCCGGCCCCCCACCTGGGGTTCCAGCCTACTCAAACCCGCTCTCTCACGACACACCCGCATCAAATCCATCAAGTCCACACTCGCCCTCCCATCCTCCGCACTTGCAGTCAAATCAGAAATATTCGCATCCACCCTCACTCCCCTACCCCCGGCGGCCGTAAAGACCCTTTGGGGAGGGGCCGGCGGAGACGCATCCCACCTCCATTCGCCGTGGTCATGAGTTAGGTCCCTTGCTGGAGCTCGGCAGCCCGCACCAAACAGAGCCGGCCCATCCACTCGGTGGGTGGGAGCCGCATGCTGCTCCCCCGAGCGCCTCGCAAACAGCTCCTGCCAAGGAAAAAAGGTGGAGTCCAGCATGCCAGGGTGGAAACAACCCCCTTCTCCCCCCCACGTGCCGCCCCTCCCCCACTCCCCCACCCTATAGTTGCTCCCCTTCCCCAACCGCCGCCTCCGCGCACCCCCCAGCGCCTCAGGTCTGCCACGCCCCTCCGCCTGGCCCCTCCTCCCACCCCTCCCCCACTGCCCCGGTGACGCCAACCCACCCTGGCCCCCCACACACCCCTCCCTCCTCCGCTGATGATGAACTCCAGTCCAGCTCCGTGTCCGACCCCCCTCCCCCCACCTCCTCCTCCAAATCGGTCTCCTCAATCAATAGTGGGGAAACCGCCCCCCGTCCCCTCCCCCCAACTGCCCCCCTTGCTCCTCACGCCTCGGCCCCCCTCCACCCCCTGCACCACGACCCCACACCACCACAGGGCCCTCTCCCCCCTCGGCCCCCCGCCCCCCCTCTCCACTGCCCCCACCCTCCCCCGGCAACACTACCTGGGCCCCTCCATCATCCCTCCCCCCCCTGCCCTCCCAGCTCAGCCACTGCCTCGACGGCCGCCCCGAATCCCCCCCACCTCCTCAACAAACTCCAGGGCCCGCTTCTTCCCCTTCCGCCCCGCCCTTTTGGAGCCTCCCTTCGCCCTCCTACACAGCGCTGCCTCCTTGCGCCGTCCTCCGCCCTTCGCTCCTCCGTCCCCCCTCCCACCCCACTGAGCCGGCCGCGGCCGCGACCGAGGCGGCTCACACGCCGCCACAGCCGCAGCGGCGCCATTGGCAGCGCGCCGCTGTGGCCTTACCTTGAGGTCAGGCCACACGATGTCCATGCGGCCCGTCTCGCTCAACAGCCGCAGAGCCTCGGCCACGCGCGGATCAGAGCACTCCGCCATCACGCCGCAATATGCCGCCTCACACAAAAGCGCACGACCACGCTCATCGCACGCCCCAGCAACCGCCTCTGTACTCGACCCAGGAATCACGGGAATGCCCACAGGCCGCCTCGCAATCAGCGCTAAAACCACGAAAACTACAAAACTGCCTACGGCCCTGGCTGCTGTGTCACTGCACCACAAATAGTGTGCAGTGACACAAAATGGCCGGTTAAATACCCAGCCAGCCCAAAAGAAGCCCAAGGAGCCCAACCAGCCCAAAAACGCCAGCTACGGCGAGCCCCGATTGACAAGCTTCCTCCCCTGGTGCCCCAAACTTCCCCTGGGGGGCGAGCCTCCCGCTGGTCGGCCACCCCCCCAAATCCCCATTCGAAGAAGCAGGAACGCCAGTGGCGGCGCTCCAGGCAGAGCATTAAGATAGCACAGATTTGATGTCCTCCCCTAGCAACTTCCCTGGATCCTGGCCAAGCCTAGGAGTTTCAGTCAGCAGCACGTTCTATCCATGTGAGAAAATTCTGAGATGTGCAAGCAGTGGCGGCTGGTGAAATTAGAAAATGGTGATGCATAAACCAAACTTGCTACATATATATCTCAAAAATCTTACCTGATGCTGGTCCCTGACCCATCTAATATAAAAAAAACTATGTTTCAAAATAAATCTTTTGGAGCCACATTATTAAATACCTGTGTGTGGTAAATACAATTCTCACTTAAAAGACATTAAAATACTCTTCCTGTTTTGGGGATAATGCCAAGTCTTAGGGCTTGTTTCATTTTTGGTGGCTTGCTCATACAACATTAGCCATCCAAGACGGCAGCAGCAACCCCACACACAGTTATTTGCTGTTTGATTGTTGCTCCAGTCAGATACTTTAGAAGGATAACATGCATATCTTTACATTATTCTGTACTTGTTACTCCCATCTGTGCCGAGATTTCTCATTAATGACTGAAAAACAGCGCACAGCTGCACTTTCAGTTTCACATTTGCCAGAACCACCTAACTTGCTTATAAAAACATTTTCATGTTCTCTTCACAGATGGAAAAGGAAACAGAATAACTGAGAGATGTGCATGGATTTCATTTAAAGTAGGCTACTGCACAGACACCCCCAGGATACTGCGCCATGGAGGGGCATATTTTGGGGCAGCAAAGGTGGAAATTTGATGCCTACAGTTGCGTTTTTTTGCAGTACTGTTGCAGCACTTTATAGCCACATTTTTAGTTTCACTGCCCCCCGCCCCAAAACAATAAGAATTCAGTTAATCACTTAACACAAAATGGATTTGAAAGCGGCTCCACCAACAATTTGTGCAGACGAGGCCAGTAAGGAAGCAGTGATGTTCGAGACATTAGCACTATAGCACGCCTTCTCAATGTCACCCCCAGGCCCTTTGAATACGTTTGCACACTTGAATTATGAATTAGTTGACTGTCTGGACCTTTCACTGGGCTGCCTATCAGCTCCACAACCAACCCTTTGGATTCCTCTGCAAGCTTTTGATCCAGTTCCGTCTGCCTCTTCTTCCCATGTGAAATAGTTTCAGCACAAGTAGTCTATTGGGGGTATGCATGAGGTTTCTATTGAAAAGTATAGTGAGCACAGCAGTACGTTTTAGTTTAAATTAGTCTTTGCATTCATGTATTTTGTACAAGAGATTTTTTCTCAGTTGTGACAATACCTGGGATGTCTGTTGACGTTCTTGTGGCATAGGATTAGAAATGGAGATATAGCTATCAGTAGCAGATTGCACCAAGACCCAGGAGTGGAAGCAGCGTTTACAAAGCTGTCAGTACAACGCAGTTCCTTTACAATCTGGTCAGTACAACGTCTGCATTGTTACCATGCGTTCCATTACATCGCCAGTCGTTTCAATGACTTGCTGTAGTGGGCGCACTCGTGTTGGATTTACAATCCAACACCTTCCCTGCTGTTGCACAAACTGGAGTAGGGAGAGTAAATAATACTATTCCTAAGTCTAGCACGCCACCTACTTGCGATGTAATGGTTCACATTGAAAAAACGCGTTTGTTGTAACGACCATTTTGTGATGGAATACGTGGAATATATAGTTGAGGAAAAGTTCCAGCAAGGGATTTATTTTAAAAGTTTTTATTAAAACAGTGTGATAGAGTCTTTCTTACTTGAGACTTATCGACTGAAACAATCAGTCACTGTTGTAATTATTGATATTTTTGCTTAAGACCTCATAGAAGCTACCAGACTAGCCATGAGGAAATACACCAAAAGAAATGGTAAATCTGTTCAACAAATGAAGTTCAAAGAGTAATAAGAAGCAACACAGGAAATTATTTTTAAAGAAACTTATTATTTATGTCTTCAAATCAAATTCAAGTTTTGCAAGGGTTCATAATCAAAATAGATGCACAAAAATCTTAAGTATAAGGAAACGACAAAATCAATCCATCAATACATAAGAAAAAAGTCCAGTCTGTAAATCAAATAGAAATTGACTCCTTATAAAAATAAACAGAAAGTCAGATGCAGAGTGTAGACATAGACTGGTGTGTCGACGTTTCGGTCTCATAAGTTTTATCCAAAGACCATCATCAGGACGATAGGTTTTAAATGCAGTACGAATGACCCCTATAAAATAATTAAATCATGCAATTAATAACACATTCTTTTTAAGTGTTGCTGACATATAATCATCAGATCTATGTATCTTTTTAGTCTATTTACATTACAAAAGCATATGATAAAATTGTAGCTTCACAGACTAGTCAGTGTGGTGACAAAGATTGCTAGCTTACAGAATACAGTTTAGGATAAAATCTAAGATTCTACTCAACGTAGATCAATTGGATAACTTACTTATAATAAAACAGAGAGAGCACTATGAATATTCTGAAGTGCAGTTCAACTTATGAATTTGTACCCTGTGGGAAACAAAAATAAACGAAGGGAAATCTCACTTCTTTGTTCTAGTACATACTAGTAGTCTTTTTAGCTTGTCTCTACATTTTAAAAGAATTATTTTTATTTTTACCTCAGGGATTCAACAACTTATCCCTTTGTTTGCGATCCACGTGGTGATCCAGGTATGAGAATACATTCTTTATTTTAGGGTCCAGATACGCTGAAATAAATAATGTATATTTTGTAACGCTGGACATTTCCATGGTGCTATGTATAGTCATTTTTATCTCTAATTATCCTATTCATAGCAAGCTATAAGGCGAGCGTTTAACATAATTCTGCCCCGTATTCTGTAGAGGGTTTCTTTAGGCATGATTTTCTCAAGATCGTTTATACACTTAGGGGGTCATTATGATTGCGGTTTTTCCGCATCCTCGGGCCGGCGGAAGCCACCGCCGGCCCCGAGGATGCGGAAAAACCGCAGCGGACTGACCAAAGACCCACCGCCAGATTAGGATGGCTGGTGGGTCCTGGTTTCCGTCAGCAGCTTTTCCGCCGCGGTCGGATTACAACCGCGGAGGAAAAGCTCTAATATGGTGACGGTGTCTTCCAGACACCGTCCACCATATTAGGATGGCCAGTAAATTATGCTTTTCCGCGGCGGGTTTTCTGCCGTGGAAAAGCATACGGAACTTCACTGCGGGGGCCCGTTGCGGGCCCCCTAGGTGAAGGGGTGGTGGGGGTGCACATGGGGGGTACCTATGGTACCCCCCTGCATTTGCATGCAGAAAGCGGCAGGCACCGTGCGGTGCCTGCCTCTTTCTGCATGCAAATGCAATGCGTGCATTTTTAACATTGCCGCGGGTGCAGCTTGAAGTTGCACCCGCCGCAATGTTAAAAATAGAGGATGTGACCGCCAGGGTGGCGGTCACATCCTAATTGCACAGGAGGGAACTCCGCATGCCATGCGGAGGTTCCCTCCTGCTCTGGGGTCGTGGACGGACGCAAGTCCGTCCGCGATCCTAATCGACCCCTTAGAACACAATGACGTGAAAAGCGCATTTGTTGTAAAGAGTCCTATTCCCCAGCAGTACAAGAGACCCAATGTATCCTAACTATTAACGATTTTTCATAGCCACCCAGGGGCTAGGGTTCTATTTTTTCTCCTTGTATTAGTGTGCATGAAACCCTTGCTATGCTACTGACAGACACAAACTTAAGCACCACTTCCTGTCACAGTTCATCATTGATCCTGATAGAGCGGCATGTTATTCTGAAAATTGTAGGGGTGCATTATATTCACCAGTAGTCAGCACCCGCATATTTAGAGGACCATGTTAATGTGTGATTATTAGAAATGTAGTACTAGGCCGAGAATGTTGCAACATGTAGTAGCGTGCTCATATTATTTGGAGACAAATGTAGTGCTTTAACCAAGAATATGCCTTAAGTAATGCAAGAATTATTGCTTTGTGTTTAAAATGTTGCATTAGGAATAGACGTGCCATATTAGAAGTGAATGTCTGACAAAATATCGAAAACAAAAATATCGATATACAAAAATATCGGAACAAAAATATCGAAGTCAAAAATATAGGAATTCTATCCCTAACAAGGTAAGTACAAAAATATCGAAAATAAATATAGAATAACAAAAATATAGTTTTTTGTAAAATATCATTTTTTAAAAATATAATAAAAATGTAATATTAACAAAATAATACTTATAAATGTAATAAACAAATTTAAAAATGTACCATAATATTTTAAATTAATACATAATGTAATACAAATTAATGTTAATAAATATATAATACATAATATATTTTTCATTAATAATAACTCTAAATTAATTATTGTCATAACTTAAAAACAAATAAAAATGTAATAAATTACTAATACATTTATTTATATAAAATATTCACATAAATAACAATTAATAAGAACATATTACTAATAAAAAAGCTAAATACATTTTAGATAGCGTATGAGTAAAAATTACTATTCCCACTCCAGAGAGTGCGACAGTAGGGAAAGTGTTGGATAGCGTAGCAGTAACAATTACTATTCCCACTCCAGAGAGTGCAACAGTAGGGAAAGTGTTGGATAGCGTAGGGGTAACTATTACTATTCCTACTCCAGAGAGTGCAACAGTAGGGAAAGTTTTGGATAGCGTAGGGGTAAAAATTACTATTCCCACTCCAGAGAGTGCAACAGTAGGGAAAGTGTTGGATAGCGTAGGATTAAAAAAATACTATTCCAACTCCAGAGAGTGCAACAGTAGGGAAAGTGTTGGATAGCGTCAGGGTAACAATTACTATTCCAACTTCAGAGAGTGCAACAGTACGGAAAGTGTTGGATAGCGTAGGATTAAAAATTACTATTCCAACTCCAGAGAGTGCAACAGTAGGGAAAGTGTTGGATAGCGTCAGGGTAACAATTACTATTCCAACTCCAGAGAGTGCAACAGTAGGGAAAGTGTTGGATAGCGTAGGATTAAAAATTACTATTCCAACTCCAGAGAGTGCAACAGTAGGGAAAGTGTTGGATAGCGTAGGTTTAAAAATTACTATTCCAACTCCAGAGAGTGCAACAGTAGGGAAAGTGTTGGATAGCGTAGGGGTAACAATTACTATTCCAACTCCAGAGAGTGCAACAGTAGGGAAAGTGTTGGATAGCGTAGGGGTAAAAATTACTATTTCCACTCCAGAGAATGCAACAGTAGGGAAAGTGTTGGATAGCGTATGGGTAACAATTACTATTCCAACTCCAGAGAGTGCAACAGTAGGGAAAGTGTTGGATAGCGTAGGATTAAAAATTACTATTCTAACTCCAGAGAGTGCAACAGTAAGGAAAGTGTTGGATAGCGTAGGGGTAACAATTACTATTCCAATTCCAGAGAGTGCAACAGTAGGGAAAGTGTTGGATAGCGTAGGGGTAACAAATACTATTCCCACTCCAGAGAGTGCAACAGTACGGAAAGTGTTGGATAGCGTAGGGGTAACAATTTTTATTCCAACTCCAGAGAGTGCAACAGTAGGGGAAGTGTTAGATAGCATAGGGGTAAAATTTACTATTCCCACTCCAGCGAGTGCAACAGTAGGGAAAGTGTTGGATGGCGTATGGGTAACAATTACTATTCCAACTCCAGAGAGTGCAACAGTAGGGAAAGTGTTGGATAGCGTAGGGGTTTAAATTACATACTTATAAATTACATCTATCAATTAATTAATTATTTAAAATTAATAACCAATTAATTAAATTTATTTACCAATTAATACAAATAAATGTATGCTTCCTACTAATTAATAATTAATTCTACATAATGAAATTACTTCCCACCCTATTCCCCTATAAACCCATAACCCGCTACAGAACATATTTATCAATTAATTAAAAATAATTACCAAAATAATTAAATATAATTACCAATTATTTTTAATTAATGTATGATTCCTACTAATTAATAATTATTTAAACATTATTACATTACTTCCAACCCTGTTCCCCTATAAACCCATAATCCGCTACAGAACATAATTATCAATTAATCAATTAATAAAATTATTTACAAATAATTCTCAATTAATTTAATAATAATTCCTACTAAGTAATAGTTAATTTAACATAATTAAATTACTTCCCACCCGATTCCCCTATAAACCCATAACCCGCTACAGAACATATTTATCAATTAATCAATTAATTAAAATTAATTAAAAATGAATTCGCAATTAATTAATTAATAATTCCTACTAATTAATAATTAATTTAACATAATTAAATTACTTCCCACCCTATTCCCCTATAAACCCATAACCCGCTACAGAACATATTTATCAATTAATCAATTATTTAAAATTAATTAAAATTTAATTCTCAATTAATTAATTAATAATTCCTAATAATTAATAATTAATTTAACATAATTAAATTACTTCCCACCCGATTCCCCTATAAACCCACAACCCGCTACAGTACTAAAAGACTATAGTTAATTAAATTACATCAAAAATAAATAATAAAACATAATAAATACAATATAATATACACAAAATGTATTTAAAAATCAATATTAGTAACATCGAAATTATTTATTTCGGTAATATTAACATCGATATTTAAAACTTCGAAATTACTAATATCATACTAATATCGATATTAAGACTGTCGATATTACTTACCTTCTATATTATGTCCCATCGATATTTAAACTTCGATATAATTGTATATCGAAATTTAAAACTCGATATTTTGTCTGTGTACCATTAGAAGTTGCACGTGTAGGTTGCTTATTAATGAAAACATGTGATGCTCTAACATTAGAAGGAAAATGCCTTCGAAAAGATGAAATGTAATGCTTTGTAATGATTAATAGAATGTTTATGTAGTTTTAGAAATGCATTTAAACGTGTAAACGCCTGAGACATGAAAAAGCCAGCAGAGGCCTAACTGTATTTTCTTAGCTTAGCTAACAATGTAGACCTGAAATGTGTATTTTTTCCTTGGGAAAAGGCTCCTGTTCTCAATTGAATTTCAGATTGTAAGTTGGAGTGTATGCAAGGTTGTTTCTCATGAGATTCTGTTGCAGATGCAAGGACACAAAGCTTGTTAGGTAGAATAATCCATTGTTTAGAAGTTAGGTTGGTAGGAGTGAGAACAAAGGGAGTTGATCGGAATGCAGGGATGCTACATTTGGTGGAGAAGGTGCTTGGGACCCAAGGAAACAGCAACGGTTTTTGGATGAATGTTGGAGTCCTGCTGGGAAAACCCAGGACAAAGCACCTGCCCAGAGGGTGTGTTTTGGGCGTGTTTACTGTCTTTGGGATTTTGTAGTAGGGACATCACCCCGAGGGTGGAGAGCAGACTTTAGAGCAGATCTCGAGGCGGAATGCAGACTTGGGACAGATTTGGGGAAAAACCAGACAGGTGAGGGGCGTAGGAAGGAGCATCTTAGAACGAGCTCTGTAGCTTAGCCTACTTACTGATGTGTACCTCTTAGGAAGTCTTCACTGCTGACACCTTTTTCTCTAGCTTGGGAGGGATGTTAAGTGGGGATGGCACTTTAGAGTTACTGTCGGGACAGACTAATCTTTTCTTTCCCTTTGGAGCAAATCCAGTCAAGACTTGAAGTGGGAACAATTATTGTTTGCCTGATGCTTCTTGAACTTCCTTAGATTTTTATCTTGAGTCGTCTGAGACTCTTGCGTAGGATTATGTTTGTATTAGTGCCAGTTTATTTCTTGAACCTCTTGCTGAGGTGCTTGTATGTTCAGTTATTTTTGGCTTTGAATTAAAATTTTGAACTTCATTTCGTAGCCAGTGGTCCTTTGAATTGGGATGGATTTGGTCTTTAAAAAATTTTCATAGGTATGAAATTAGTGATCTTCCATTTAGAAGACAAAAAGATTCAGGCGACAGCGGATTCTAAGGATTGGTAAAATAAAATCTAGGTAAGAATCCCAACCTTAACAGTCCCCTTTTCTGCCCAGCTTTCCTCTTACAACTTTGCTCACTGTTTCTGTGTGCCATCCCATCTCGCGTACTTGACTTTCCTTTTAGTCATATGCCGCTACCACACTTTGCGTGCGTCTCTGCACCCTTTCATTTAGCCAGCCTTCCATGTTTGTGCTTCAATAATAATTTTTCCATATCCGCATTCATCTCCCTTCCTACACGTTCTCTGATACAAATGCAGCACTATATTCCCATCCTGCCATCCTCCACCGGTCCTTAGAGAGATGGGTACATCGAGTTCTAAGTGGCGATGATGAAAGTCAAACATGCCAGGTTGAATCTGGCATGCTTGTTATTTTCTAAAGAGTCCTCTTCACCCACATTAAAATACTTCCTTAAATTATGTGTATCTGCAGGAGAGAGGGCCAGGCCAGTGCACTCCCGGTTAACTGATGAGCAGACCAAGGTTATTTGTATTTATTTAGTTAATGCTACATTTGGGAACAGCAGCTTAGATTGTGTCAGTGGTTGCAAGTGTCGGGCACTGGCACTTATTTCTGAAGACCAGGACATATTGTTTATCATCAGACATTGGCCCAAAGCCAGAAAGAAAAGTGAGAAGGGGGAGGTAGAAAGATAGTTAAAACTTAACAAAGGCATTAAAAGAAAGTACAAGAGTCAGAAAAAGAGGAAGGGCGGTGCAGGTCGTGGATGTCAGAGCATGAGTTGGCATCAACATTAGGCTGCATTTGCTACTCGCAGACACCACGAGGCCCAAAGAAAAATTTGCACTCAGCACTTGCTTTTTTCATCAAATCTGTGGGAAGCCCTGATCATTTCAGAGCAGTGTCATTTGTGTTCAGTCATGCATCCAGGTTAACCCCCCCCTACATTCTTTGCATCCGTGCTCTGGATCCCACTTAAACATATGCAGGATGATGAGGTTAGGATGAAAACACACCCTCAGTTCATTATTTTACATTATTTTCTCCTGTTTTGTCAGTGTTTGCAGTATCCCTACCATGTGCAAGCTTTGAAAGGTACTTGGAAATGTAAACAGGCAGCAAGGTAATTTTCAAAATGGCCATTGGGTAGGCATAGGTTTCTTTTCGTTCTGTTACAACAAGCACTATTTCATCACACACTTATATTTAGTTTATAATTAGAATAGTGTCTCAATTAAAGGCTCACAAACCCACAGAACCAGCTCCTCCCCATTTTTTCCTGACAAGATTTAGAAATGAAAACATAAGGAAGAGTTATCCAGCAGCTGTCCATGCTCTCTCTACAATTCAGTTCTCCTACTAGGGAGGTGGGGAGGGGAAGGCCTGGTTATTTCTCTCCAAACATATCTAGATGTTTATCACTGCCAGTTCCCCAACCCTGGCAAGCCATGGCCAAACATGTGCAACTAAAGGAGAGGAAAAAAAGACCTACCTCCTGCCTCCACCAAAGCTATCCTGAAGGAAAGTAGGGGCATATTACCTGGAAATAGCGATATTTATCGCTAAGCAGGGTTAGCGGTAATAATTTTATCGCCGCGCTACGAAGATTTTTATCACTGAGATACCTTGCTATCATCAAGGTTTTTCTCAGAAACGATAAAAATCATTCGAAATGCGTAAATATGGCTGGAAATACAGCGATATTAACACATTATCGTAACAATGCTCTTAGCCATGTTAGCCACCTCCCATTGGATAACATGGCTAAGAACTACTCTGGGCAGGTGTTAGGTTTTGGAGATATTCGCGCTTAGCGCAAATATTTCCTAAATTACGCTTTTGTAGGTAATAGGAGATAGCGATGTTAGCGACTGGTTTCAGTCGCTAACATCTTGGCACGCCCACTTTGCATGTCATTAGCGATAAATATCACTGACATGCAAAGTGGGACCCAAGATACTCGCTTTCGCCTATTAGCTGTCGCTAACTGGTGTTAGCAACAGCTTGGTAATAGGGCAATCAAATTATCGCTGCTTTAGCGGGAAAAAGTCCAGCTAAAGCGGCGATAAGGGCCCTTGGTAATATGCACCGTAATGACCTGCAGCATGAGAGGCAATGGCAAGGGAAAGTCTCATTTTATAATAACACGGAATCTCCGGAGCATACACAAGCACCATTGGGAGAAAATGCAGGCCTTTTCCATTTTTCTAGGCCAGGTTAAATAGGCAGGCTTTGTGCAACTTCACAAATAGTGCAGTAAATTTGTAAATCACAAGATGCTGGAGGGCCTGACTGCAGCAACAATAACACACCAATCAACCAGTGGAGTGACTGTTGCTTCAATCATGGGTGGCTTACTTTTATTGAACAAGAATTTCAGGGGAAGGCATTAGCTCAGTTAAAAAGTAAATACAGTTATTAAAACACTCACTAATAAGCTGGCGGAGCTGATGAAGAGTTCTTCCTCTGCACAACGTGGTCTTCAGCACTTCATCAAATGAAACTGAAAGCCAGGCTCATGAGATTCTGGACTCCTCCTTCAGCCTGCCCATCAGGTTTCAAAAGCAAACCAGCAGTGGGTGATAGTGAAGGGGGAGGAGTCCACACTAAGGTCGTTACCACCCACTTCTTCCTTGTCCTCATCAATCTGCTCCGCCCCAGCCCTTTACTTGAATGGACTTCTGCTGGCTCCACCCTCGGCCAGAGCAATGAATGCCCAAATGCAAAGAGATTTAACACCGCTAAAGCTTCACTCGCCCCCGCTGTGATGTCACTGCCCTGGCTTGTACCTGTAGGGTGAGGCTTTCCTCAGTGCACACATTCTCAGGGCTCTCCAGTTCTAGCATAATCCATCACCAAAGAAAATAAAATCAAAGCTGTTTAATTTGACACAATTTGCTTGTACTCCCTTCTCCTCCTTACCATTGATGGTAGAGCAACGCCCCTTATGCCCTTAAACATCAGCTGTCCCTGTGTTGAAGAGCGTCTTCGCTTAGCATTCTGCAGCGGGCACTGTGGGTGTGTTTTACGAGTCTCGAACCCTGAGTCTGCTTTTTCTTCACAGTATTGGTTCTAAAAGGTGCTGGATAATGCAGAATACTTTTGCTTTTCAAGTAATAGTTTGCACACTGCTTTTATCTGTCTGCCTTTACATTAGTATACCACATCTCCTCTCCGCCACTCATCTGCAGTTCCCTCTGCTCAAGACTGAGTTCCAGATTTACTAAAGTTTTGTGTTGATGCTGTGTCACTTTTTAATTCAGCCCTGATGCAAAATGTACTTCTGGATTTACTATGCCACACAAAGCCCAATTTGCGTTGCTTAGTATAATAAAAAGTAACGTGCGTCTGCACATATTGCTGCCTTGCGTTACTTTTCATCGTAGAGGCGTTCCATGGGTGGATCATGGGCGTTCTCATGCATCCACCCAGGGGTTTGATCTTCGCCAAAAGTGAACCTCAGTTTGTTCCAGAATGGTGCACTTACCCGAGGCTGCTGTAACAAGTAGAAATATCTTAATTTCTCCTCATTATTTCCTCTTTCTATGTGTGCAGCATTTTACAGTACACATTCAAAGAGTGATATGCCTCTAAGGATTGTTTTCGTGCAGGCAGGTGTTCCTTCCCGCTCAAAAGCAATCATACCTTTAACACAGGCACCCTTGCACCATTTTAAGTGTGCCTGCAATGGTGTAAGGCTAACTGCAGTATCTTAGGGGGCGCTATAAGAGAGTGGAAGTACGTCATGTGTTCTTAGCAGATATGGCGTATTTCTGCTCTTTCTCTTTCACTTAACACAGCGTTGCACATAGACTTGCTGTGTTGCATTGCAAGTAAGGTTAATAAACCTTCCCCTGGGTGTTTTTTAAGCACTCTGAAGCAGCTATTACACTGTGTGACGCACAGTTAATCAATGCATTCCAGAAACCCTTGAGTGACAACGTCAAAACCCTGTCAGTCATTCAGCATGTGAGTGAAAGTGAAATGTGTCTATGTATGAAATTACATTTTATCACACAAAATACCAGCTTCAGCATTTAGCACTATTTTTAGCATGAAATACACAAAGTTGTATATAATGTAAACATTAGCTGCTCCTTTCAGTATGTTTGCATTCGTCCCATCCTCCTGCAATAGGATTGTTTTCTAAACGAATTATGTGGTGTGGTATAATGTTATGGTATGTGCAGTATTAAAGATAATTTCATGTGGTCTTCCCTATATATCTGTAGTGTAGTGAGACTTGCATGTCACCTGATGCACACATCCCGGACCGCTTCCAGTGACTGCGGACTATGGGCGTGAATGCATGAAGACAGGCCAGCACTTTGAACTGTAGAGCCCATCAGTACTAAGTAAGGAAGGAGTAGACAGGAGTTCCTTATACACTCTGCTTTCCTGGCCAGATACTCTAAAGACTTTCATGCTCTAGCCCAGGGTTTTCCAAAGTCAATCCTGGAAGGCCGGATTCATGCCAGATTTTTAGGATAACTACATTTATCTAAATAAGAATATGATAAGACTTGTAGGGTGGATCCGGCCCTTCAGAACTGACTTTCGAGAACCCTGTTCTAGCCCTACAGATCCCCAGAGCCAGAACACCCATTTTGGGTGACTGTTGTGCTCTATTAACATTGTTGACCATCAGATAAAACCACAACCTGCCCCTGAGTGTACACCCCCTTATGTGTTGAATGGAGAAGTTTGATTGCAATGCTCTGGTGTTCTGGGGAGAGGTTCACCATGCAAGTCTGTAAAGATGCTGAGCCCACAGACTAAATGTCCAACATCCTCACAACAATGATTTGGCTCCTTACATTAGCGGGACCAGCTCTTTGAGAGTTGAAAGTGTGTGGGATAAAAGTCATGCTAGACCCTGCACCTGATGCACTGTTTGCAACCAGAGATAAACTTTGCATAGATAGCAAAGAGACTTTGAAGGCATGTCAGCTGGATGTATGACGTTACCATGCATTCCATTACAAAGCATGTCTTCACCACACATATAATATCACATGTTGGCTTTTATAACGTGTGCACTACATTGTGGACCTTTACAATGTATTTATGTGTGTGGATATATTATGAATGTATATTATTATTATACATATAAAAGTACCTTTACTTCTACACACACCTAAACCCTTAAATTACACTTACCTTCCTTTACCTCTACCCACCTCTAAACCCTAAAATGACTCTTATCTTTCTTCACCTCTACCCGCCGCTAAACCATAAAATCACTCTTCCCTCCCTTTACCTCTACCCACCTCTAAAGCTTAAAATTACCCTCACCTCCCTTAATCCTTACCCATCCCTGAACCCTAAAATCACAATTACCTCTATCAAGCCTAACGCCTTAAAATGAACCTTATCTCCTACACCTCAACCCAGCACTAAACCATAAAATCACTCTTACCCCCTTTACCTATACCCACCAATAAACCCTCAAATAACACTTACTTCCCTTTAGCACTACCCACACATAAACCCCTTTTCTTTTAAATAACATTAAAAAGTGTGTTATTTTTTCAAAACAAAAAATGTGCCTGCATGGTAAAGTGCTGCATGTTAACAGTAGAAATACTTGCCAATGTGGTACTTACCTGCGTGGTAAAGGTCCTGCGTGGTAAAGGCTTTGTAGTAAATGCTGTTTTCCATTTCAGTTGGCTTCATGTGTGCAGTTGACAACCTTGGTTCTGAATCAATTTATGAATATGGGAAGTAGTCCTCAATATCAAATAGGGAATGCTCACTTGACCAGAGTAACTACAGAAGTACTCTTTTGCACACTCTTACATGCTTTTGTAGTTCAGCCAAAAAATGTCAAACTCCTGGTAAGCAAAATTGTGAAAAATGTGGGGGCACAGTACTTTCTATGTGTATTAATTGCATATGAATGTAATACTCCCAGTTTAGATGCTTTGAGGTCAATCGACAAATGCAAGTTAGAGTACATAAAATGGTACTATTGGAGTACTACATTAAGGAGTTCAAAATGTCTTTGTGAATAGGCCCCTTTGTCCCATCTCCAAAAGCGCGGTGGCATGGAAGAATAAATCATCAATGCACCCCGGCCTACCTGACATATTCTGCCTATATCATGGGTTTGGTTATATATGTTTCTCACCTTATTTCCGTTTATTTGTTAACATTTGAAACTATTAGGCTAAAAAGTGGGATTCTTATATTTTTTATATGGCCATGTAGAGTGTAGAAATTGATATATTTATATATGTGAATATAGGAAAACAGTTCATGAATTAGGAACATATACCGATCACATATACTCAAAATAATCAGCATGAATTCTTAAAAGACAGAGGACCTGAAGACAGTGCATTGTAAATTGGGGTTTTCCAGCAGGGCATCTCAATGTCAGCCAAAGCAACAGTGACAGCTGTGGCTAAAAGTAGTCCCTCGGATTGTTACCTCATTTCACTCCTGCGGGTGCTTAGACATTGAGCTCTGGGGGCTGTCCCGGGCTCCCCGCCGAGGGTGGTGGCTCGTCCTTGCCCTCACATCAACTTACTGTATTTAGTTGAACTGCTGCCATGGTGCGGCGGGCAGAGCTCTTTTTAGAGGCCGCGTGTCAGCTGCGCGCGAGGCACCCAGGCGGGCATGTCCTCATAGATGGCACGGCAGAGCCTTCGAAGAAGCAGGAACGCCAGTGGCGACGCTCCAGGCAGAGCATTAAGATAGCCCGGATTTGATGTCCTTCCCTAGCAACTTCCTTGGATCCTGGCCAAGCCTCGGAGTTTCTGTCAGCAGCACGTTCTATCCATGAGAGAAAATTCTGAGATGTGCAAGCAGTGGCGGCTGGTGAAATTAGAAAATGGTGATGCATAAACCAATCTTGCTACATATATATCTCAAAAATCTTACCTGATGCTGGTCCCTGACCCATCTAATATAAAAAAAACTATGTTTCAAAATAAATCTTTTGGAGCCACATTATTAAATACCTGTTTGTTGAAAATACAATTCCTCTCTTAAGAGGTATTAAAATACTCTTCCTGTTTTGGAGCTAATGCCAAGTCTTAGGGCTTGTTTCATTTTTTGTGGCTTGCTCATACAACATTAGCCATCCAAGACGGCAGCAGCAACCACACACACAGTTATTTGCTGTTTGGTTATTGCTCCAGTCACATACTTTAGAAGGTTAACATGCATATATTTACATTATTCTGTACTTGTTACTCCCATCTGTGCCGAGATTTCTCATTAATGACTGAAAAACAGCTCAGAGCTGCACTTTCAGTTTCACATTGCCAGAACCACCTAACTTGCTTATAAAAACATTTTCATGTTCTCTTCACAGATGGAAATGGAAAACAAAATAACCAAAAGATGTGCATGGGTTTCATTTAAAGTATGCTACTGCACAGACACCCACAGGATACTGCACCATGGAGGGGCACTGTTTTTGGCAAGAAAGGAGCACATTTTGCTACATCCAGTTGTGTTTTTTGCAGTACTGTTGCAGCACTTTATATCCACATTTTTAGTTTTTCTGCCTCCCGACCCAAAACAGTAAGGGGCTTATTTACAATAAGTGGCGCATCCCTGCATATCAGCAGGGATGCGCCACTCATTGTGCGCTATGCCTACGCCAACATGGTTGCGCTGCATTTATAATGCAGCGCACCATGGGGCAAAAGCGTCACAGATGCATCACGCATCTGTCCCTTAAAAGTGTTGCATTGCTGGAGTTGCGTCGCAAGCACAATGCAGCTCCAGCAATGCTTGGGAGGCCCTATTCTTCCAATGCTGCATCATTCCTTACGCCTGCTTCAAGCAGGCACAGTGTTTTGACGCAGCATGGGCACCAAAATGACTGATTGAAATCTTGTAGATTTCACTCAACCACTTTCAGGAGGCGTTCCTGCGCAGGAACGCCCCCCCTGCGCAGGAAGGCCTCCTTCTGGCGCAGAGCTTTACAACGTGATGCATCTCCCAGATGCGTCACGTTGTAAATACCCCACACCATGGCGCATTTTTTGCGCCGCTGCAGCATCACAAAAGTGACGCAACGGTGGCGCAAATGCGGCGCAAGGGGGCTGTAAATATGCCCCTAAGAGTTCAGTTAATCCACTAAACACAAAATGGATTTGAAAGCAGCTTTACCAACAATTTGTGCAGACGAGGCCAGAAAGGAAGCAGTGATGTCCGAGACATTAGCACTATAGCACGCCTTCTCAATGCCACCCTCCAGGCCCTTTGAATACGTTTGCACACTTGAATTATGAATTAGTTGACTGTCCAGACCTTTCACTGGGCAGGCTGCATATCAGCTCCACCACCCACCCTTTGGATTCCTCTGCAAGCTTTTGATCCAGTTCCGTCTGCCTCTTCTTCCCATGTGAAATAGTTTCAGCACAAGTAGTTTATTGGGGTTTCTATTGAAAATTATAGTGAGCACAGCAGTAAGTTTCCGTTGAAATGAATCTTTGCATTCATGTATGTTGTACAAGAGATTTTTTATCAGTTGAGACAATACCTGGGATGTCTGTTGGCATTCTTGTGGCATAGGATTAGAAATGGAGACATAGCTATCAGTAGCAGATTGCACTAAGACAAAGGAGGGGAAGCAGCGTTTACAACGCTGTCACTACAGTGCGGTTCCTTTACAATGCAGTCAGTACAACATCTGCATTGTTACCATGCGTTCCATTACATCATCGCCAGTCGTTTCAATGACTTGCTGTAGTGGGTACACTCGTGTTGGATTTACAATCCAACACCTTCCCTGGTGTTGCATAAACTGGAGTAGGAAGAGTAAATAATACTATTCCTAAGTTCAGCACGCCACCTACATGCGATGTAATGGTTCACATTGAAACAATGCAGTCATTGTAACGACCAAGATGTGTTGGAATGCGTGAAAAGCGCATTTGTTGTAAAGAGTCCTATTCTCCAGGAGTGCAAGCGACCCGTTGTATCCTAACTATTACTGATTTTTCATAGCCACCCAGGGGCCAGGGTTCTATGTTTCCTCCTTGCATTAGTGTCCATGAGACCCTTGCTACGCAACTGACTGTGAAAGACACAAACTTAAGCACCACTTCCTGTCACAGTTCATCATTGATCTCCTTTTCTGCCCATCTTTCCTGTTACAACTTTGCTCATTGTTTCTGTGTGCCATCCCATCTCGATTCCTTGACTACCCTTTTAGGCATATGTGGCTACCACAGTTTGTGTGCTTTTCTGCACCCTTTCGTTTAGCCAACCTTCCCTGTTTGTTTATTTTTTAAATTTATTTATAAAGTTTTATATAGCGCGAACGTGACCGAAGCGGGTATCAGAGCGCTTTACAGATGTACCGTCCTGTCCTGCACACGAGCGGTCGCTCCCCTCGCCTCCTCCTCTCCTGATACTTGTGGTATTGCAGCGCTTGACTGTGCATTTGCAATTTATATCGTAGCGCTTGACTCCACAATCGTTATTTATATCGTAGCGCTTGACTCCACATTCATAATTTGTATCGCTAGCGCGCACTTCTGGGCATTATCTTTGGCTGTGCAATTTGTATTGTTCAATCGCTTCAATCCGCTTCCACTGCTGCATTATCCTAACTATATTTCGCCCTCTTATTGCCCCATTGCTCCCACTGCCTGTGCCCCAATCAGCGTTTGTTGTTGTTGCTGCCATTTTGTATGTTGTCCCTGGCCCTTCCTCCACCTCGCTCCCGCCTCCCAGCTGACCCTCCCACGCTCCGCCCCCTCCACTCTCCATTTATGACAGATGGACCTACGCGCAGCGTCCACGCGCAGCGGTCGCGCCGAAGGTAAGCCCGTCTACGCCCGTCCGCGCCTGGACCGCGCCCAGCGCCAGACTCCCTGGTCCCCGCATCACCCACCCCTCCCGCATTACATACGACGCCTCCACCCTCTTAGCACTTAACCCCGGCCGACTCCCTAACTGCGCCCAAGCAGCACCAGGACACACCCATGGACCCTTCACCTGCCACTCCTGCAAATTCATCTGCACCAAGACCCACACCAAACCCACAAACACCAAACAGAGATCCAACACCAACCACCTTAAATGCATCCTTCTCAACACCCGCTCGGTTCACAAACACGCCATCGACCTTTGGAATCTACTCAACACCATTTCTCCGGACATCGCCTTCCTAACAGAAACCTGGATGAATGCCTCTTCCGCTCCAGACATCACCATAGCCGTCCCGGACGGCTACAAGATCATCCGTAAGGACCGCACCATCCAAACAGGAGGAGGCATCGCCATCGTCCACAAGAACACCATCCGCGTCTCAACAAGCTCAGAAGACAACCTCTCTATCGCCGAACACCTTCACTTCCAGATCCACACCGACCCCAAGACCACACTCAGAGGCACCCTCCTCTACAGGCCACCAGGACCCCGTACAAAATTCAGCGAAGACATCACTGACTTCATCACCCCACACGCCCTCCCCTCAGAAGAATACATTCTACTGGGAGACCTCAATTTCCATCTGGAAAAGAGCAAAAACAGTAACACTACCACCCTTCTGGACAATCTCGCCAATCTCGGACTCAAACAACTTGTTAACACCCCCACACACTATGCAGGACACACATTCGACCCTATCTTCACTTCCAGCAAGCATATCTCCTTCACTCACACCACACCCCTCCACTGGACGGACCACAGTTGCATCCACTTCATTTACAATAAGACTACGATCCACAACCACCCTCAACCAACTCTGCGAAGAAATTGGAACAAAATCACCATCGACCAGATCTCCACATCGCTTCTTCAAAAAACCCCTGTCTATTCAACGAACCGTAACCAAGCCGCCATCAACCTCACACAATGGTTAACCCAAACCGCCGACAAACTAGCACCCTTGAAAAAACATCAAATCAAGCAAGGAAGCAAGAACGCCCCCTGGTTCAACGATGACCTTAAGAAATCCAAGAAGCTCTGTCGTTCCCTTGAGAAAACGTGGAAAAAAGACCCAAACACTATCACCCAAGCCGCCTTCAAAAACGCCACCCGCAAACACCACCAACTAATCCGGACAGCCAAGAAATCAGCACTCAAAGACCAACTAGACAACAACGCCCACAACAGCAAGGAACTTTTCAACATCATCAAAGAATTCACCAACCCCACCGCCAGCTCAAACGAGATCACCCCCTCTCAAGTCCTCTGCGACTCCCTCGCCTCATTCTTCCATGACAAAATCGCCGACATTCATAACAGCTTTGACAACCAACCCGTAAACCAGTCCACCCCACCCCACTCACCTCCGAACCTGTACCTCCTCCGAATAACCTTTTCGACTAGAACCCAATCACCACAGAAGACACCATTCGCCTGATGAACTCCATCCACTCAGGATCCCCTACAGACCCATGCCCCCATCACATCTTCAACAAAGCAGACTCAATCATCGCACCCCATCTCCGAGACATCATCAACTGCTCCCTCAACTCCGCCACATTCCCAGAAAGCTGGAAACACGCCGAACTCAGCGCCCTTCTGAAGAAACCCACAGCTGACCCTACCAAACTCAAAAACTACCGCCCCATCTCGCTCCTCCCATTCCCTGCCAAAGTCATTGAGAAAGCCAGAGAGTCCGCCTCCCCCCTTTTAAGTCAGAGGCCACCAAAGTCATCTGCGGTGTCCCGCAAGGATCATCACTCAGCCCCACCCTCTTCAACGTCTACATGAGCCCCCTCGCAACCATCGCACGTCAACACAACCTCAACATCATCTCCTACGCTGATGACACTCAGCTGATCCTCTCACTCACCAAAGACCCAATCACCGCCAAAACCAACCTACATGAAGGGATGAAAGAAGTAGCCGAGTGGATGAAGCACAGCCGTCTGAAACTGAACTCAAACAAAACGGAAGTCCTCATCTTAGGTGCATCCCCTTCCGGCTGGGATGACTCTTGGTGGCCAACGGCCCTAGGAAAAGCCCCCATACCGACGGACCACGCAAGGAACCTGGGCATCATCCTGGACTCCTCACTCTCGATGACCAGACAAGTCAATGCCGTCTCATCATCCTGCTTCAACATCCTACGCATGCTCAAAAAAACATTTCGCTGGATCCCCACCGAAACAAGAAAAACGGTCACCCACGCACTGGTTACAAGCCGTCTGGACTACGGAAACACCCTTTACGCCGGTACCACCGCAAAACTGCAGAAAAAACTCCAACGCAGCCAGACTCATACTAGACATCCCCCGCACAGACCACATTTCCGTTCACCTGAAAGACCTTCACTGGCTCCCCGTCAACAAGAGGATAGCGTTCCGTCTCCTCACTCATGCACACAAAGCCCTATACGAACTTGGACCTGATTGTCTCAACACGCGCCTTTCCTTTTACACCCCCACCCGCCAGCTGTGTTCGTCCAACCAAGCCCTTGCCGCTGTTCCGCGCATCCACAAAGCCACCATGGGGGGAAGATCCTTCTCCTACTTAGCGGCCAAAACCTGGAATTCCCTTCCCATCCTCCTCCACCTTACTCAAAACCATCTAGCCTTCAGAAAACAGCTTAAAACCTGGATATTCGATAAGTAAACCTCCCCCCCTTCCTCGAGCGCCTTGAGACCCTCTGGGTATGTGGTGCGCTATATAAATTCTGACTTGACTTGACTTGACATGTACAGAGGTACAAACAGAGTTGCAGGTAAAACAACAACAACAATAAGCAAGGTAATGTAGACGATAGAGGAGCAGTAAAGTAAACAAGAGGAAATAGTGTAGAATATAAGTGCAAACAAACAAATAGCGAGGTTGAACATAAACCAGCGGAGTAGGCAGAGTCAATGAAGATAGGTGTCGTCAAACTAGGGCATTCATCCACAGGGCTTTCACTTCTTTTTTGAAAGACGCCCTAGAGGGAATCAATCTGATGTGCGGAGGCAAGGAGTCCCAGATTCTTGGGGCAATACCTGAGAACGCCCGGTTATAAGTTTTCTTTTTCTGGAATTTTTTGGGTTTCAGCAGCAGAGTGCTGGAAGTCCTAGAAGACCGGCTCCCGTCAGAGAGTTCCAGCTTTTGGGCTCGGTACATCAGGGTGTTAAAGAGAAGGGCCTTGTGAGTCATGCATGCCATCTTATGATCATTCTTATCCTCCAGAAGTACCCAGTTTAAGGATTTCAGTATTGGCGTGATGTGGCTATTTCCTGTGGAACCAGTGATGTGCCTTTAATAATCCTTTTTCCTTATCCCCATTCATCTCCTTTTCTACTCTCTGCCAAGCCTGTTCTCTGATACATATGCAGCACTGTATTCCCATAATGCCAATTTCCGGCGGTCCTTAGAGAGATGAGTACATCAAATTCAGAGTGGCGATGAGCCCAAGTTAAACATGCCAGGTTGAATCTGGTCATGCATGTTATTATCTAAAGAGTCCTCTTCTTCCACATTAAAATACTTCCTTAAATGATGTGTATCTGCAGGCGAGAGGGGCAGGCCAGTGCACTCCCAGTTAACTGATGAGCAGACCAGTGTTCTTTTGATTTATTAGTTAATGCTACATGTGGGAGCAGCAGCTTAAATTGTGCCAGTGGTTGCAAGTGTCGGGCACTGGCACTTAATTTCTGAAGACCAGGACATATTATTTATCATCAGACATTGGCCCAAAGCAAGAAAGAATAGTGAAAAGGAGGGATGTAGAAAGATAGTTAAAACTTGACAAAGGGAGCATGAAGACATTAGTAGAAACCTGCAAGAGAAAGGAAGTGCAGGTCGTGGATGTCAGAGCATGAGTTGGCATCAACATTAGGCTGTATTTGCTACTAGCAGACACCAGGAGGCCCATAAGAAAAATCTGCACTCAGCACTTGTTTTTCAACAAATCTGGTGGAAGCCCTGGTCGTTTCAGAGCAGTGTCATTTGTGTTCAGTCATGCAACCAGCTTCACCCCCCCCCCCCCCCCCTATATTCATTGCATCCGTGCTCTGGATCCCAATTAAACATATGCGAGATGAAGAGGTTAGGTTCAAAACACACCCTCAGTTCATTTATTTTACATCATTTTCTCCTGTTTTGTCAGTGTTCGCAGTATCCCTGCCATGTGCAAGCTTTGAAAGGTACTTGGAAATGTAAACAGGCAGCAAGGTAATTTTCAAAATGGCCATTGGGCAGGTTTAGGTTTCTTTTGGTACTGTTAAAACAAGCATATTATCACCACACACTTATATTTAGTTTATAAGAGCGTCTTCGCTTAGCATTCTGCAGAGGGCACTGTGGGTGTGTTTTATGAGTCACGAACCCTGAGTCAGCTTTTTCTTCACATTATTGGTTCTAATAGGTGCTGGTTAATGCAGAACACTGCCACATTTCAAGTACCCATCTCTGCACTGCTTTTATCTGTCTGTCTTTACATTAATTTGTCTTATCTCCTCTTCACCCCTCATCTCCAGTTCCCTCAGCTCAAGACTGGGTCCCAGATTCACTAAAGGTTTGTGTTGATGTTGCGTTACTTTTTTAATGTAGCTCTGATGCAAAATGTACCACTGGATTTACTATGCCACACAAATCCCAATTTGCGTTGCTTAGTATAATAAAAATTAACGCACAGCTGCACAAATTGCTGCCTTGTGTTACTCTGCATCGCGGAGTCGTTCCATGGGTGGAGCATGGGCGTTCTCATGCATCCACCCAGGGGTTTGATCTTCGCCAAAAGTGAACCTCAGTTTGTTCCACTTACCCGAGGCTGCTGTAACGAGGAGAAACATCTTTATTTCTCCACATTATTCCCTCTTTCTATGTGTGCAGCATTCTGTAGCACAAATTCAACGAGTGATATGCCACAAGGATTGTAACAATCATAGCTTTACCACAGGCACCCTTGCACCATTTTTCAAGTGTGCCTGCATTGGTGTAAGGCTAACTGATGTATCTTAGGCGGCGCTATAAAAGAGTGGAGTGCGTCATGTGTTCTTAGCAGATATGGCGCATTTCTGCTCTCTCTCTTTCACTTAACGCAGCTTTGCACATAGACTTGCTGTGTTGCGTTGCATATAAGATTAGTACATCTTCCCCTGTGTGTTTTGTAAGCACTCAGAAGCAGCTATTGCACTGTGTGATGCACAGTTAATCAAGGCATTCCAGAAACCCTTGAGTGACAACGACAAAACCCTGCATGTCAGTCATTCAGCATATGAGTGAAAGTGAAATGTGTCTAAGTATGAAATTACATTTTATCACACAAAATACCAGCTTCAGCATTTAGCACTATTTTTAGCATGAAATACACAAAGTTGCACATGATGTAAACAGCAGCTGCTCCTTTCAGTATGTTTGCATTCGTCCCATCCTCCTGCAATAGGATTGTTTTCTAAACGAATTATGTGGTGTGGTATAATGTTATGGTATGTGCAGTATTAAAGATAATTTCATGTGGTCTTCCCTATATATCTGTAGTGTAGTGAGACTTGCATGTCACCTGATGCACACATCCCGGACCGCTTCCAGTGACTGCAGACTATGGGCGTGAAAGCATGAAGACAAACCAGCACTTTGCACTGTAGAGCCCATGAGCACTAAGGAAGGAAGAAGTAGACAGGTGCTCCTCATACACTCTGCTTTCCTGGCCAGATACTCTAAAGACTTTCATGCTCTAGCCCAGGGTTCTCCAAGGTCAGTCCTGGAGGGCCGGATTCATGTCAGATTCTTAGGATAACTACATTTATCTAAATAGGGATATGCTAAGAATTTGGCATGCTTTCGGCCCTCCAGGAATGACTTTCGAGAACCCTGTTCTAGTCCTTCAGATTCCCAGAGCCAGAACACCCATTTGTGTGACTGCTGTGCTCTATTAAAATTGTTCACCATCAGATAAAACCACAGCCTGCCCCTGAGTGTACACCCCCTTATGTGTTGAATGGAGACGTTTGTTTGCAATGCTCTAGTGTCCTGGGGTGCAGTGCATCATGCAAGTCTGTAAAGATGCAGAGCCCACAGAATAAATGTCGAACATCCTCACAACAAGGATTTGCCTCTTGACATTAGGAGGAACAGCTCTTAAACCCTTGAAAGTGTGTGGGATAAAAGTCATACTAAACCCTACACCTGATGCATTGTTTGCTCCAAGAGACAAACTTAGCAAAGATTACAAACTGACTTTGAAGGCATGTCAGTGGGATGTATGATGTTACTATGCATGCCATTACAAAGAATGTCTTAACCATAGGTGTAATATCACATCTTGATCTTTACAAGGCGTGGCATTACATTGTGGACCTTTACCATGCATTTATGTGTGTGGATATATTGTGAATGTATATTATTATACATATAAAAGTACCTTCACCTCCCTTGTCCCTCTACATATGCCTAAACCCAAAAACTACACTTACCTTCCTTTACCTCTACCCATCCCTAACCCATAAAATTACCATTACCTCTACTCACCCTAACACCCAAAATCACCCTTATCTCCTTTACCTCCACCAAGCCCCAAACCCTAAAATCCCTATTACCTCCCTTTACCTATACCCACCCATAACCCCCAAATAAAAACAAAAAATGTACCTGCATGGTAAAGTGCTGCATGGTAACAGTAGAAATACTTACCAGTGTGGTACTCGCCAGTGTGGTACTTACCAGTGTGGTAAATGTCCTGCATGGTAAAGGCTGTGTAGTAAATGCTATTTTCCATTTCAGATTGATTCATGTGTGCAGTTGACAACCTTAGTTCTGAATCAAATTGATGATTATGGGAAGTAGTGCTACAGAAGTACTCTTTTACACACTTATATATTCTTTTGTCATCCAGCCACAAAATGTCAAACTCCTGGTGCGCAAAAAAGTGAAAAATGTGTGTGCCCAGTGCTTTCTATGTGTATTAATTGCATATGACAAGGCCCACGACTGGATCTGCTCCTTCCTCTCCGGCAGATCGCAGCGGGTCAGACTCCTCCCTTTCCTCTCGGACCCTATACTTACCACCTGCGGAGTCCCTCAGGGGTCTTCCCTCAGTCCTATGCTCTTTAAAGTCTACATGGCTCTGCTCGCCCCCATCGTCAGAACCTATGGACTCAGCATTGTGTCATACACAGATGACACCCAACTCATCCTCTCCCTATCCGACGAACCCAACAACGCCAGACACAACTTTCGAGAAGACATGGAACCCGTCGCCAAATGGATGAAAAACAGCTGCCTACAACTAAACACCAACAAAAGGGAAGTACTCATCATGGGCCCAAACCCTGGACCAACAACTGGTGGCCCCCCACTCCTGGAAGTCCACCGACCCCCACGGACCACTGACGCAACCTGGGAATCATCCTGGATTCAAAGCTCAAAATAGACCACCAGATCAACTCCTTCTCCTCCTGCTGCTTCCACACCCTCTGCCTACAAAGTAAGACCTTCAAATGGATCCCCCTCGATCACAGAAAGACCGTCACTCACGCCCTGGTCACCAGCAGGCTCGACTACGGCAACACACTCCATGCCAGAATAAACAAAAAGCTCACCCGCAAGCTACAGAACATCGAAAACGCCGCCGGAAGACTGGTTCTCAACCTGCCAAGACACTGCCACATCTCCCAGCACCGGCGCACACTCCACTGCCTCCCCATCGAAGCTAAAGTCACCTTCAATCAATCAATCAATCAATCATAGCATTTGTAAAGTGCACTATTTACCCGTGAGGGTCTCAAGGCCCTGGGGGGTGGGTAATGCTGCTACTGCTCGAAGAGCCAGGTTTTGAGGAGTCTTCTGAAGGTCTTCCGTCTTGGGTCTGCCGCAGGTGGATGGGGAGGGTGTTCCAGGTCCTGGTGGCAAGGTGGGAGAACGATAGGCCGCTGGAGGTCGCTTTTCGGATACGGGGGACTGTGGTGAGGGCGAGGCCGGCGGAGCTGGCGGGTGGGGGTGTAGAAGCTGAGTCGTCTGCTGAGGTACGCTGGTTCGGTGTTGTGGAGTGCCTTGTGTGCGTTGGTGAGGAGCTTGAAGGTTATCCTCTTGTTGACAGGAAGCCAGTGCAGGTCTCTCAGGTTGGGTGTGATGTGGCTGCGGCGGGGGATGTTGAGGATCAGGCGTGCTGAGGCGTTCCGGATGCATTGCAGCCGGTTCAGGAGTTTGGCCAAGGTTCCTGAGTCGAGGGAGTTTCCGTAGTCCATCTTGCTGCAGACATGGGCTTGGGTGACCGTTCTTCTCGTTTCGGTGGGGATCCACTTGTAGATCTTGTGGAGCATGCAGAAGGTGTTGAAGCTGGAGGAAGAGATGGCGTTGACCTGCTTAGTCATGGAGAGGGTGGAGTCGGGGATGACCCCTAGGTTGCCTGCATGGTCGGTGGGCGTTGGAGCTGTTCCCAGAGCGGCTGGCCACCAGGAGTCGTCACAGGCTGAAGGGGTGGATCCGAGGATGAGGGCCTCTGTCTTGTCCGAGTTCTGCTTCAGTCGGCTGTTCCTCATCAATTCGGCTACAGCCTTCATTCCTTCGTGGAGGTTGGTTTTGGTGATGTGGGGGTCCTTGGTGAGGGAGAGGATCAGCTGGGGGTTGTCGGGCGACGTGGGCGAGTGGAGCCATGTAGAAATTAAACAGAGTTGGGCTAAGGGATGAGCCCTGGGGTACGCAGCAGATGATCTTGGTGGCTTTGGAGTGGAAGGGGGGAGGCGGACGCTCTGTGTTCTGCCAGAGAGGAAGGAGGTGGTCCAGTCCAGGGCCTTATCTTAGATCCCGGCGTCGTGGAGGCGTGTGCGTAGTGTGCAGTGGCAGACCGTGTCGAAGGCGGCTGACAGGTCCAGGAGGATGAGGGCCACGATTTCTACGTTGTCTAGCAGGGTCTTGGTTTCATTGGTGGTGGCGATGAGGGCAGTTTTGTGCTGTGGTTGCTGCGGAACCCGGACTGGAACGGGTCCAGGATGCTGTTCTCCTCGAGGTAGCGGGTCAGTTGTTTGTTGACTTTCTTCTCAGTGACCTGTGCCGGGAACGGGAGCAGGGAGATGGGCCGGAATTTCTTGAGGTCCTTGGGGTCCGCCTTAGGTTTCTTGAGTAAGGCGCTGATCTCGGCGTACTTCCAGCTCTCCGGGATGGTTGCTGTCTCGAAGGAAAAATTGATGGCTTTCCAGAGATGGGGTGCGAAGGCGGTGCAGGCTTTGTTGAATATGTGGTGTGGGCATGGGTCTGACGGAGATCTGGAGTGGATGGTGTTCATGATCTTGATGGTGTCGTTGTCGTTTATGTTGGTCCTAGAGAGCAGGTGGTTGGTGTGGACGGTGGTCGTGGGGGCGGAGGTCTCAGTGGTTGTCAGGGCGGTCGTGGCGTTGAACCTTTAAGATGCTAACTCACGCTCACAAGACCCTCCACGAAATCGGACCAGCAAACCTGAACAGCAGACTCAAATTCCATGCACCCCAAAGTGACCCTACGATCAGCCCAGTTCTCCTACACTGTGGTCCCCCGCACCAGAAAGACCAGATGGGGAGGCCGTTCCTTCTCCTTCCACGCTGCCAGAGCCTGGAACGACCTTCTGCTTCACCTCAGACAGATAACATCGCTCCCCATTTTCGCAAGAAACCTCAAAACCTGGCTCTTCGACATACCCCCTCCTTGATGGACTGGAGCCTGCGACCCCCCCACCCCTAGCGCCTTCAGACCCTTATGGGTAAATAGTCGTGCTTAACAAACACCTGATCGATTTTAATGAAAACTCCCATTTTAGATTCTTTGTGGTTAATCCACAAAGACACGTTAGAGTACATAAAAGGGTACTACTGGAGTCGTATGCATTATGGAATTCAAAATGTCTTTGTGGATAGGCCCCTTTGTATCTATTCACATTCCTTTGAGATCCATGTGTGAAATATTCATTCTATAATGTGTGCATTTATTCAGGTCAAATGAAGAATGAAAACTATTTCCCCAACAAAATATGTGTATTTTATGCAACCCTTACTCTCTTGTACAGTTCTAAAAACGGTAGAACTTTTGCAGACAAATATTTTTTTTTCATAATTAACACCTATTCCTACAGTTAGCTTTAAAACTGAAATAAATTGTACGCCTCCCCCACACCTTCTGCACTACCTCCCAGTTCCATTTCCCGGTACGTTAGTTTCTCAGATGAGTACCAGAAGCCTGTGCCAAGCTACCTACGTTAAAAAAGTTACTACTTTGTGGGTTGTGTTTTCTCTCACATTTTGTACCAGGGATGGCTGCTTTTGCTTATCTAGTCAGATTTTACATTTCCATAATATATTCCTTATTGCATACGTTGCACAATTATGCATGCATATTACACGTTTGTAATTCCTTATGTAAGATTTTCTTTCCAGGCACAGAGTGCCTGCAAAGAAACTAAGAAAGGACATAGGGGCTAATTTATGAGAAGCTTGCATCGTGTTTGCACCACGCAATGTTGTACATTCGCGACACAAACCTCTAAGCCAGATTTTTAAGCCACGAAAAGCTACTTTGCGTGGCTCTGACCGGTTTAAAAAATCAGGAATATGTCAATGTAGCACAAATTGTTGCATTTTTTTTTATTGTGGCCTGGGAAGGCTTCCATTGGTGTTGCATGGGTGTCCCCACGCAGCTCCCTCGGATTATGACGCATCACCATATTTACATGAACTTGTAAACCTGGGAATACGCCAAAATCATACATCTTCGCAGGGGAGACATAACGAAGAGAATTATCTCTAATTCTCCTTGTTTCTTCCTCTTTCTATGTGTGCTGCATTCTACAGCACACAAAGAAAGAGGAATACGCCTTAAAGGAAAGTTTTGTACAGGAAGATACCCCTTCCTGCACAAATGTAATCTTGCATGCAACACAGGCACCCTTGCACCAGGGTGCAAAGGTGTCTGTGTTGGAGCTAAGCTGCCAAAAGGCGCCAGCCACTGCTTAATTTGAGCCAGTGGTTTCTGGCGCTCAGCACCGGCACTTAATTGTCAACAATGAGGCTTGTACCAGTCTGCCACATGATGGTACTGCTAAAAATGAATATTGGCGCCAAAGCCATTCTTATGGGTTTGGGGGCCTAGAATAGGCTGAATTGTCACACTTGTAAGAGTGTGATGATTGGTAATTATTTTGGTACTGCCATTGGCAGCGCTGGCAGGGCAATGGGTGATGCGAGCTGCTGTGGCCTCATGATGAGGGCTCTGGCACTTATCTTTTTACAATTTAAGCGCTGGCACAAGCACAAGGGAAAGGACAACAATGCGCTGTATTGCCTTAAATACAGCGCATTCCTGCCCTCTCCCTCTCTGGCAGTGCAGCATACCAAGGTGACTTGCTGCACTACACTGAGTCACAGTTTAATAACTGAGTCCCCTAGTCCTGCATAACTCTGCACTTCACGCTGCACTCCATGATTTAGGTAGAGCCCTATGCCTGGGAAATCTATTGTTCTTTGCAATGCAATTTTGTTGGGATCTAATTTACTCTTTGAATGATGCTTGACAAACATTCGTGGCCAGCATTAATCGTGGCTGGAGGGGCGGGGTGTCACGC
This sequence comes from Lissotriton vulgaris, assembly GCF_964263255.1. NCBI lineage: Eukaryota > Metazoa > Chordata > Amphibia > Caudata > Salamandridae > Lissotriton > Lissotriton vulgaris. The sequence goes on along the minus strand of NC_141694.1, from coordinate 280,059,672 downwards.
AGGGAAGAGGGGGTTAATTTAATATTAAATAAGAAAACTTACCTGTCTGCCGGCCAGGTCTCATGTTTTATCGGCTCCTGCTCTCCTACCTCCGGCAGCAACAGGAAGCAAGCAGCCTCCCTCCCCTCCCCTAAGCCAGTCACAATGGTGCAAAGGCAGCATTGTGATTGGAGGGGACGCCGCTCAACCAGAGGCTAACTGGAAGGCCATCTTCTCCATACAGCCTGCATTGCAGCCTGCATGGAGAAAGGGCAGAGTGCACATGACTGGTTTGGGCGGCCCCAGAGGGCTGACCAAACAGTCATTGCGTCCGCAGGAGTGGGCACACCACTCCTTACCTGCTCGCAGAGCAGCCCTGGCTACCTGCCCGCACGCAACTAAACATAAAATTCTAATAATGGAAAGGTATTACCATTTGATGTTTCTGCTTCTCGCACTTCAAGAAAACAGTGGGGCAACACTCCTCCGCCCTAGTGGAAGAGCCGCCCCTGTTGACAAACGTATTTGTAAGTGGCAGGTCACTCTCCTGATTGTGTACTTCCTATCAAGGGGCCAAATCAAAAATATTTTACTGTTGCTTACTCTTGTAGTACTCTTGGTTTGCTGCTGGAAGCCAGGAATATGCCAACCGAATGAAAAGAGGGTCACAAGCTGATGGCATTCCTAGCACACTATGAAGACCTTGCCCTTTTGGGTCGGCTTCCTCTTTGCTTCCTCTTTTTCACTTTCTTTAGCCATCTTAGCTCTTCCTGGGTATTTGGGGTGTGAAGCACTTGAAGGCTCTGCACGACTCTTAAATGTACTTCTGAAAGTGATTAATGTGACTCATGACATGACATGCCTAATTTTTTTTTTACTTTCCAGGGCTGTGAGTGGCAGCAGAGCTATGGGATCAGCACTTCGTATTTGGTGATTTTGGTGTCTTTTGCTGTGGCAAGTTATCATTGTGGAGAAGTGTGGCTCAATGATTAGAGCGGCAGACCCTGATGCAGAGGTCTAGCCCGGGACCAGGGTTCAATTCCCTGCCTCGGCGGGTCTTGGGCTCAAAATTCCACGGACCAGATAATTCTCGCCTCGGTGCCTATTCCAATCATGGAGTCCCACTCTGCAACTCTGGGCAACAGCTTGCTTAATCTCCACAACAGCCCCCACAAAGCTAAGGATGCCTGGCCTCCACCTTGGGGGTGCCCAGGCATTGACGCCTCACAGGAAAGCCAGGATGGGATTCGTACAAGCGTCTTGAGACCCTTGCGGGTGAGTAGTGCGCTATACAAGTATCAATTTTACAATTTACATATTGTCTCTAGACTCAGACCCTAGTTTTTGAGTCTATATTTGTTGAAGGAGGTAGTGGAGAAGGCATTGAGCTCAGGGTCCATATGAAGAGTTGACCTCATTCCCACCACTATGCTCCCCCCGTTTTTTAATTTTTGCTTCATTTATAGTGATTGTCTTTCATGTTCTGTATTTACTTATAGTTCACAGAACTATTTTTACTAAATGTGTGTCTTATTGAAATTGTTTTGAAATATTTTATGAATTTTTGATGTATTTTGCCAATACATTTTGTTTTTACCTCAATTTTATAATGGTCCCTTATGCCTGTTATATCTATGTGACAAGTTATTTGTCTGCCTAGGTTGTTGTTTACCTGTATGATTTATCCCTGACCTAGGAGTACAGTTTGTTCTTTCCTCGGGGGGTCCTTGTTTTATACACTATTGTTTCGATAATAAATACATTGTATGTAAATTGTTCAATTTAACTTCCTCTCGAGAGGTCGAAGAGTGAGTTTCCCAGGCGCGTAGCAGGCAAGATAGTCACTGGCACAGGTTGAATGCCATGACTTGAGGACTCTTGAGTTCTTCTGCGTAGTTGCAGGATTTCAAGATGGAGTGCAGCAAGGTTACATCAGGCCCAAATACGAGCTAGCAGCAAAGTCAAAGAGAAACAGTTTTAGAACAAAGAATAAATGAGTGCACTGTATACCACTTATCTCTACACTATTTACATTACTTTATTAAATGAATGCACTGTATACCACTTATCTCTACACTATTCACATTACTTTATTTTAACTACAGCATTAGTGATTAAGCAGAACGAACATGGTTTAGTAAAGACAGCAGCAGGTGCATTAGTATGTAATCACATGAAGCAGCCATCTTTAATACTAGTGCGCAGAAGCAAATATTTCCCACCTGGCAGAGAGTACGTCATGCCACGTGAGTGTGGCAGATGCATGCGCAATGAAATTCTCGAGTGGCGGCGGCCATTTTAATGCATTTGCGTTACTATTAGTAAAAGCGCATTGTCAAGCTTCTCCTAGATACTAGAAATGTTGTGTAATGCAGTTATTAGTAGAACAAGCATGTTGATTAATAAGTTACATATTATTTCGAGAGGATTGAATCCGAGCAAGTCTCTTTACGTATGAAACCTTGCTCCATCAATCCCCTCTTTGATGATATTTTATATCATCACTAATTACAGAAACAGATGCCAACTTTCAACATTTACTCAGCTCTATTTCTTCATACACTCTGTTAGGCTTTTTCTCATTATTCATGTGAAAGTTTTACATTTTCTTGTGTTGTGTTTTTAGTGCTCAAAATGGTGAAAGATATGTACACCACTTTGAGCACTAAAAGCACAACTGTCACTAAATTACACTTATGTCACATATGCTGATAGTCTACCCATGTATTGTTGAAATATCATTGAATGACCTAATTCTGATAAAGTAATACAGTACAAACAAACGATCTTTGGATTTATTTTGTTAAACTTTTATTTTAAATAATGTGTATCTGAGAGCATCCGTCCTACAGTGCATTTTATAGCAGTCCTAAAGCAATGTTGTTTTCCCCAACAGAACCATTTTCTTGTTTAACCATATACTACCCAGGTTCTGATGGACACAGGGTTACCCCTTTTTCTTTAATCTGCAACACTTATGCCAAATTATTATTCCTAAAATCAGTAAGACTACTCCCGATATTGGCATCAGTATTTTACCTACACTATTCTTTCCTACATTAGTAAACCAACTACCTATAGAGGAGAGACCATGAATACACTATCAACCTCCAGTGGTTTCAATTCTTCTCTCAGGTGAGTAATATTTCTTGCGTACTTCCCAATTTCGACAATTTCATCTGGAATTTAAGTGCAACAATTTTGCGTTTTCATCATTCTACAGACTCCGCCTTCTTTTGCTAATAATATGTCAAGTGCACGTCAATTTTGTAAAACCATTGATCTTACTGCAACTAGTTCGGTATTGATCATTAGAAATCCGCTAGCAGTGTCAGTCGATAAGCAATCCACCACTGTTGACAATTTGCTAATTCTTTGAGTATTCAGAACCACTCCCACTGAAGGTATCAATGCACTAAATATATCACCTACGATTTCAGCAAAATTAGCTCTTTTATTACGTGTTAGTCCAGTATTTTCTTCATTGCTTCCAGTGATTCTTTTTACATGATATACTTTCGGGAATACTATTCCGAAATCAGCTTCTCCCATAGCAATTTTCAGGCAGCTTAAAATATGCTTTCTTTCCGCAAATGTAATAAATTCTGGGAAATACTGGTTCAGTTCCATCTTTGAACCCCCAACCCCCAATTACCTTAAAATGGTGTACACACTCACTGGAACCAAAGATACTATTATTATAATAATCTGTTTTCTCTCTATGGAGACAGAGTTTCCCTTTCTTTTCGAAATCCAGCAACATAGCAGCTTGAGTTTTGCCATTTGAGGTAAAAACTCTTTATTTGTAGCCCACCTAGGAATTTTAAGTTTCTGTTCAGTGGCCTTTCTATGGAAATCCTGTCTTCTTTTCTCAACTAAATTCAAAAACACCTTCTCCTTTTCGTGTAAAGTACATATTAGATTATCTTTGTGTGCTTTACCTACATCTATTGCTTTCATTGTTAGAAAATATTAACCTATAAAATGTGTTGAATCTCTAGTAGAAAGGACAGGGTTTAGATTTCTATATAAAGGAACTTCAGAGAAGATTACATTGACATTGGAATAATAATACTGAAACTTTCCAGGTCTACAGAATAAACTAGCTAAAATACTATATGAAATACCATATGTCAGGGGTAAATGGTGATAGGTGACCCCTTCCGCTACTGATGTGGGCAACTTCATGCACACATAACAATCACTGATTTCCATAGCTTCTACATAATGTACTAATAAATTAGCAAATACATTTAGAGCAATTCTATTCCTAGCTCTATTATAGTGTAATTCTACCTCATCTGGGGCTTCTAGATCTACTCTACTTTGTGTAAAGCTTTCTACCTTTTAATGTATATCTACCTTTTTACGTGGCATAGTATCATTTTGGCCATTCTTACTCATTGTATACGATAAAGCTACTGTCAGTCCTAACCATGCGATGAGTACTATTGCTATACTACATGGGCATATTCTACAGCATGTTTTTACACAACTTCTTTTCGGTTTTCTGACAAAGTTAGAATCAGTCATTTCTGACTAAGGAGTCTCAACCTCTCTTTGTGGTACAAAAGGGGGTGGTAATGGACGAAGCATCTGAACCAATCAAACACTCACACCCAGCAAAAAGATCTGGGTTTAATCCATCACCGTTCTTTAGCCCACTCTGCCACCCCAGTTCAGACATGGCTATATGCAAATCAGTCTGACCCTGTGCCTCATGGGAACAGTCCAGCCCGAACTGCCAAGCCATGTCTTCCCTGGACCAGAAACAAGCTTCCGAGGACCGGTTTCTGGCATCCCAGCCGTCTTCAGCCCGGCTTGCTTGAATCCACTGGCAAAGTGAGCAAGGGAGTCCCTTGCTCACTTTGCCACTGGCAGAGTGGGCTAAATAATGGTGATGGATTAAACCAAGATCTTTAGACTGGATGTGAGTATTTGATTGATTCAGATGCTCAGTCCATCACCACCCCCTCTTGTACCGCTTTTTGCCGCCATAAGTGTGGCAGGGTATGCTCAGACGTGAGTCCCTTGCTCACTTTGCCACTGGATTCAAGCAAGCCGGGCTGAAGACGGCTGGAATGCCAGAAACTGGTCCTCGGAAGCTTGTTTCCGGTCCAGGGAAGACATGGCTTGGCAGTTCGGGCTGGACTGTTCCCATGAGGCACAGGGTCAGACTGATTTGCATGTAGCCATGTCTGAACTGGGGTGGCAGAGTGGGCTAAAGAACGGTGATGGATTAAACCCAGATCTGTTGACTGTGTGTGAGTGTTTGATTGATTCAGATGCTCAGTCCATCACCACCCCCTTTTCAACCCCTCTTTGTAACTTTACACAGTCCCTTACCTGTGTATTTTTCTTCAGATTGGTCTCACTTCTTCGTCAGTCTGATCAGCAAATAATTCGTCATCACTTTCATCACTTATTTCTAAGTTTTCAGAGTCTTCAAGGATAACACTCAGGGCCCTTGAACTTATTATTCAGTCTTTTCAATCATAGACTTTTCCTTTTTGGTTTCTCTGTGGAGGGCCCAGCTTGACTTAATATTTCATTTACTTGCTCTGGTTCTTTATTTATTGTTTTGATGCGAAATTTCAGTCTTTTGACAAAACCAGGCCACTTATCTCCATTTTTGAGATGTTTTAGCTGACACTGTGCTTTGACTTTCTTCAGATGTTCTTTTATTTTCGCTCAGTTGTGGCACAATTTGTTCACTGTCGTCCTCTAAATTCCTCTCTATCTGACTTTGTCCAGGGCTTATTTTTGTTTCTTCGGCCTGGATAATAATCTGACCTTGTTCAGGAGTTTACTGGATTTGACTTTGACTTGGTTCCCCTTCTTCCTCTTCCTGAACACGTTTTTCTACACCTATCTGGTCCTGCTCAGGTCTTTTGATCTCTTGATGGCTAACTGGAAGGCCATCTTCTCCATACGGAAATTGTTATAAAACAGGGGGTGACCCAATTTAGTCAAAGGACCTGGGTTGCAAGTATTATAGTGAACAAGTGGTCCTTGACAAAGATTCAACACATAACAAAATTGTCAATTTTAGTTCAATAGTTTTTTAGTCAGCTCTAGATTCAATCTATCTATTTGGTTGAATAGATACACTAGCCCAAAATAACAAGTTTATCCATAAAAAGTTACACAGACATTCAAGTGTTCAATTGAATCCAATCGGATTCTCTGATTTAATATATAATTTGAAAAATAATTTTTTTGCAGTTGAAATACAAATATTTACATTTTTAATTAACAAAAAACTTTTTTTAGTATAAAAGAGATGAACGTGCACAGAGAAAGGTAGAGATTTGTGCTCAGGTGATTGATCAAGAAGATCAGAAAGACAAAGTGTAAGATTTACTATATATACACTGATGAACCTGCCCTAATTGACGCTTGTAAAAAATTGATTCTTTTTACTCGCTTCTAATTGTCAAAAAATGGCCTCCATTGTCCTTAATTTGCCCTATTGGCAAGGGGATTCGGAGGGAAAGGGGGAATGGAAGGGGACAGAAACTGATAGATGCAGGCTCCAAAGGGAAAAATGTCGACGTTTCGACCCACTCGTAAACCGGGTGGTTTGATTCCTCAACTTAGGGTCTTCATCAGGACGGGATCAGGGAAGGGTAGGGAATGTTTCCAAGTGCACGTAGGTTAAAATTCAATGTCAATGGGCACCCTCGTGTGGTGAAATATCATGTGTGCGACGATTTATCCGCACCAAGGTTTGTTTAGATTAGATGCACCGATTATTACGTGGCGGTGTTATCCAAGAAATAATTTGCGTGATATCTCCAGTTGTTTAGAAAGGCGCGAACGTTCGCTTCCGCATTCCGCAGACGCGAAGACGAAGCAGTGAGCTAGGCAGCGTTCGGAAACCCCTCCGCGCCTTTCTAAACAACTGTGATATCACGCAAATTATTTCTTGGATAACACCGCCACGTAATAATCGGTGCATCTAATCTAAACAAACCTTGGTGCGGACAAATCGTCGCACACATGATATTTCACCACACGAAGGTGCCCATTGACATTGAATTTTAACCTACATGCACTTGGAGACATTCCCTACCCTTCCCTGATCCCGTCCTGATGAAGACCCTAAGTTGAGGAATCAAACCACCCGGTTTACGTGTGGGTCGAAACGTCAACATTTTTCCCTTTGGAGCCTGCATCTATCAGTTTCTGCCCCCTTCCATTCCCCCTTTCCCTCCGAATCCCCTTGCCAATAGTGCAAATTAAGGACAATGGAGGCCATTTTTTGACAATTAGAAGCGAGTAAAAAGAATCAATTTTTTACAAGCGTCAATTAGGGCAGGCTCATCAGTGTATATATAGTAAATCTTACACTTTGTCTTTCTGATCTTCTTGATCAATCACCTGAGCACAAATGTTTACCTTTCTCTGTGCACGTTCATCTCTTTTATACTAAAAAAAGTTTTTTGTTAATTAGAAATGTAAATATTTGTATTTCAACTGCAAAAAAATTATTTTTCAAATTATATATTAAATCAGAGAATCCGATTGGATTCAATTGAACACTTGAATGTCTGGGTAACTTTTTATGGATAAACTTGTTATTTTGGGCTAGTGTATCTATTCAACCAAATAGATAGATTGAATCTAGAGCTGACTAAAAAACTATTGAACTAAAATTGACAATTTTGTTATGTGTTGAATCTTTGTCAAGGATCACTTGTTCACTATAATACTTCTTCTCCATACAGCCTGCATTGCAGCCTGCATGGAGAAAGGGCAGAGTGCACATGACTGGTTTGGGCGGCCCCAGAGGGCTGACCAAACAGTCATTGCACCCGCAGGAGTGGGCACACCACTCCTTACCTGCTCGCAGAGCAGCCCTGGCTACCTGCCCGCACGCAACTAAACATAAAATTCTAATAATGGAAAGGTTTTACCATTTGATGTTTCTGCTTCTCGCACTTCAAGAAAACAGTGGGGCAACACTCCTCCGCCCTAGTGGAAGAGCCGCCCCTGTTGACAAACGTATTTGTAAGTGGCAGGTCACTCTCCTGATTGTGTACTTCCTATCAAGGGGCCAAATCAAAAATATTTTACTGTTGCTTACTCTTGTAGTACTCTTGGTTTGCTGCTGGAAGCCAGGAATATGCCAACCGAATGAAAAGAGGGTCACAAGCTGATGGCATTCCTAGCACACTATGAAGACCTTGCCCTTTTGGGTCGGCTTCCTCTTTGCTTCCTCTTTTTTACTTTTTTTAGCCATCTTAGCTCTTCCTGGGTATTTGGGGTGTGAAGCACTTGAAGGCTCTGCACGACTCTTAAATGTACTTCTGAAAGTGATTAATGTGACTCATGACATGACATGCCTAATTCTTTTTTTACTTTCCAGGGCTGTGAGTGGCAGCAGAGCTATGGGATCAGCACTTCGTATTTGGTGATTTTTTGGTGTCTTTTGCTGTGGCAAGTTATCATTGTGGAGAAGTGTGGCTCAATGATTAGAGCGGCAGACCCTGATGCAGAGGTCTAGCCCGGGACCAGGGTTCAATTCCCCGCCTTGGCGGGTCTTGGGCTCAAAATTCCACGGACCTGATCATTCTCGCCTCGGTGCCTATTCCAATCATGGAGTCCCACTCTGCAACTCTGGGCAATAGCTTGCTTAATCTCCACAACAGCCCCCACAAAGCTAAGGATGCCTGGCCTCCACCTTAGGGGTGCCCAGGCGTGGACGCCTCACAGGAAAGCCAGGATGGTATCCACAGCGGTATTCGTACAAGCGCCTTGAGACCTTTGCGGGTGAGTAGTGCGCTATACAAGTATCAATTTACAATTTACATATTGTCTCTAGACTCAGACCCTAGTATTTGAGGCTATATTTGTTCAAGGAGGTAGTGGAGAAGGCATTGAGCTCAGGGTCCATATGAAGAGTTGACCTCATTCCCACCACTATGCTCCCCCCCTGTTTTTTAATTTTGCTTCATTTATAGTGATTGTCTTTCATGTTCTGGATTTACTTATAGTTCACAGAACTATTTTTACTAAATGTGTGTCTTATTGAAATTGTTTTGAAATATTTTATGAATTTTTGATGTATTTTGCCAATACATTTTGTTTTTACCTCAATTTTATAATGGTCCCTTATGCCTGTTATATCTATGTGACAAGTTATTTGTCTGCCTAGGTTGTTGTTTACCTATATGATTTATCCCTGACCTAGGAGTACAGTTTGTTCTTTCCTCGGGGGTCCTTGTTTTATACACTATTGTTTCGATAATAAATACATTGTATGTAAATTGTTCAATTTAACTTCCTCTCGAGAGGTCGAAGAGTGAGTTTCCCAGGCGCGTAGCAGGCAAGATACTCACTGGCACAGGTTGAATGCCATGACTTGAGGACTCTTGAGTTCTTCTGCGTAGTCGCAGGATTTCAAGATGGAGTGCAGCAAGGTTACATCAGGCCCAAATACGAGTTAGCAGCAAAGTCAAAGAGAAACAGTTTTAGAACAAAGAATAAATGAGTGCACTGTATACCACTTATCTCTACACTATTTACATTACTTTATTAAATGAATGCACTGTATACCACTTATCTCTACACTATTCACATTACTTTATTTTAACTACAGCATTAGTGATTAAGCAGAACGAACATGGTTTAGTAAAGACAGCATCAGGTGCATTAGTATGTAAACACATGAAGCAGCCATCTTTAATACTAGTGCGCAGAAGCAAATATTTCCCACCTGGCAGAGAGTACGTCATGCCACGTGAGTGTGGCAGATGCATGCGCAATGAAATTCTCGAGTGGCGGCGGCCATTTTAATGCATTTGCGTTACTATTAGTAAAAGCGCATTGTCAAGCTTCTCCTAGATACTAGAAATGTTGTGTAATGCAGTTATTAGTCGAACAAGCATGTTGATTAATAAGTTACATATTATTTCGAGAGGATTGAATCCGAGCAAGTCTCTTTACATATGAAACCTTGCTCCATCAATCCCCTCTTTGATGATATTTTATATCATCACTAATTACAGAAACAGATGCCAACTTTCAACATTTACTCAGCTCTATTTCTTCATACACTTTGTTAGGCTTTTTCTCATTATTCATGTGAAAGTTTTACATTTTCTTGTGTTGTGTTTTTAGTGCTCAAAATGGTGAAAGATATGTACACCACTTTGAGCACTAAAAGCACAACTGTCACTAAATTACACTTAGGTCACATATGCGGATAGTCTACCCATGTATTGTTGAAATATCATTGAATGACCTAATTCTGATAAAGTAATACAGTACAAACAAACGATCTTTGGATTTATTTTGTTAAACTTTTATTTTAAATAATGTGTATCTGAGAGCATCCGTCCTACAGTGCATTTTATAGCAGTCCTAAAGCAATGTTGTTTTCCCCAACAGAACCATTTTCTTGTTTAACCATATACTACCCAGGTTCTGATGGACACAGGGTTACCCCTTTTTCTTTAATCTGCAACACTTATGCCAAATTATTATTCCTAAAATCAGTAAGACTACTCCCGATATTGGCATCAGTATTTTACCTACACTATTCTTTCCTACATTAGTAAACCAACTACCTATAGAGGAGAGACCATGAATACACTATCAACCTCCAGTGGTTTCAATTCTTCTCTCAGGTGAGTAATATTTCTTGCGTACTTCCCAATTTCGACAATTTCATCTGGAATTTAAGTGCAACAATTTTGCGTTTTCATCATTCTACAGACTCCGCCCTCTTTTGCTAATAATATGTCAAGTGCAAGTCAATTTTGTAAAACCATTGATCTTACTGCAACTAGTTCGGTATTGATCATTAGAAATCCGCTAGCAGTGTCAGTCGATAAGCAATCCACCACTGTTGACAATTTGCTAATTCTTTGAGTATTCAGAACCACTCCCACTGAAGGTATCAATGCACTAAATATATCACCTACGATTTCAGCAAAATTAGCTCTTTTATTACGTGTTAGTCCAGTATTTTCTTCATTGCTTCCAGTGATTCTTTTTACATGATATACTTTCGGGAATACTATTCCGAAATCAGCTTCTCCCATAGCAATTTTCAGGCAGCTTAAAATATGCTTTCTTTCCGCAAATGTAATAAATTCTGGGAAATACTGGTTCAGTTCCATCTTTGAACCCCCAACCCCCAATTACCTTAAAATGGTGTACACACTCACTGGAACCAAAGATACTATTATTATAATAATCTGTTTTCTCTCTATGGAGACAGAGTTTCCCTTTCTTTTCGAAATCCAGCAACATAGCAGCTTGAGTTTTGCCATTTGAGGTAAAAACTCTTTATTTGTAGCCCACCTAGGAATTTTAAGTTTCTGTTCAGTGGCTTTTCTATGGAAATCCTGTCTTCTTTTCTCAACTAAATTCAAAAACACCTTCTCCTTTTCGTGTAAAGTACATATTAGATTATCTTTGTGTGCTTTACCTACATCTATTGCTTTCATTGTTAGAAAATATTAACCTATAAAATGTGTTGAATCTCTAGTAGAAAGGACAGGGTTTAGATTTCTATATAAAGGAACTTCAGAGAAGATTACATTGACATTGGAATAATAATACTGAAACTTTCCAGGTCTACAAAATAAACTAGCTAAAATACTATATGAAATACCATATGTCAGGGGTAAATGGTGATAGGTGACCCCTTCCGCTACTGATGTGGGCAACTTCATGCACACATAACAATCACTGATTTCCATAGCTTCTACATAATGTACTAATAAATTAGCAAATACATTTAGAGCAATTCTATTCCTAGCTCTATTATAGTGTAATTCTACCTCATCTGGGGCTTCTAGATCTACTCTACTTTGTGTAAAGCTTTCTACCTTTTTATGTATATCTACCTTTTTACGTGGCATAGTATCATTTTGGCCATTCTTACTCATTGTATACGATATAGCTACTGTCAGTCCTAACCATGCGATGAGTATTATTGCTATACTACATGGGCATATTCTACAGCATGTTTTTACACAACTTCTTTTCGGTTTTCTGACAAAGTTAGAATCAGTCATTTCTGACTAAGGAGTCTCAACCTCTCTTTGTGGTACAAAAGGGGGTGGTAATGGACGGAGCATCTGAACCAATCAAACACTCACACCCAGCAAAAAGATCTGGGTTTAATCCATCACCGTTCTTTAGCCCACTCTGCCACCCCAGTTCAGACATGGCTATATGCAAATCAGTCTGACCCTGTGCCTCATGGGAACAGTCCAGCCCGAACTGCCAAGCCATGTCTTCCCTGGACCAGAAACAAGCTTCCGAGGACCGGTTTCTGGCATTCCAGCCGTCTTCAGCCCGGCTTGCTTGAATCCACTGGCAAAGTGAGCAAGGGAGTCCCTTGCTCACTTTGCCACTGGCAGAGTGGGCTAAATAATGGTGATGGATTAAACCAAGATCTTTAGACTGGATGTGAGTATTTGATTGATTCAGATGCTCAGTCCATCACCACCCCCTCTTGTACCGCTTTTTTCCGCCATAAGTGTGGCAGGGTATGCTCAGACGTGAGTCCCTTGCTCACTTTGCCACTGGATTCAAGCAAGCCGGGCTGAAGACGGCTGGAATGCCAGAAACCGGTCCTCGGAAGCTTGTTTCCGGTCCAGGGAAGACATGGCTTGGCAGTTCGGGCTGGACTGTTCGCATGAGGCACAGGGTCAGACTGATTTGCATGTAGCCTTGTCTGAACTGGGGTGGCAGAGTGGGCTAAAGAACGGTGATGGATTAAACCCAGATCTGTTGACTGTGTGTGAGTGTTTGATTGATTCAGAAGCTCAGTCCATCACCACCCCCTTTTCAACCCCTCTTTGTAACTTTACACAGTCCCTTACCTGTGTATTTTTCTTCAGATTGGTCTCACTTCTTCGTCAGTCTGATCAGCAAATAATTTGTCATCACTTTCATCACTTATTTCTAAGTTTTCAGAGTCTTCAAGGATAACACTCAGGGCCCTTGAACTTATTATTCAGTCTTTTCAATCATAGACTTTTCCTTTTTGGTTTCTCTGTGGAGGGCCCAGCTTGACTTAATATTTCATTTACTTGCTCTGGTTCTTTATTTATTGTTTTGATGCGAAATTTCAGTCTTTTGACAAAACCAGGCCACTTATCTCCATTTTTGAGATGTTTTAGCTGACACTGTGCTTTGACTTTCTTCAGATGTTCTTTTATTTTCGCTCAGTTGTGGCACAATTTGTTCACTGTCGTCCTCTAAATTCCTCTCTATCTGACTTTGTCCAGGGCTTATTTTTGTTTCTTCGGCCTGGATAATAATCTGACCTTGTTCAGGAGTTTACTGGATTTGACTTTGACTTGGTTCCCCTTCTTCCTCTTCCTGAACACGTTTTTCTACACCTATCTGGTCCTGCTCAGGTCTTTTGATCTCTTGATGGCTAACTGGAAGGCCATCTTCTCCATACGGAAATTGTTATAAAACAGGGGGTGACCCAATTTAGTCAAAGGACCTGGGTTGCAAGTATTATAGTGAACAAGTGGTCCTTGACAAAGATTCAACACATAACAAAATTGTCAATTTTAGTTCAATAGTTTTTTAGTCAGCTCTAGATTCAATCTATCTATTTGGTTGAATAGATACACTAGCCCAAAATAACAAGTTTATCCATAAAAAGTTACACAGACATTCAAGTGTTCAATTGAATCCAATCGGATTCTCTGATTTAATATATAATTTGAAAAATAATTTTTTTGCAGTTGAAATACAAATATTTACATTTTTAATTAACAAAAAACTTTTTTTAGTATAAAAGAGATGAACGTGCACAGAGAAAGGTAGAGATTTGTGCTCAGGTGATTGATCAAGAAGATCAGAAAGACAAAGTGTAAGATTTACTATATATACACTGATGAACCTGCCCTAATTGACGCTTGTAAAAAATTGATTCTTTTTACTCGCTTCTAATTGTCAAAAAATGGCCTCCATTGTCCTTAATTTGCCCTATTGGCAAGGGGATTCGGAGGGAAAGGGGGAATGGAAGGGGACAGAAACTGATAGATGCAGGCTCCAAAGGGAAAAATGTCGACGTTTCGACCCACTCGTAAACCGGGTGGTTTGATTCCTCAACTTAGGGTCTTCATCAGGACGGGATCAGGGAAGGGTAGGGAATGTTTCCAAGTGCACGTAGGTTAAAATTCAATGTCAATGGGCACCCTCGTGTGGTGAAATATCATGTGTGCGACGATTTGTCCGCACCAAGGTTTGTTTAGATTAGATGCACCGATTATTACGTGGCGGTGTTATCCAAGAAATAATTTGCGTGATATCTCCAGTTGTTTAGAAAGGCGCGAACGTTCGCTTCCGCATTCCGCAGACGCGAAGACGAAGCAGTGAGCTAGGCAGCGTTCGGAAACCCCTCCGCGCCTTTCTAAACAACTGTGATATCACGCAAATTATTTCTTGGATAACACCGCCACGTAATAATCGGTGCATCTAATCTAAACAAACCTTGGTGCGGACAAATCGTCGCACACATGATATTTCACCACACGAAGGTGCCCATTGACATTGAATTTTAACCTACATGCACTTGGAGACATTCCCTACCCTTCCCTGATCCCGTCCTGATGAAGACCCTAAGTTGAGGAATCAAACCACCCGGTTTACGTGTGGGTCGAAACGTCAACATTTTTCCCTTTGGAGCCTGCATCTATCAGTTTCTGCCCCCTTCCATTCCCCCTTTCCCTCCGAATCCCCTTGCCAATAGTGCAAATTAAGGACAATGGAGGCCATTTTTTGACAATTAGAAGCGAGTAAAAAGAATCAATTTTTTACAAGCGTCAATTAGGGCAGGCTCATCAGTGTATATATAGTAAATCTTACACTTTGTCTTTCTGATCTTCTTGATCAATCACCTGAGCACAAATGTTTACCTTTCTCTGTGCACGTTCATCTCTTTTATACTAAAAAAAGTTTTTTGTTAATTAGAAATGTAAATATTTGTATTTCAACTGCAAAAAAATTATTTTTCAAATTATATATTAAATCAGAGAATCCGATTGGATTCAATTGAACACTTGAATGTCTGGGTAACTTTTTATGGATAAACTTGTTATTTTGGGCTAGTGTATCTATTCAACCAAATAGATAGATTGAATCTAGAGCTGACTAAAAAACTATTGAACTAAAATTGACAATTTTGTTATGTGTTGAATCTTTGTCAAGGATCACTTGTTCACTATAATACTTCTTCTCCATACAGCCTGCATTGCAGCCTGCATGGAGAAAGGGCAGAGTGCACATGACTGGTTTGGGCGGCCCCAGAGGGCTGACCAAACAGTCATTGCACCCGCAGGAGTGGGCACACCACTCCTTACCTGCTCGCAGAGCAGCCCTGGCTACCTGCCCGCACGCAACTAAACATAAAATTCTAATAATGGAAAGGTTTTACCATTTGATGTTTCTGCTTCTCGCACTTCAAGAAAACAGTGGGGCAACACTCCTCCGCCCTAGTGGAAGAGCCGCCCCTGTTGACAAACGTATTTGTAAGTGGCAGGTCACTCTCCTGATTGTGTACTTCCTATCAAGGGGCCAAATCAAAAATATTTTACTGTTGCTTACTCTTGTAGTACTCTTGGTTTGCTGCTGGAAGCCAGGAATATGCCAACCGAATGAAAAGAGGGTCACAAGCTGATGGCATTCCTAGCACACTATGAAGACCTTGCCCTTTTGGGTCGGCTTCCTCTTTGCTTCCTCTTTTTTACTTTTTTTAGCCATCTTAGCTCTTCCTGGGTATTTGGGGTGTGAAGCACTTGAAGGCTCTGCACGACTCTTAAATGTACTTCTGAAAGTGATTAATGTGACTCATGACATGACATGCCTAATTCTTTTTTTACTTTCCAGGGCTGTGAGTGGCAGCAGAGCTATGGGATCAGCACTTCGTATTTGGTGATTTTTTGGTGTCTTTTGCTGTGGCAAGTTATCATTGTGGAGAAGTGTGGCTCAATGATTAGAGCGGCAGACCCTGATGCAGAGGTCTAGCCCGGGACCAGGGTTCAATTCCCCGCCTTGGCGGGTCTTGGGCTCAAAATTCCACGGACCTGATCATTCTCGCCTCGGTGCCTATTCCAATCATGGAGTCCCACTCTGCAACTCTGGGCAATAGCTTGCTTAATCTCCACAACAGCCCCCACAAAGCTAAGGATGCCTGGCCTCCACCTTAGGGGTGCCCAGGCGTGGACGCCTCACAGGAAAGCCAGGATGGTATCCACAGCGGTATTCGTACAAGCGCCTTGAGACCTTTGCGGGTGAGTAGTGCGCTATACAAGTATCAATTTACAATTTACATATTGTCTCTAGACTCAGACCCTAGTATTTGAGGCTATATTTGTTCAAGGAGGTAGTGGAGAAGGCATTGAGCTCAGGGTCCATATGAAGAGTTGACCTCATTCCCACCACTATGCTCCCCCCCTGTTTTTTAATTTTGCTTCATTTATAGTGATTGTCTTTCATGTTCTGGATTTACTTATAGTTCACAGAACTATTTTTACTAAATGTGTGTCTAATTGAAATTGTTTTGAAATATTTTATGAATTTTTGATGTATTTTGCCAATACATTTTGTTTTTACCTCAATTTTATAATGGTCCCTTATGCCTGTTATATCTATGTGACAAGTTATTTGTCTGCCTAGGTTGTTGTTTACCTATATGATTTATCCCTGACCTAGGAGTACAGTTTGTTCTTTCCTCGGGGGTCCTTGTTTTATACACTATTGTTTCGATAATAAATACATTGTATGTAAATTGTTCAATTTAACTTCCTCTCGAGAGGTCGAAGAGTGAGTTTCCCAGGCGCGTAGCAGGCAAGATACTCACTGGCACAGGTTGAATGCCATGACTTGAGGACTCTTGAGTTCTTCTGCGTAGTCGCAGGATTTCAAGATGGAGTGCAGCAAGGTTACATCAGGCCCAAATACGAGTTAGCAGCAAAGTCAAAGAGAAACAGTTTTAGAACAAAGAATAAATGAGTGCACTGTATACCACTTATCTCTACACTATTTACATTACTTTATTAAATGAATGCACTGTATACCACTTATCTCTACACTATTCACATTACTTTATTTTAACTACAGCATTAGTGATTAAGCAGAACGAACATGGTTTAGTAAAGACAGCATCAGGTGCATTAGTATGTAAACACATGAAGCAGCCATCTTTAATACTAGTGCGCAGAAGCAAATATTTCCCACCTGGCAGAGAGTACGTCATGCCACGTGAGTGTGGCAGATGCATGCGCAATGAAATTCTCGAGTGGCGGCGGCCATTTTAATGCATTTGCGTTACTATTAGTAAAAGCGCATTGTCAAGCTTCTCCTAGATACTAGAAATGTTGTGTAATGCAGTTATTAGTCGAACAAGCATGTTGATTAATAAGTTACATATTATTTCGAGAGGATTGAATCCGAGCAAATCTCTTTACATATGAAACCTTGCTCCATCAATCCCCTCTTTGATGATATTTTATATCATCACTAATTACAGAAACAGATGCCAACTTTCAACATTTACTCAGCTCTATTTCTTCATACACTTTGTTAGGCTTTTTCTCATTATTCATGTGAAAGTTTTACATTTTCTTGTGTTGTGTTTTTAGTGCTCAAAATGGTGAAAGATATGTACACCACTTTGAGCACTAAAAGCACAACTGTCACTAAATTACACTTAGGTCACATATGCGGATAGTCTACCCATGTATTGTTGAAATATCATTGAATGACCTAATTCTGATAAAGTAATACAGTACAAACAAACGATCTTTGGATTTATTTTGTTAAACTTTTATTTTAAATAATGTGTATCTGAGAGCATCCGTCCTACAGTGCATTTTATAGCAGTCCTAAAGCAATGTTGTTTTCCCCAACAGAACCATTTTCTTGTTTAACCATATACTACCCAGGTTCTGATGGACACAGGGTTACCCCTTTTTCTTTAATCTGCAACACTTATGCCAAATTATTATTCCTAAAATCAGTAAGACTACTCCCGATATTGGCATCAGTATTTTACCTACACTATTCTTTCCTACATTAGTAAACCAACTACCTATAGAGGAGAGACCATGAATACACTATCAACCTCCAGTGGTTTCAATTCTTCTCTCAGGTGAGTAATATTTCTTGCGTACTTCCCAATTTCGACAATTTCATCTGGAATTTAAGTGCAACAATTTTGCGTTTTCATCATTCTACAGACTCCGCCCTCTTTTGCTAATAATATGTCAAGTGCAAGTCAATTTTGTAAAACCATTGATCTTACTGCAACTAGTTCGGTATTGATCATTAGAAATCCGCTAGCAGTGTCAGTCGATAAGCAATCCACCACTGTTGACAATTTGCTAATTCTTTGAGTATTCAGAACCACTCCCACTGAAGGTATCAATGCACTAAATATATCACCTACGATTTCAGCAAAATTAGCTCTTTTATTACGTGTTAGTCCAGTATTTTCTTCATTGCTTCCAGTGATTCTTTTTACATGATATACTTTCGGGAATACTATTCCGAAATCAGCTTCTCCCATAGCAATTTTCAGGCAGCTTAAAATATGCTTTCTTTCCGCAAATGTAATAAATTCTGGGAAATACTGGTTCAGTTCCATCTTTGAACCCCCAACCCCCAATTACCTTAAAATGGTGTACACACTCACTGGAACCAAAGATACTATTATTATAATAATCTGTTTTCTCTCTATGGAGACAGAGTTTCCCTTTCTTTTCGAAATCCAGCAACATAGCAGCTTGAGTTTTGCCATTTGAGGTAAAAACTCTTTATTTGTAGCCCACCTAGGAATTTTAAGTTTCTGTTCAGTGGCTTTTCTATGGAAATCCTGTCTTCTTTTCTCAACTAAATTCAAAAACACCTTCTCCTTTTCGTGTAAAGTACATATTAGATTATCTTTGTGTGCTTTACCTACATCTATTGCTTTCATTGTTAGAAAATATTAACCTATAAAATGTGTTGAATCTCTAGTAGAAAGGACAGGGTTTAGATTTCTATATAAAGGAACTTCAGAGAAGATTACATTGACATTGGAATAATAATACTGAAACTTTCCAGGTCTACAAAATAAACTAGCTAAAATACTATATGAAATACCATATGTCAGGGGTAAATGGTGATAGGTGACCCCTTCCGCTACTGATGTGGGCAACTTCATGCACACATAACAATCACTGATTTCCATAGCTTCTACATAATGTACTAATAAATTAGCAAATACATTTAGAGCAATTCTATTCCTAGCTCTATTATAGTGTAATTCTACCTCATCTGGGGCTTCTAGATCTACTCTACTTTGTGTAAAGCTTTCTACCTTTTTATGTATATCTACCTTTTTACGTGGCATAGTATCATTTTGGCCATTCTTACTCATTGTATACGATATAGCTACTGTCAGTCCTAACCATGCGATGAGTATTATTGCTATACTACATGGGCATATTCTACAGCATGTTTTTACACAACTTCTTTTCGGTTTTCTGACAAAGTTAGAATCAGTCATTTCTGACTAAGGAGTCTCAACCTCTCTTTGTGGTACAAAAGGGGGTGGTAATGGACGGAGCATCTGAACCAATCAAACACTCACACCCAGCAAAAAGATCTGGGTTTAATCCATCACCGTTCTTTAGCCCACTCTGCCACCCCAGTTCAGACATGGCTATATGCAAATCAGTCTGACCCTGTGCCTCATGGGAACAGTCCAGCCCGAACTGCCAAGCCATGTCTTCCCTGGACCAGAAACAAGCTTCCGAGGACCGGTTTCTGGCATTCCAGCCGTCTTCAGCCCGGCTTGCTTGAATCCACTGGCAAAGTGAGCAAGGGAGTCCCTTGCTCACTTTGCCACTGGCAGAGTGGGCTAAATAATGGTGATGGATTAAACCAAGATCTTTAGACTGGATGTGAGTATTTGATTGATTCAGATGCTCAGTCCATCACCACCCCCTCTTGTACCGCTTTTTTCCGCCATAAGTGTGGCAGGGTATGCTCAGACGTGAGTCCCTTGCTCACTTTGCCACTGGATTCAAGCAAGCCGGGCTGAAGACGGCTGGAATGCCAGAAACCGGTCCTCGGAAGCTTGTTTCCGGTCCAGGGAAGACATGGCTTGGCAGTTCGGGCTGGACTGTTCGCATGAGGCACAGGGTCAGACTGATTTGCATGTAGCCTTGTCTGAACTGGGGTGGCAGAGTGGGCTAAAGAACGGTGATGGATTAAACCCAGATCTGTTGACTGTGTGTGAGTGTTTGATTGATTCAGAAGCTCAGTCCATCACCACCCCCTTTTCAACCCCTCTTTGTAACTTTACACAGTCCCTTACCTGTGTATTTTTCTTCAGATTGGTCTCACTTCTTCGTCAGTCTGATCAGCAATTAATTTGTCATCACTTTCATCACTTATTTCTAAGTTTTCAGAGTCTTCAAGGATAACACTCAGGGCCCTTGAACTTATTATTCAGTCTTTTCAATCATAGACTTTTCCTTTTTGGTTTCTCTGTGGAGGGCCCAGCTTGACTTAATATTTCATTTACTTGCTCTGGTTCTTTATTTATTGTTTTGATGCGAAATTTCAGTCTTTTGACAAAACCAGGCCACTTATCTCCCTTTTTGAGATGTTTTAGCTGACACTGTGCTTTGACTTTCTTCAGATGTTCTTTTATTTTCGCTCAGTTGTGGCACAATTTGTTCACTGCCGTCCTCTAAATTCCTCTCTATCTGACTTTGTCCAGGGCTTATTTTTGTTTCTTCGGCCTGGATAATAATCTGACCTTGTTCAGGAGTTTACTGGATTTGACTTTGACTTGGTTCCCCTTCTTCCTCTTCCTGAACACGTTTTTCTACACCTATCTGGTCCTGCTCAGGTCTTTTGATCTCTTGATTTTCTTCCACCTGAACCTTCACCCTAATACCTGTCTGTCCCTCCTTAGACTCAAAAGTTTTGGTAGGTGTTTCAAATGTCTGAGTATATTGATCTTTCCTTATCAGGTCCTCCCCAGAATTACTATTGGCTTTGATTTCTGTAATCTGAGTGTGTTGATCTATTACTGACTCATCCTCACTATCACTCTGTCTATCTAGATAGGTCTGACTTCTGGTTCTCACAATTTCTGTAGGTATATCAACTACTGGAATCCACTCATCCTGACTGGTGCTGGGTTGTTCTTCATCAGCTACTTCTGGATCAACTTCTTGAGACCCCTCAACTGCACAACCTTCAGCTCCTATTTCATCAGGTTCTGTCACCCTTTTAGTGTGACTTGTGTGGATTCGGTTTGGAATTCCCTTGCACTTTACAACTGTGGTGGTAACCAATATCACTTGATGTGGCTCTCCCCACCTTGGTGTTTGGCAAGATTCTCAGGTGCGTTCCTTTATCACTACCCAATCACCTGAATTCAAATCATGTGCTGGAGTTGATTGTCTGGCGACAGCGTCTTCCCCGACCTGGTGAGAGATAGAACGCACTTGTCAGCCAGTTCTTTACAGTACTCAAGCACTAAATCATCAGTTATATTTATCAGCTTGTGTCCTGGTACCCACGCTTGCCTCATTGCTCTTCCCATTAGTATCTCATGAGGACTCAAGCCTGTTTTTCTGTCTGGAATGCTTCTGAGTCCCATCAGAACAAGAGGTAAAGCATCAGGCCACTCCAATCGGGCAGATTCATACATCTTTCCCAATCTTGACTTGAGTGTGCCATTCAGTTGTTCCTACCACTCCAGAAGCCTCTGGGTGGTATACACAGTGCAATTTTTGCTAAATTCTTAATGTTTCACAGACTAGGCAAACTATTTCATTATAAAAATGAGACCCTCGGTCTGACTCAATCATAACTGGAAAACCGAAACGTGGTATGAGCTTTCTCAATAGGAGTTTGGCTACAGTGATGCTATCATTTCTGCGGGTAGGGTAGGCTTCCACCCATTTTGAAACCAGGCAGACAATGACAAGTACATAGTTCAGTCTTCGACAAGGGGGTAACTGGATGAAATCAAGTTGCAATCTTATAAATGGGCCTTCAGATTTTCCAATTTTCCCAGGGCAAGATACAGTTCTCCTACCAGGGTTCATTTGTTGACAAATCAGGCACCTCTGGCAAAGACTCTCTGCTACATTCCTGAATTTTGCCTTAAACCAAGTTTGCCTGAACAACTTGATCATGGCATCTCTACCTATGTGGGTGTCTCCCTGGTACATCCTAGCCATAGGAGCAAGCATACAGTCTGGTAACACAAGTCTTCCATCTAAATAAACAACAACACCATCTCCAGCCCTTCTATGACATCCTATTTTCTCCCATTCTTCCCTTTCCTTTAGTTCTGCGTCATTTTGTAAGTCTCTCACTTCTTCCCACGTTTTCACACGTCCAAGCAACATAAGTTGGCAGCTGCTTCCATATGCCTCAATTTTCATGTTTACTGCTATTTTGAATTTTGCACCAATGTTGGGCTACCTGGTCAGCATAACGATTACCTGCTGTCACTTTGTTGTTTCCAGATTTGTGAGCAGCACACTTGACCACAGCCACTGTTTCTGGCAATTGAATTGCTTCTAGCAAATCCTTTACATAATGTCCATTTTTAATGGGAGCACCTGAAGAAGTCATGAACTCCCTTTGCATCCAAAGATGGCCAAAGTCATGCACAACCCCGTAACCATACTGACTATCAGTGTGTATGGTTACTTTCCAATTTTTCCCAATTTTGCAGGCTTTTGTCAATGCAATTAATTCGGCTACTTGTGCAGACTTGACCCCGGGTAAATAGGATGCTTCGACTATACCACCCAATGTGCACACAGCAAAAGCAGCACTCAATCATCCTTCCTCATGTCGCATGCATGAGCCATCTACAAACAGCTCATGTTCTGAATTTATTAATGGCTCTTCTCATATGTCTGGTCGTGGTTTAGTACTGTATTCTGTGAGGTCGATACAATCATGTTTGACTTCCTCCTTTACTTCTTCAAAATTCCAATTGGGTAACAGTGTAGCTGGATTCAGGACAGTACATCTGGCAATTGTTACATTTTCTGCACCTAAAATGACTCTCTCATATCTAGTCAGCCGACTAGGAGTCAGGTACTGAGTATGTGTTCTTGTCAATAGAATCACAACTGCATGTGGGACATACACGGTTACAGGGTGTCCCATAATGATGGATTCACTTTGCTCAATACTCATGCAAGTTGCAGCTATCGCTTTTTGACATCCCGACAATGCAGATGCCACTGGATCCAGTGTAGCAGAAAAGTATGCTAGGGACGTCGCATTAGACCATGGGTCTGAGTCAGAACAGATAGTGCACAATTGTTGCGTGCATCACAAAACAGTGCAAATTCTTTTGAATAATCAAGCATCCCTAAAGCTGGAGCTGAGCACAGACAGTCACGCAATTTTAAGAAAGCAGTCATGCTCTCGTCATCCCATTCTACTAGGTCTTTCGCTTTCTTCTTTGTCATCTGTATCAAGGGTTTAAGCTAGGACTGCAAATCCCACAATCCACTGCCTGCAGTAACCTACAACTCAGAGGAACATTCTAATTTCTTTCTGTGTTTTAGGCAGATTCTTATTTCTAATTATTTTAATTCTTTCTGAGGTTACTCTTCTTACACCCCTCTCGATCTAGTGCCCCAGATATTTCACTGAAGTGGTACAGAACTGTAGCTTTTCAGGTGACACTTTATGTCCTCCTTCGGCTAAGTGATTGATTAATGCAATTTTTTCGACAAACGGTCATTTCGAGTTTTAGTTGCCACCATCAGGTCATCTATATGCTGCACCAGGACAGACTGTCCGGGCAGCACCAACGACTCAAGACATTTTTTCAGAATCTGATTAAAAATCGATTTCAGTATACCCCTGAGGAACGCAATTCCAGATATAGACATGGTTGTCGAACTTGAACGAAAAGAAAATGTTGCTGTCTGGATGTAATGGAATGGAGAAAAAGGCATGACATAAATCAATTACAGTGAACCATCTAGCTCCCCACGGTATCTGATACAGAATTAGTGTGGGATTTGGCACAACTGGAAAACATGGGATGACAATCTTTTTGATTTTACGAAGGTCTTGCATGACCTTGTACTTTCTGCTCGGTTTCTTTATGCCAATTACAGGTGAATTAAATGGACTGCTCGTTATTTCTTGTAAAATACATTGCTCGACCAAAAGCTCTATTTCTGCAGCAACACCTGCTTTTATTTCTGGGCTTATTTTCTACTGTCAAATATTTGGGTAAACCACCTTTTTTCACTGTCACTTTTTCGGGTCTGCATTTGCCATTAATCCTACATCTTTTCCGGTAAAATCCCACAAATCAGGATTCACAGTTTTCTGCAATTCAATTGGTAAATAGTCTATGGGTATATTTTTATTTTCAGTTTCTTGCTTGCCTAACATTAATTTATAAATTCCATCTTCATCTGGAGTCTGAATTTCAACACCACTTGGGGTGCAAAAGATAGTGCAATTCATTTTGCACACCAAATCCCTACCTAATAGGTTTACTGGACTAGAATCACATACGACAAACGTATGCTTCTCTTTAAAGTTCCCTATTTGTACTTCCATGGGTTCTGTAACAGGGGTCCTAATTTGTTTATTAGAAATGCCCACTACTTGGATCGCTTTTCCCAAAAGGGGTAGGATTGGAACGTCTGCTGTTCTCACAGTAGAACGGGTAGCACCAGTGTCCAACAGAAAGGTAACATCATTTCCCTTAACCATTCCCTCAATGTATGGACCTGATTGATCTACCGGCAAGGATGCGCCAAGTACGCATTCCTCGTCCTCCCCTCTCAGGCACCGTCAATAATTTTCTTTCTTCAAAAAATGTGTCACTCAAAAGAAACTGTAAAGTCACTGGGTTCTTTTTGGTATTTCCCTCCCAATTCGTATTATCCACACTGTATTTTGCTTGACTCCCAAAATCTGGCATAGGTGCAAGTGGTAACTGGTTCTGTATTACATGTTGCGGTTGCTTCCTTGATACCTCATTCTGCGTCTGTGGATTTAAATTGTCAGTTTGGACAGTATTAGTCAGTACAGCCTTACACTCGTTCCTCCAATGCCCCAACTTCCCACACCCGTGACAGGGAAACTTTTGTTGCCTCCTCTCTGTTTATTCTTCTTCTTGGTTTGTCCCCAAATTTATGATCTTTAATCATTTGCGAAATTTTTGGTTTTAACCCTGACACAAAACGATAAATAAAACACGTCATATCTTTGGTATCAATACTCTCTAATCCACTGTACTGTTTGAGCTCCGGTAAAAGGCGTTCATAATAGACATGTACTGATTCATCTTTGTTTTGGGTAGTTCTGTCTATTCTTGTCCAATCTGGTTCTTTTGGGGGTACTTTCTCTTTCAAGAAGGTTATGACTTGATGGCACTTCTTCATTACATCATCTGATGGGCCTCCTGTCTTTGGGTCTCTGAGGTACTCATCACTGGTCCAATCCATGGTAATTTTACATTCTGTCCACAAATCTGCAGGGACCACAATGTTGAATAAACCATCTAAATATTTTAACACTACTTTCAAGACTTTTACAAATCTTTAGACATGCCTGTACCACTCTAAAGGTTTCTCTCTGAGTTTCAGGAAATCATTTGTAAATGACAAAATATCCTGTTGGGACCATGGGACATGTACATAGCCTCCTCCTGGCACTTATCTCATTGGGCACAACCTTTCCACTTTCTCTGGTTCTTTCAGTAAATATTCAGATGTACTACGATTTGCCTGAGCTTCCTCCTTTTTCCTTTGTCCATCTAGCTTTCTATCTGTCTAAATCACCCCATTTTTGTACTTTTCGACCTGACACATTCATGTTTTCCAAATCTTTATCAGAAAATTCAGCACAGTAAGGTTTCTGTAACACTTTAGATTTTCCAATATCAATTCCCATGTCAGAAGCAAAATTCATTAATTTCTCATGAAACGCTTTTGTATTTCGAGTAATACTTTTGCATATAAATTACAATTCATCTTCAGTGAATGTATTAAATCTTTCCAATTCCACATTTCCAGCAATCATTTCGTCCAATTCGACTCTCAATTTAAATACATCTAATATCTTTGACTGTGACTTTGGCTTTTCTATTTCTCGGGACCATCTCTCTATTTCTTCTGGGGAAACTACTGTGGCACTCCTCGTTCCTGAGGATGTTTCCATCCGTACTTCTCTAGAGCTACCAGGAGTATTTTTCCTGATCAAATCACTTCCAGGTTCCCTTATAGGTAAATCCATTCATGAAATTACCGACTCACATTCACTTGCCTGGTCGTCAGCTATTACGGTTTCTTTTCTTGGCTGCACTACAGGCCTAGTCAGAACAGTGGCTTTAGGACTAGGTTGTTTATCTCCGTATAAGAGATCAACAGGACCTATGGTTACTGGAATTGTTAGAGCTTCAGGACTTGTATTCAATTGGGAAATTTTCTGAAGTAACTCACTTCTCTGTTTATTTATTGCTTCTCTTTCTTTCTCCTGTAATACTTTTTCTTTTGTGGTTTCATGCATAACTTGCAGAATCAAAGGTGGTTTTAAGAACGGGGCACTAGGGTTGACTCTACGTGTTACCTCATGATAAAGTGGCGGGTTTTTCCTTAACCCCTTGGCTGCTGGGGTAATTTTCCTGCTGTGCTGGGGGGCGGAGGGGTGCGCACAGCGCCCCGGTGCTCATGACGAGCTCAGCTCGTCATGAGCTACAGTGTTCCTGTGCTCATGACGAGCTGAGCTCGTCACGGCCACACCCGTTTCAATAGAACGTTTAGCACAGCAGGGGAATTATCCCAGCGTGCGAGCGTTCTAATGGCCATGACGAGCTCAGCTCGTCATGAGCACCGGGGCACTGTAGCTCATGACAAGCTGAGCTCATCATGAGCATGCAGGGGGTTAACAAATCCTCCAGGTAATCATCGTCTGAATCACCACTTGTCATTAAATTTCTTGTTTTCTCTGTACCCTTACTTCCTGATGGTTCTTCTAGAGTTAACACAGGATATAATTATTCCACTAACATGGACTGTCTCCATTGTTTCATTTGCCTATCTCTTGTCTCTCAGGGGAATCTGGGATAGAACCTATTCCAGTTCCTGTTACTTCTGATTCGGTCTCGCTCAAAAGCCTCTGTTTCCCATTCTTCTAATGCTTCACACTGCATTAATCTAGGTCTGGGATCTCACTCATTCATACGAGTTCTTAAATTGTACAAAATCCTGCCATTAAAAGTAACATTTTCAGGAAATGCCAAAACACCGTCATCTTTAGTATATGCCATCCAGTTTTCTAACCACACACAGGTTGCCCTTTTCTACCATCACGTATGATGCAGGCATATTCTGTGGTGGAATATTAATCCCTTCTCTTGTTTTAATCGCTTTATCTTTCTTGAAGAAATTCTTAACTTTCTTTAAAAGTGACATTTTTCTCTTCTCTCTGTACGTGATATAAGGTCTTCCTCTTATGTACTGTTCTTGCGCAACCCTAAATACTACCTATCCAGCCTGTTTCCCATAACTGCTGGATCTAAATGCCACATATAATTTATGCCGATAATTTGCGATTACACTTAGTTGTTTACTTAATGCTTCCAATACCAGTGTGTTTCTTAAATTTCAATAACCAATCAACATCTAGAATTCAAATAAATTCAACAATTGGTTGCGTGGCTTTTCCCGTGAGACGAGTTCTCACGCTCCTGCACTCACCCCTCCTTTGCAATATTACCTCAGCTACACACCTGCTGTCTCAACCAATACCAGCGCGGCTCTTTATGACGTCAGTGGAGCACCGCGACTGACTCGCTCCTTTGCAAGGTAACACAAAAACATATTTCTCTTCACCTTTAAATGCAGTATTCATTCTTTAACAACGTAGAAACATTTGCTACGGTGCCTGAGTGACTACATTCAAAGGAAAGACAATTTTCACTTACTACGAGTAAATTCCTTCTGCTTACCCTTCACTCACTGCGAGTTAATCCCTTCTGCTTACTTTTCATTTGAGCATTAAGGAACCTGTTACTCCTTCAGGCTTACCCTTTCTAGGTGATATTAGGCCAAAGTTTCACCAGCGAACTTCTTTGCTATCATTTATTCACACATTTATACAGAAATCCCTAATCAGTGCCTCAAGTTCTATCTAACTTTACGCACTTAGGGCTAGATGCAGGTAATTGTAATTTACCGATTCGAAAATACCGAATTTTACTGATTCGGTATTTTCGAATCGGTAAATGCAATGTAGATAAAACGTCGGTAAAAAATACCGAATCATTAAGATTCGGTATTTACTGAATCGATATTTACAGATTCGGTAATTGCCATTCATTCCTATGGACCTGGAGGCCATTAGGAATGAATGTCAATTACCGAATCGGTAAATACCGATCCGGTAAAATAGGGAAAGAGTCAAGGGTGGAAGGGTGTCACTTTGACACCCTGTTGCACCCCTGAATAGTGCTGGGGTGCACATTTGGCATACATACATGCCCTAAGGGCATGTATGTCTGTCACATGGCACAGGGGTAAATGCACAGATTTATATTTACAGAGGAATTCCTTATTTACCACCAACTAATTGTTGGTGGTAAATATTGAATCTTTAAAGCACTCTTTAAAGTGTTTACTACATCTCATTTGCTTATTCGATAAAAACCAAATCGGTAAATGATGATTCGGTAAATACTGAATCGGTAAATACTGATTCGTTATTTACCGAATCGGTAAATATACCACCTACATCTGAAAAGGATATTACCTGTCGGTAACAGCCGATTTTGGCCGTTACCGACCGGTAATAGCCTTCCTACATCTGGCCCTTACTTCCTTAGGCAAGTGACCTCACCACAGTGTGGCTTCCATTTACCACCAGCTATTCTGCCCCCGGGGTTTCCAGACAAACGTAAAACAATCTGAACGGGTTTTGGATAATATATGAAATCAATACAAATCAATAATCAATACACATCAAAATAAGCAACTAACTACCTATCTTAACTAAACCTTAACCACTTCTCTGCTACCAAAGAAATACTGATAGAGTTCTGGTTCACCTGCTCATTTACCATTCTCACCTGGGCCCATAAACATACACACTTTGAACAGGTAACCCTTGCTAATCAGGATTTTAATTTAACTTTTAGGACTTATACCTAAACTATTGATTTACCAATCCTTGTCATCGCTACCTAAAGTCCTGAGGAATCAAAGGAGTTAGCATAATAGGTAGAAAACAAACATTTGTATTCATAAAATAAAACCACAGACTCAGGAAAGTTTAAAACACTTTGTCTATGAAAATTCTTAAATGTCAGAGTCCACATATTTGTAATTAAAGCTCTTTCAATTAGGAAGATAAGGATCAAAACAAAGATATGCAGAGAATTTATGAGACTGTCATTAAGCATTTGAAAATAGGAAGGGTGGAAAAAGGAAAAAATACATTGACATACCAACACAGATTTATATTTACCTAGAATGGTGTGAAGACCAACCCTGGCCACATGTTGGGATAAAGGAAACAAGACTCCTGATAATTCAGGTGCCAAAGGACAGGACAGGTTCAGATCAGGACAGGTGAAGACTGAATCAGGATAAATGCAGGTCTGGACGGGTACCCTCAGCTAAGTGCAACGCCAGCGTCACACCCATCTCTGCGGCTAACAGTCGGACCCCGATTGGGTTATCGATTCTTCTCCCACAGAACCCCGATTGGGTTATCAATTCTTCTGACAGAGTGCTCTGCCAGCACTTCTGCCCTCGATCACCTAATGAGTGTGTTGGGTCAGTGACAGGTCAGCTATTCGGACAAGTCGGACAATCTAACTAACTAAGCCTACCTTAGCTATACTATTTTCCAGGGCAATGTACCACCCCCCAATGTTGCAAATTCATGTATTCCATCAATTTGATTGGTCAAAAGGCAAGGAGAGGTCATCACACCATACCAGTATGAGGTCATTTCATTCAAATATTCAAATTAACGTTCCCTTCCATAATTTTATTTTCCCATGCGTTTTTATTCCACCCAGCAATGGATGTTTCGATAATAAATACATTGTATGTAAATTGTTCAATTTAGCTTCCTCTCAAGAAGTCGAAGGGTGAGTTTCCCAGGCGCATCGCAGGCAAGACAGTCACTGGCACAGGTTCAGTGCCATGACTTGAGGACTCTTGAGCTCTTCTGTGCAGTAGCAGGATTGCAAGATGTAGTGCAGCAAAGTTACATCAGGCCCAAATACGAGCTAGCAGCAAAGTCAAAGAGAAACAGTTTTAGAACAAAGAATAAATGAATGCACTGCATACCGCTTATCTCTACACTATTCCCATTACTTAATTTGAACTACAGCATTAGTGATTAGGCAGAACGAACATGGTTTAGTCTAAACAGCAGCAGGTGCATTAGAATGTAATCACATTCGGGACCGGCGGTGAGGGGTAGGTCTACCAAAGGAGACGCGGGATTACGAAACCTGTCCACTATGAGGTTCACCCGCTGTTCTGCCCACCGGGTACTGTTGTTGTAGCTCACCATCACCCGATAGGAATACAGAGCGCAACACAGGTACACTACGTCCCCTTATTTTGACAATGCAAAATATTGGAACAGCCATACTGTAGACAGTTATCTCTTAAATAACTCAGTTAGACACTGGTCCTGATGAACCGCCAGTCAATTTGACTAAGTGGCGAGAATCATGTCGACCCAGTCACACACTAGGTTAGTCTTGTATTAGGATACATTATTTCCCTACTAGTCTAGTCCTTGTTGAAATATTAATTGGAGCCTAGGGACCTCCAGAATAAAATTGATCCTGGTACCCATGCGCCCATTTAAACCCACTTTCACGTCTACACCCTCCTGGCCCCACACCCGCACTTCACCCATACGGCAGTTGGAAAAAGATCTCCACCAAAGATCCCCTCTTTGAGGTGTTGCCCGTTGGGTATTGCACCGCCGAACCAACGAGGAGCATTGTCGATGATGAAGCATGACACTCGCAAGGGTGTGTGAGGCCATTATATCCAACAAAATGGATGCCCGTTTGTAGGCACCTCTCGTTGCCCTACAAAATCCCTAACCTGTCTCCGACTAACTAGCACTCTTTTAGGAACAGCCTGGTGCCCCTCTTGTTGTTGGTATCTTTAGCGAACACCAGGACTGGACCTTCCGCTCTCCCATATGAGCGGCAAATTCGCTAGACTTGGCACATAGAGATCCCTCAGTGTGCTTTGTCCTAATTCCCTCTTTGTTGAAACCATCAAATGAAGCAGCAACTTTAATACTAGTGCGCAGAAGCAAAGATTTGCCACCAAGCAGATAGTACGTCATGCCACGTGAGTGTGGCAGACGAATGGGAATTGAAATTTCCGCGTTGCAGCGGCCATTTTAATGTATTCACGTCACTTTTAGTAAAAGCACATTGTCAAGCTTCCCCTAGATACTAGAAATGTCGTGTAATTCACTTATTAGTAGAACAAACATGTTGATTAATAAGTTACATATTATTTCGAGAGGATTGAATCCGAGGAAGTCTCTGTACGTATGAAACATTGCTCCATCACTTTGGAACTTTCCACTATATTAAGCCCTGCCCACTATTTACTTTATAACCTCTAATAGCTGGTTTCAAACCTCCTATAGGAAAGAATGCCCCTCCAAGAAATGAATGGTGCACTTGAGTGTTTCAGCTCAAGTAAAAAAAAGGCAAAGAAGTAGGAATTAAACACATTACACTTTCAAGAAGAGAGTAACTTTTTATAAAAATAATAATAAAAAATTGATCTATGTATACACAGTTCATCCAAATGTATTTATAGACATAATGTTGTGTTACTACACATTCTTACACTGTACTTATTTCAAAGCACTTGAAAGGATCAGAGAATGAGTGGACCATCTTAAGATCTAAATGTATGACATGCAGATCACACACAGATCTCTCCACCCACTGATCCTTATTAAAACACGGGAGTGAGTCTTTAATACTAACATGTAAAAAATTAAGGTATCGAAAGAAACAAGCATTGCCAGAGGCAAAAAGGTCTGGTGTTGGGTGCACATGTATTGGCTTTCCAACTGTTTCTTTCCTTTGGTATACTTTATCACTTAAAGATTGCCACTTGTGTATGCACATGTTTGCAGACTCACAACCAGCCACTTTTGACTGATTTACGATTTCTTTTTCTAAAACTCTACACAAAACCATTAACATAGGGTCTTCCATGTGCACACACACATATGCATTCACAGGCAGTGTGTCGGATTTTTGTTTATTTTAATACAAATGTTTTTAAAGATAGTGTTTTTTTGTCCGCATGCGTGAGCAGGCACTGGTAGCTATGTTTGATTGGTTTTAAAGCTCATTTAATGATGGCCACTGATTGAGGTGCCTGTGCAGGATGCGGCACAATGCAGGTGTCAGCAAGAGCCCCGAAGCAGCATCGGGTGAGCTGCCGGGCCAACCAAAATAATACAATTTATAAAAAAGGTTTTTGGAGAAAAAATAAATATTTGCTCACCAATTCCTGGCGTTGATGGGAACTATTTTTGTGTGAATGAGGACAGTGTGCGAGGGAAGAATACCGTCTCTCACACAGAAAAAAGCCAACGATAGAAGTGGGCTGGCCCATACTCTATGCTAAATGTGGCAAAAGCTAAATGTGACTGACAACACAAATGCCCAATGGATAAAAAGGGCTAATTGAAAGACCCTGTATGTTTGTAAGTATAGGTATGTTTTTTAAGGATTTTATGGGCAATACAAAAGGTTTTGACAAGCGCAACACTAAAAAAAACAGTGTGTAGAATGTGTATCTGGGTGTTCCGAATAAATGCTTGGAAGGTGAACAATAGATTTTCATAGACTGTAAAATAGCTACACTCCCATTAAAACAAGCTGCATTATAAGGTTGCAATGCAACTTAACTTGATATGATGTATTGTAATATGAAGTGCGTTAATTAGAAACCTCAATTAATACCTCACCACCTACACACATATACTTTTTGGGACTTATCTCTTTGTGGATGTCTCCTTGTTACCATACAATAATGATAGATGAAATGCTTGAATTACTCTCATCCACTGGTATGAGTCTTAGCCACATTTCATTCCATCATTTGTAGCTCATCTCTGACATTGCAGACAGGGACCAACTATATACAAATCAGGATTAGTAACGACTCAAAAGGGACAGTCTAGCCATGACATTCTCCTACAGGCAGCGGCACATGTGTCTAATGGCTGTTTCTGGATTTTTTCAGCCTCAACTGCTAGGTGCAGAGTAATTCCTATGGCACTGTGAGCTCAGGAACCAAGTCTTCTACATACCCTTCCTAATTGAGAAGACTAACTTAGATAATGGCTGCAACTGTGTCACTTTGGAAGGCGGTGTAGGTTCCTTTGATTTTGTCTGAAGGGAATTTGCTTTACCCCCCTTTGTAAGCTCATGGATGTGATACTACAGATAGAGCCAGATCAGGTAGTTGTTGTGGACATTAGAGGTACATAATTTTCTTGTTTGGTCAAACATGTCCTTATTCCAAGTAGTGAGGTATAAATACTCCTTTTGGTTGTAAGGAGAAGATGCAGCCTTACAGTTAGAGTGGTCGACTTGAAGCTGGGGAACCGGGTTTGAGTCTCAGCAACAATGCTCAACATCCTGTGATTCTGAGCAAATCACTTAATCTCCCCATGCCTAACAAAAATGTATGTGCCCATCTGTACCGAAACAGGTGCTCATATAAAGTGCTGTGATACCTGATATCTTCCGGTCTAGTACGCACCATTTAAAACTCTTAATACAGAGGCGTAGCTAGAGCTTGTGGTGCCCGGGGCTATCCTTCAGATTGCTGCCCCCTGGGGGGGTGCTGGGGAAAAAGGACGGCGAGCACCTGACAGAGGTCCGAGAGAGACGTAGTATCGCCGCTAATAGTTACCTCGATCATGCAAGTTACATGCACATACATGACATGGTCCAGTTCTAGATAGCCCACGTCCCCAAAATAGTGCCGCTTGGGGCGGACTGCCCCCACCCCCCCACCCCCCCCCCCACCTAGCTACACCACTGAAGGAAAAGCAGAAGGAAACCCAAAACTTACATCAGTTCTTCCTACCCTGTTAGTGACATCTCACTCATAACATCACAGATTGTGCAGGACCCTTGTCCCCTGTCCCCTATCTGCCCCGTCCATGACATCTCACTTATGACATCACAGCATGTGCAGGACCTCTGTTCCTTACCTGTCCCATTCATGAAATCGGATTCATTACATCACAGCTGGTGCAGGACCCCTGTCCTCTGGTCATATTCAAGCCACCTACCCCATCACGCCAGAATGCCCAAAGGCATGAATGCTTGCTTTACAAATGCAGATGTTACAGTCCGCATTTAAAAATGACTCCATTAATCACTGCTCCTAAAGCAAAACTTTCCACATTTTCAAAATCACACATACAACACAATGAATCATTTGTTTGTGAATTAGTGCATACAAAATGTTACATAAGGCAAAGGAGACCAAAAGGTGTATGAGTCACGCCATCCACACTGGTAGACACCTTTTTAGAGTGCTTGGTCTGGAGAATGACTAACTCAGGATTCAGAACATAACACAGTGGTTAGGGTCTACTTTAACCCCATCACTGCGGCGCCTATTCCGCCGCAGTGTAAAGGGGGGAGGGCGGCCGAGCGGTGGGCGCATGCTGGTGACGGAACCGCTCCGTCACCAGCCGCGGTTGCACTGTGCTCATGACGGAGCGGTTCCGTCACGGCCCCGCCCGCTCAATAGAACGCTCATATTTACAACAAGGGGTGGTGAGGGACAGAGTCTCTGAATTAAGCAGAATACTCTCACCCAGTCAAGAGATCAGGGCTAGATCCAACACCGTTTTTTAGCTCACTGCACCATCCCAGTTTCAGAACCTGGCTGTATGCAAATTAGTCTGTTCCTGTCCCAGTGCATGATGGGAACAGGGCAAACCAAACTACAAAAGCCAATTCTTACACTGGGAAGGAAACAAGCTACCGGGGACCGGTTTCTGGCATTTCAGCCGTCTTCGGCCCGGCTTGCTTGAATCCTGATGGTGCAATGAGCAAGGGACTCACATCTGAGTATACCCTTCCACGCTTAGGGTGGACAAAAATATTTACAACAAGGGGTGGTGAGGGACAGAGTCTCTGAATTAAGCAGAATACTCTCACCCAGTCAAGAGATCAGGGCTAGATCCAACACCGTTTTTTAGCTCACTGCACCATCCCAGTTTCAGAACCTGGCTGTATGCAAATTAGTCTGTTCCTGTCCCAGTGCATGATGGGAACAGGGCAAACCAAACTACAAAAGCCAATTCTTACACTGGGAAGGAAACAAGCTACCGGGGACCGGTTTCTGGCATTTCAGCCGTCTTTGGCCCGGCTTGCTTGAATCCTGATGGTGCCATGAGCAAGGGACTCACATCTGAGTATACCCTTCCACGCTTAGGGTGGACAAAAATATTTACAACAAGGGGTGGTGAGGGACAGAGTCTCTGAATTAAGCAGAATACTCTCACCCAGTCAAGAGATCAGGGCTAGATCCAACACCGTTTTTTAGCTCACTGCACCATCCCAGTTTCAGAACCTGGCTGTATGCAAATTAGTCTGTTCCTGTCCCAGTGCATGATGGGAACAGGGCAAACCAAACTACAAAAGCCAATTCTTACACTGGGAAGGAAACAAGCTACCGGGGACCGGTTTCTGGCATTTCAGCCGTCTTCGGCCCGGCTTGCTTGAATCCTGATGGTGCAATGAGCAAGGGACTCACATCTGAGTATACCCTTCCACGCTTAGGGTGGACAAAAATATTTACAACAAGGGGTGGTGAGGGACAGAGTCTCTGAATTAAGCAGAATACTCTCACCCAGTCAAGAGATCAGGGCTAGATCCAACACCGTTTTTTAGCTCACTGCACCATCCCAGTTTCAGAACCTGGCTGTATGCAAATTAGTCTGTTCCTGTCCCAGTGCATGATGGGAACAGGGCAAACCAAACTACAAAAGCCAATTCTTACACTGGGAAGGAAACAAGCTACCGGGGACCGGTTTCTGGCATTTCAGCCGTCTTCGGACCGGCTTGCTTGAATCCTGATGGTGCAATGAGCAAGGGACTCACATCTGAGTATACCCTTCCACGCTTAGGGTGGACAAAAATATTTACAACAAGGGGTGGTGAGGGACAGAGTCTCTGAATTAAGCAGAATACTCTCACCCAGTCAAGAGATCAGGGCTAGATCCAACACCGTTTTTTAGCTCACTGCACCATCCCAGTTTCAGAACCTGGCTGTATGCAAATTAGTCTGTTCCTGTCCCAGTGCATGATGGGAACAGGGCAAACCAAACTACAAAAGCCAATTCTTACACTGGGAAGGAAACAAGCTACCGGGGACCGGTTTCTGGCATTTCAGCCGTCTTCGGCCCGGCTTGCTTGAATCCTGATGGTGCAATGAGCAAGGGACTCACATCTGAGTATACCCTTCCACGCTTAGGGTGGACAAAACTATTTACAACAAGGGGTGGTGAGGGACAGAGTCTCTGAATTAAGCAGAATACTCTCACCCAGTCAAGAGATCAGGGCTAGATCCAACACCGTTTTTTAGCTCACTGCACCATCCCAGTTTCAGAACCTGGCTGTATGCAAATTAGTCTGTTCCTGTCCCAGTGCATGATGGGAACAGGGCAAACCAAACTACAAAAGCCAATTCTTACACTGGGAAGGAAACAAGCTACCGGGGACCGGTTTCTGGCATTTCAGCCGTCTTCGGCCCGGCTTGCTTGAATCCTGATGGTGCAATGAGCAAGGGACTCACATCTGAGTATACCCTTCCACGCTTAGGGTGGACAAAAATATTTACAACAAGGGGTGGTGAGGGACAGAGTCTCTGAATTAAGCAGAATACTCTCACCCAGTCAAGAGATCAGGGCTAGATCCAACACCGTTTTTTAGCTCACTGCACCATCCCAGTTTCAGAACCTGGCTGTATGCAAATTAGTCTGTTCCTGTCCCAGTGCATGATGGGAACAGGGCAAACCAAACTACAAAAGCCAATTCTTACACTGGGAAGGAAACAAGCTACCGGGGACCGGTTTCTGGCATTTCAGCCGTCTTCGGCCCGGCTTGCTTGAATCCTGATGGTGCAATGAGCAAGGGACTCACATCTGAGTATACCCTTCCACGCTTAGGGTGGACAAAAATATTTACAACAAGGGGTGGTGAGGGACAGAGTCTCTGAATTAAGCAGAATACTCTCACCCAGTCAAGAGATCAGGGCTAGATCCAACACCGTTTTTTAGCTCACTCCACCATCCCAGTTTCAGAACCTGGCTGTATGCAAATTAGTCTGTTCCTGTCCCAGTGCATGATGGGAACAGGGCAAACCAAACTACAAAAGCCAATTCTTACACTGGGAAGGAAACAAGCTACCGGGGACCGGTTTCTGGCATTTCAGCCGTCTTTGGCCCGGCTTGCTTGAATCCTGATGGTGCAATGAGCAAGGGACTCACATCTGAGTATACCCTTCCACGCTTAGGGTGGACAAAAATATTTACAACAAGGGGTGGTGAGGGACAGAGTCTCTGAATTAAGCAGAATACTCTCACCCAGTCAAGAGATCAGGGCTAGATCCAACACCGTTTTTTAGCTCACTGCACCATCCCAGTTTCAGAACCTGGCTGTATGCAAATTAGTCTGTTCCTGTCCCAGTGCATGATGGGAACAGGGCAAACCAAACTACAAAAGCCAATTCTTACACTGGGAAGGAAACAAGCTACCGGGGACCGGTTTCTGGCATTTCAGCCGTCTTCGGCCCGGCTTGCTTGAGAAACCAAACTACAAAAGCCAATTCTTACACTGGGAAGGAAACAAGCTACCGGGGACCGGTTTCTGGCATTTCAGCCGTCTTCGGCCCGGCTTGCTTGAATCCTGATGGTGCAATGAGCAAGGGACTCACATCTGAGTATACCCTTCCACGCTTAGGGTGGACAAAAATATTAACAACAAGGGGTGGTGAGGGACAGAGTCTCTGAATTAAGCAGAATACTCTCACCCAGTCAAGAGATCAGGGCTAGATCCAACACCGTTTTTTAGCTCACTGCACCATCCCAGTTTCAGAACCTGGCTGTATGCAAATTAGTCTGTTCCTGTCCCAGTGCATGATGGGAACAGGGCAAACCAAACTACAAAAGCCAATTCTTACACTGGGAAGGAAACAAGCTACCGGGGACCGGTTTCTGGCATTTCAGCCGTCTTCGGCCCGGCTTGCTTGAATCCTGATGGTGCAATGAGCAAGGGACTCACATCTGAGTATACCCTTCCACGCTTAGGGTGGACAAAAATATTTACAACAAGGGTGGTGAGGGACAGAGTCTCTGAATTAAGCAGAATACTCTCACCCAGTCAAGAGACCAGGGCTAGATCCAACACCGTTTTTTAGCTCACTGCACCATCCCAGTTTCAGAACATGGCTGTATGCAAATTAGACTGTTCCTGTCCCAGTGCATGATGGGAACAGGGCAAACCAAACTACAAAAGCCAATTCTTACACTGGGAAGGAAACAAGCTACCGGGGACCGGTTTCTGGCATTTCAGCCGTCTTCGGCCCGGCTTGCTTGAATCCTGATGGTGCAATGAGCAAGGGACTCACATCTGAGTATACCCTTCCACGCTTAGGGTGGACAAAAATATTTACAACAAGGGGTGGTGAGGGACAGAGTCTCTGAATTAAGCAGAATACTCTCACCCAGTCAAGAGATCAGGGCTAGATCCAACACCGTTTTTTAGCTCACTGCACCATCCCAGTTTCAGAACCTGGCTGTATGCAAATGAGTCTGTTCCTGTCCCAGTGCATGATGGGAACAGGGCAAACCAAACTACAAAAGCCAATTCTTACACTGGGAAGGAAACAAGCTACCGGGGACCGGTTTCTGGCATTTCAGCCGTCTTCGGCCCGGCTTGCTTGAATCCTGATGGTGCAATGAGCAAGGGACTCACATCTGAGTATACCCTTCCACGCTTAGGGTGGACAAAAATATTTACAACAAGGGGTGGTGAGGGACAGAGTCTCTGAATTAAGCAGAATACTCTCACCCAGTCAAGAGATCAGGGCTAGATCCAACACCGTTTTTTAGCTCACTGCACCATCCCAGTTTCAGAACCTGGCTGTATGCAAATTAGTCTGTTCCTGTCCCAGTGCATGATGGGAACAGGGCAAACCAAACTACAAAAGCCAATTCTTACACTGGGAAGGAAACAAGCTACCGGGGACCGGTTTCTGGCATTTCAGCCGTCTTCGGCCCGGCTTGCTTGAATCCTGATGGTGCCATGAGCAAGGGACTCACATCTGAGTATACCCTTCCACGCTTAGGGTGGACAAAAATATTTACAACAAGGGGTGGTGAGGGACAGAGTCTCTGAATTAAGCAGAATACTCTCACCCAGTCAAGAGATCAGGGCTAGATCCAACACCGTTTTTTAGCTCACTGCACCATCCCAGTTTCAGAACCTGGCTGTATGCAAATTAGTCTGTTCCTGTCCCAGTGCATGATGGGAACAGGGCAAACCAAACTACAAAAGCCAATTCTTACACTGGGAAGGAAACAAGCTACCGGGGACCGGTTTCTGGCATTTCAGCCGTCTTCGGCCCGGCTTGCTTGAATCCTGATGGTGCAATGAGCAAGGGACTCACATCTGAGTATACCCTTCCACGCTTAGGGTGGACAAAAATATTTACAACAAGGGGTGGTGAGGGACAGAGTCTCTGAATTAAGCAGAATACTCTCACCCAGTCAAGAGATCAGGGCTAGATCCAACACCGTTTTTTAGCTCACTGCACCATCCCAGTTTCAGAACCTGGCTGTATGCAAATTAGTCTGTTCCTGTCCCAGTGCATGATGGGAACAGGGCAAACCAAACTACAAAAGCCAATTCTTACACTGGGAAGGAAACAAGCTACCGGGGACCGGTTTCTGGCATTTCAGCCGTCTTCGGCCCGGCTTGCTTGAATCCTGATGGTGCAATGAGCAAGGGACTCACATCTGAGTATACCCTTCCACGCTTAGGGTGGACAAAAATATTTACAACAAGGGGTGGTGAGGGACAGAGTCTCTGAATTAAGCAGAATACTCTCACCCAGTCAAGAGATCAGGGCTAGATCCAACACCGTTTTTTAGCTCACTGCACCATCCCAGTTTCAGAACCTGGCTGTATGCAAATTAGTCTGTTCCTGTCCCAGTGCATGATGGGAACAGGGCAAACCAAACTACAAAAGCCAATTCTTACACTGGGAAGGAAACAAGCTACCGGGGACCGGTTTCTGGCATTTCAGCCGTCTTCGGCCCGGCTTGCTTGAATCCTGATGGTGCAATGAGCAAGGGACTCACATCTGAGTATACCCTTCCACGCTTAGGGTGGACAAAAATATTTACAACAAAGGGTGGTGAGGGACAGAGTCTCTGAATTAAGCAGAATACTCTCACCCAGTCAAGAGATCAGGGCTAGATCCAACACCGTTTTTTAGCTCACTGCACCATCCCAGTTTCAGAACCTGGCTGTATGCAAATTAGTCTGTTCCTGTCCCAGTGCATGATGGGAACAGGGCAAACCAAACTACAAAAGCCAATTCTTACACTGGGAAGGAAACAAGCTACCGGGGACCGGTTTCTGGCATTTCAGCCGTCTTCGGCCCGGCTTGCTTGAATCCTGATGGTGCAATGAGCAAGGGACTCACATCTGAGTATACCCTTCCACGCTTAGGGTGGACAAAAATATTTACAACAAGGGGTGGTGAGGGACAGAGTCTCTGAATTAAGCAGAATACTCTCACCCAGTCAAGAGATCAGGGCTAGATCCAACACCGTTTTTAGCTCACTGCACCATCCCAGTTTCAGAACCTGGCTGTATGCAAATTAGTCTGTTCCTGTCCCAGTGCATGATGGGAACAGGGCAAACCAAACTACAAAAGCCAATTCTTACACTGGGAAGGAAACAAGCTACCGGGGACCGGTTTCTGGCATTTCAGCCGTCTTCGGCCCGGCTTGCTTGAATCCTGATGGTGCAATGAGCAAGGGACTCACATCTGAGTATACCCTTCCACGCTTAGGGTGGACAAAAATATTTACAACAAGGGGTGGTGAGGGACAGAGTCTCTGAATTAAGCAGAATACTCTCACCCAGTCAAGAGATCAGGGCTAGATCCAACACCGTTTTTTAGCTCACTGCACCATCCCAGTTTCAGAACCTGGCTGTATGCAAATTAGTCTGTTCCTGTCCCAGTGCATGATGGGAACAGGGCAAACCAAACTACAAAAGCCAATTCTTACACTGGGAAGGAAACAAGCTACCGGGGACCGGTTTCTGGCATTTCAGCCGTCTTCGGCCCGGCTTGCTTGAGAAACCAAACTACAAAAGCCAATTCTTACACTGGGAAGGAAACAAGCTACCGGGGACCGGTTTCTGGCATTTCAGCCGTCTTCGGCCCGGCTTGCTTGAATCCTGATGGTGCAATGAGCAAGGGACTCACATCTGAGTATACCCTTCCACGCTTAGGGTGGACAAAAATATTAACAACAAGGGGTGGTGAGGGACAGAGTCTCTGAATTAAGCAGAATACTCTCACCCAGTCAAGAGATCAGGGCTAGATCCAACACCGTTTTTTAGCTCACTGCACCATCCCAGTTTCAGAACCTGGCTGTATGCAAATTAGTCTGTTCCTGTCCCAGTGCATGATGGGAACAGGGCAAACCAAACTACAAAAGCCAATTCTCACACTGGGAAGGAAACAAGCTACCGGGGACCGGTTTCTGGCATTTCAGCCGTCTTCGGCCCGGCTTGCTTGAATCCTGATGGTGCAATGAGCAAGGGACTCACATCTGAGTATACCCTTCCACGCTTAGGGTGGACAAAACTATTTACAACAAGGGGTGGTGAGGGACAGAGTCTCTGAATTAAGCAGAATACTCTCACCCAGTCAAGAGATCAGGGCTAGATGCAACACCGTTTTTTAGCTCACTGCACCATCCCAGTTTCAGAACCTGGCTGTATGCAAATTAGTCTGTTCCTGTCCCAGTGCATGATGGGAACAGGGCAAACCAAACTACAAAAGCCAATTCTTACACTGGGAAGGAAACAAGCTACCGGGGACCGGTTTCTGGCATTTCAGCCGTCTTCGGCCCGGCTTGCTTGAATCCTGATGGTGCAATGAGCAAGGGACTCACATCTGAGTATACCCTTCCACGCTTAGGGTGGACAAAAATATTTACAACAAGGGGTGGTGAGGGACAGAGTCTCTGAATTAAGCAGAATACTCTCACCCAGTCAAGAGATCAGGGCTAGATCCAACACCGTTTTTTAGCTCACTGCACCATCCCAGTTTCAGAACCTGGCTGTATGCAAATTAGTCTGTTCCTGTCCCAGTGCATGATGGGAACAGGGAAAACCAAACTACAAAAGCCAATTCTTACACTGGGAAGGAAACAAGCTACCGGGGACCGGTTTCTGGCATTTCAGCCGTCTTCGGCCCGGCTTGCTTGAATCCTGATGGTGCAATGAGCAAGGGACTCACATCTGAGTATACCCTTCCACGCTTAGGGTGGACAAAAATATTTACAACAAGGGGTGGTGAGGGACAGAGTCTCTGAATTAAGCAGAATACTCTCACCCAGTCAAGAGATCAGGGCTAGATCCAACACCGTTTTTTAGCTCACTGCACCATCCCAGTTTCAGAACCTGGCTGTATGCAAATTAGTCTGTTCCTGTCCCAGTGCATGATGGTAACAGGGCAAACCAAACTACAAAAGCCAATTCTTACACTGGGAAGGAAACAAGCTACCGGGGACCGGTTTCTGGCATTTCAGCCGTCTTCGGCCCGGCTTGCTTGAATCCTGATGGTGCAATGAGCAAGGGACTCACATCTGAGTATACCCTTCCAAGCTTAGGGTGGACAAAAATATTTACAACAAGGGGTGGTGAGGGACAGAGTCTCTGAATTAAGCAGAATACTCTCACCCAGTCAAGAGATCAGGGCTAGATCCAACACCGTTTTTTAGCTCACTGCACCATCCCAGTTTCAGAACCTGGCTGTATGCAAATGAGTCTGTTCCTGTCCCAGTGCATGATGGGAACAGGGCAAACCAAACTACAAAAGCCAATTCTTACACTGGGAAGGAAACAAGCTACCGGGGACCGGTTTCTGGCATTTCAGCCGTCTTCGGCCCGGCTTGCTTGAATCCTGATGGTGCAATGAGCAAGGGACTCACATCTGAGTATACCCTTCCACGCTTAGGGTGGACAAAAATATTTACAACAAGGGGTGGTGAGGGACAGAGTCTCTGAATTAAGCAG
This sequence comes from Lissotriton vulgaris, assembly GCF_964263255.1. Lineage (NCBI taxonomy): Eukaryota > Metazoa > Chordata > Amphibia > Caudata > Salamandridae > Lissotriton > Lissotriton vulgaris. Next base: position 280,016,285 of record NC_141694.1, on the reverse strand, counting down.
AATACTCTCACCCAGTCAAGAGATCAGGGCTAGATCCAACACCGTTTTTTAGCTCACTGCACCATCCCAGTTTCAGAACCTGGCTGTATGCAAATTAGTCTGTTCCTGTCCCAGTGCATGATGGGAACAGGGCAAACCAAACTACAAAAGCCAATTCTTACACTGGGAAGGAAACAAGCTACCGGGGACCGGTTTCTGGCATTTCAGCCGTCTTCGGCCCGGCTTGCTTGAGAAACCAAACTACAAAAGCCAATTCTTACACTGGGAAGGAAACAAGCTACCGGGGACCGGTTTCTGGCATTTCAGCCGTCTTCGGCCCGGCTTGCTTGAATCCTGATGGTGCAATGAGCAAGGGACTCACATCTGAGTATACCCTTCCACGCTTAGGGTGGACAAAAATATTTACAACAAGGGGTGGTGAGGGACAGAGTCTCTGAATTAAGCAGAATACTCTCACCCAGTCAAGAGATCAGGGCTAGATCCAACACCGTTTTTTAGCTCACTGCACCATCCCAGTTTCAGAACCTGGCTGTATGCAAATTAGTCTGTTCCTGTCCCAGTGCATGATGGGAA